>NC_073258.2:111580681-111883712 GCF_029289425.2 Pan paniscus
AATTGTATCTGCCAAAAGCCTGGGAAGCTTGGGTTAGACTTGATTACCAAGTTCTCCTTGTCAAAGGCTGAGAAGGCCAGAAGGAGTTCTGTGCTTCCTTTATCTCTCTCCAGGCTCCAGCTTGGATGGTGGCCAACCTTTTATTCGGAGTGAGAGTGAGGGGGAGGTACATGGGCTTTCTTAAATACAAGATATATAATTCATAGGCAAATGCCCACTCTCTCTCTTGCTTCCTCTTCCACTCCAAAAGTGCTTTCCCCAGCTGTCCTCTCTTTCTGCGCTTATATATCTTCTGACTTTTGCATTCTGCACATCAAATCCATCTCACTAGTCTTGACAGCTGAACTTGCTTCCTGTGCTGCTTCTGATCACTATCAGTAAAGAGGTTGTGGGTTTAGCACAGGAGCTTATCCTGGGTCCCATATTTATTATTTCTGATAAGCAGCTCAGAGGGCAAAGGCTTTTTTCCTCCCTCCTAGGCCACCTCCCTTTATCATCATTATCTCCATCTTATTATTTTTTTATTTTACGTTAAGTTCTGGGATACATGTGCAGAACGTGCAGGTTTGTTACATAGCTATACATGTGCCGTGGTGGTTTACTGCACCTATCAACCCATCATTTAGGTTTTACGCCCCCCATGCATTAGGTATTTGTCCTAATGTTCTCCTTCCCCTTACCTCCCACCTCCCGACAGGCCCCAGTGTGTGATGTTCCCCTCTCTGTGTCCATATGTCTCCATCTTATTTAATCAGGTACATTTTGGGCAGAGAGTGAAAGAAGAGATATTTTGCTATGGAGCGTGAGTTACCACATTGTACTCTCAATTACAGGCAAGGTCAATGCTAAGACAGTGCAGCCTCCAAAGGTACTACTTGGAGATGACCTGGACCTAGACCTTCCTGCATCCATTAGGATCATGACTGAACTGAGCACTTGGATTTGAGACTTTCAGGACTGAGGTGGTGATGGGGTGATGGGGGAAAAGTGGGGTGGAGGGACTAGGTCAGCCTTTGGTACTAAACAGGTAAAAGAAGGTCCTGGGCACCCATTTGAATTCCTTGGCCTATCTCTCTGCTCCCTTCTCTCTGTTCTTTTAGAGGCAAATTACCCTCTGGCAGGGCTTTGGTACTTCTCCAATTAGATGTAGAAAGCCATCTCAAAGCCTTCTTTTCTCTGAACTCCTCAGGTTTAGCCAGAGCATGCCTAGCACCATTACTCAAGAGAACATTCTCCTCACACCGTATCTTGCTTCCAAGGGCCCTTTTATCTTCTTTGATCTTCCTCTTCTGAATCCTGCTGGCAAACTGCTTGCAGGTCCATCCTGAGCATTGATTTGACCTCATGAGAAAAGCTTGTTTGAATCCCCAGTTCCCGCTTTGACTCTTTCTGATATGGTTTGGCTCTTTGTCCCCACCCAAATCTTATCTTGAATTGTAATCTCCATAATCCCCACTTGTTGAGGAGGGACCTGATGGGAGGTGATTGGATCATGGGGAAAGTTTCCCCCATGCTGTTCTTGTGATAGTGAGTGAGTTCTCATGAGATCTGGTGGTTTTATAAGTGTTTGACAGTTCCTCCTACACACACACACTCTCTCTCCTGCCACCTTGTGAAGACGTGCTTTCTTCCCCTTCTGCCATGATTGTGAGTTTCCTGAGGCCTCCCCAGCCATATGGAACTGTGAATCAATTAAACCTCTTTCCTTTATAAATTACCCAGTCTCAGATATTTCTTTACAGTTGTGTGAAAATGGACTAATACACTTTCTATGTCAGAAAAGATCTCATGTGGAATAAAATCACACAGAATAAACCCGAAACAATTACAGTCTAGTTTCTTCCTAATTCTAGCCTACCCCTTCCAGATGAATGTGGGAATTTTAATTCTTCAAACATCCCAGGACATGTGCACATGTGGTTTTCTCAGCCTAAAAGGCTCTTGTTCACACTCTTCACATAAGAGACTACTCAGAGGCCACTTTCTCATAAAAGCCTTCACTGAGTGCCAGTCTTAAATGGTCTCTGGTGTTATAGTCCTTCTTTCCCGCCCCCACCCAAAGTACTTCTCTTACTGGATACTTTTAAATATGCAGTGTTTCTACTTATTTAATGTCTGTCTTCCCCCTCTGGGCTATATCCTATAGGAGGGCAAGAACCACGCATGGGCTGTGCATCTCTATCTATAGAGTGCCTCATGCAGAGTTCTACAGCATACTAGGTACTCAATAAACATGGGAAAGCAATATGGCAGACTAGTTAAGCATATGAACCCTGGAATCAGATTGCTTAGGTTAGAATCCTGCTTTTATAACTCACTGTGTAACCTAGGGCAAATTAATTAACCAATCCTTGCTTCAATTGTCTCATTTATACAATGGGGACAATGATACTTAACTCATAGTGCTACTGTGAGTAGACACAAAATGTTTAGCAGAATGCCTAGCAATTGGGATGTCCCCATTCAAGGTCTTGCAAGGGCAATGAGAAAATGGTTTAGCATACAAAGAGTAAAGATTACTTAGATATGGAACCCTCCCAAGCATGGAGTGTTGGTAAAGGACGTAACTTCGTAGAGAACAATGGAGCAGAGAGATTAATGTATTTTATCTCATGCCTTATACGTGTGTCAGGTGCTATGCTGGGTAGTATGTGCTAGAAGTTACACAGTGATTTGGCAGCAGTGGGGGCAGGAGATCAGGTGATTCAGATGTAGGTAGCAAGGCCATCAAACTTTGTGAAACACTAGTTTAGACCATGGGTTTCAACATTTGCTCTGCCCCAGCACACCAGCATCATTATCACACTTTCCATCAGTAACAGTGGCTGACTATGAAGGAATGTTCCTGATGGTGGGGCAGGCAGTGCTGAGGGGAAAAGGGACATGTGTGTTTGCCGAAGTCTCATCTTCAGGGAGACTGATGTGGCCTCTGCAGGAGAGGGAGCTGGCTCCCATCCTATTGAGCATCTTTGCAAATAGGTAAAGGAAAGCAGATACATAGATTCACCTACAGTGATGATAATGGAACATGATAATACCAAATAGACACACACAGGCTCCAATGGCAACACCAGGGATGGAGCACCTAACAGTATCTCGGGACCAGAAATGGGAGGTGCTTAGGGAAGAATTCGTCCATGGCTTCATTGCTTATTGGAATCCAGGGGAGAGTAGGCCAGGTGGAGACGGGGAAGGCAGATGCAGGTAGATGGAACTAAGCTTTCAGAAGTATGGAGGCATGTTGGCCTGGCTGAAGGGGAGACTATCAGGCAAATTCTTCTGCTATAAACCTGGCTCTGTCATCTTCTATCTTGATCACCATGAATATGTTTGTGATGATCTGCCAGTGACCTTCCACTACGATGTAGTGAGCTTGGAATTGTTCTTGACTCTCTTCTCTCCATTGAAACGCATCTCCTTAGTTGTTGCTAGAGGGCAACTTATGCTAATGCACTATTGAAATATCTAGCAAACATAAAATAATTCAGATTTTTATCCTCCCCTGACACCCCATGGAACTTTCAAGCCTTTAGAAGACCCAAAGGTGAAACACTAAGGACAGGGACTCCATTGATCATGTCACACTGGTAAGAGGATAGTTCTTAACAGACAGGCTTATTTTTGCTTCTCAAGTGACGGTAGCAAGCCCTCAATAAGAGTTAGAATGACAGCTAACACTTTTTGAGCACTAAGTGCTATGACCTCTAGGAGCTGCAATGACTTTTTTGAATTAGGTGTCTTATTCATATTTTACCTATAATGAAACATAGGCTTAGAGGAGTTAACTTGCACAGCTAATAAGTGGCCAAGCCAGGCTTTCAATCAGGTCTGTTTGTCTCTGGATTGGTGGGGTTCTGCAGAGGACATCAGCAATATTTCCTCCCAGGCTGGACCGTAAGTGCTCAAGTACTTGTTGCTCCTGATTTAAGTAAATGTTTCTGGTTAACAGCAAATTTAATTTTAGTAACATCCTCAATTTTTGATTGAGGGAGCTAGGGGCTTCATCTCAAGGCCAATCTAATTTCCCACATCTAAAACCCAAACAAGCTTGACATTCTTAGACCACATAAGGATAGCTTGGATGTGCACTGAGTGTTTCCATGTAACTTAATGTCACCTTCCAATTTCAGAGGAAATTATCCCTGTACAAGCTCAGATGAGAATTCCCTTGCCTTTTTAGAAAGAACACTTAGATTGGCCTTAGGTCACCTTGGATTATATCAGTTCTCAGCTACTCAAACTTAACACTCTAATACAATCCCTGCAGTCTTGTTCCATTTCTTTTCACCTAGACAGAGTTGCCTGTAGCTCCCTGACACTTATATCCCCAAGATGAAAAATATGACAAGTAAAAAACCACTCTGTGGTTTATCAGTTTTTTTCCCAAGCTATTGCTCAGCAAAGTTCACATTCTACAAATCTCATTTCCTCACTAGCTTTTTTTTTTATGACAATATTTTTTAATGGGGGGATAGAATCATTAAAAAAATTATGAAATGTAAAGGACCTCTCTATTATTTTTGCAACTTCCTGTGACTCTAATAATTTCAAAACAAATTTTTTTAAAAATTGTGAAATACACACCCAGAAGAGAATATTAAAAGAACATGCGTGGCTTAAAGTGAACACAAATGTGCTTGCCAAACTGGTTAAAAAAAATATGACATCCCATTGCACTGGAAACCTACTCCACACCGTGCCATGTGCCCCTTACTGGTCATATTTCCTTGGCTTTCCCCAGAGGTACCATCTTCCTGACTTTTATGTTTACTGTATTCTTATTTTTATTTATTGACTTACCAAAAATATTTGAATCACTAAACTATTTTGCATGTTTACTAGTTCACATCAATGGAATTATTCTGCATTGTATGAATTTTTCAATGATTTTTAAATCTAACATTGTATTCCTGAGATTCATCTATCTTATTGATGTAACTTATTTATCTTCAGTGCTGTGTAGTATTCCAGTGTAATAAACCACAGTTTATTTGTCCAATCTCTTGATGATTGGCATTTGGGTTGTTCTCAGTTCAGGGAAAAATGGTGCTTTAAATATTCCTGCCCATGTTTCTGAATGTACATAGGCAAGAGTTTCTGTGGAGTATATAACCAGGAGTAGAATTAATGGATTATAACATAAACACATATTCAACTTTACCACGTGATAGTAGAAATTCAAAGTTTGTACCAATTTACTCTCCCACCAATAGTGTATGAGAATCCCCATTGTTCTACATCTTTACCAAGACTTTATATTGTCAGACTTATTTTTTCTTCTATATAATGAATATGTAATGTTTTTTATATTTTTTATCATATACATTCAGCTTTTTTTAACTTTTATTTAAGTTTAGGGGTATATGTACAGACGTGCAGATTTGTTACATAGGTAAATGTATGTCATGGGGGTTGGTTGTACAGATTATTTCATCACCCAGGTACTAAGCCTGGTACCAATTAGATATTTTTCCTGATCCTCTTCCTCCTCCCACCCTCCACCTTCTGATAGGCCTCAGTGTGTGTTATTTCCCTGTATCTCCCCATGTGTTCTCATCATTTAGCTCCTACTTATAAGTGAGAACATGTGGTATTTGGTTTTCTGTTCCTGTGTTAGTTTGCTAAGGATAATGGCCTCCAGCTCTATCCATGTCCCTGCAAAGGACATGATCTCATCCCTTTTTATGGCTGCATAGTATTCCATGGTGTGTATGTACCACATTTTTTAAATCCAGTCTACCATTGATGGGCATTTGGGTTTATTCCACGTCTTTGCTATTGTGAATAGTGCATTCAGCTTGTTTTTAACAAAATTGAGCACCTTTTCAATAATTTATTGGTTGTTTGAATTTTTCTTCTATGAAGTGTCTGCTCAAGTCCTTTGTCCCTTTTTTGTATTGGGTTTTTGGCCCTTTCTTATTGATTTGAAGGATTTATTTTATTTTATTTTATTTTATTTTATTTATTTGAGACAGAGTCTTGCTCTGTCGCCCAGGCTGGAGTACAATGGCACGATCTTGGCTCACTGCAAGCCCCACCTCCCAGGTTCACGCCATTCTCCTGCCTCAGCCTCCTGAGTAGCTGGGACTACAGGTGCCCGCCACCACACCTGGCTAATTTTTTTGTATTTTTAGTAGAGACAGGGTTTCACCGTGTTAGCCAGGATGGTCACGACTTCCTGACCTCATGATCCGCCTGCCTCGGCCTCCCAAAGTGCTGGGACTACAGGCGTGAGCCACCGCAACTGGCCTAGGATTTATTTTATTATTTCTCAGATTTGAGTACATTCTTGTATGCATTGCAGATCTTCTCTCAGTTTTTGGTTTACCTTTCACTCTCTTTATGGTATCCTCTCAAAAATAGATGATCTTAATTTTAAGTTGTTAAATTTCCTAATCTTATCCTATTTGTGTTTTCTGTTATTTAAAAAATCCTTCCAACCTGAAGTCATGAAAATATTTCTCTGTATTATTTTCTGAAAAGTTTGTAGTTTTGGTTTTTATGGGTATATCTTTAATCCACTTGGAATTGATTTTTGTGGATGATAGGATCTAATTTTCCTTTTCTCCTGTTGGTAACCAAAGCTGAAAAGTCTGTCCTGTCCTCAGTACTTTGACCTCTGTCATATGTTAAGTGTACATATATACGTGAGTCTGATTCTGAGCTCTCCATTGCATTCCATCACTCTGTCTATGCCCGCTCTAATTCAGCACAGTCTTAAATATGGTAACTATAATATGCTTTGATATCTGGAATAACGAGTTTCCCATCTTAATCTTTGAATGGCTCGTCTTTCTTGGCCTTTTGAACTATTAGAACCAGATCATCAAGTTCTATTTAAAGTATTTTGGAAGAATTGGTGTGTTTTTTATTACTGAGTTTTGTAATCCTTGAGTTTGGTCTATCTCTCATTTATTTGTGGATTCTTTAATTTCTATAACAGACATGACAGGCCAGGTTATGCTGTGGTTACTGACAATCTCGAAAGCTCAGTGGTGTAATACATTAAGGTTTATTTCTTGCCTATGCCACATGTCCACTGTGGGTCATCTGAGGATCTGCTCTGTGTTATCCTCATTCTGAAACCTGTGCTGATGGAGCATCCACCAGCTACACCTTTGCTGGTTAAGTGGCAGTTGGAAAGAGAGCTGAATAGCACATTAGTTCTTAAAGCTTCCACTTGTGTTTCATTGCTCACAAGAAGTCTCACTGGTCATGCCAAGAGCAGGAGGTATTCAGAAGAGGGGAAACAGACACAACTATGAATACCAGAGTATCTTCCAGTCAACTTTTATAGTTTCCTAACCATCTTAGATTTATTTCAAAGTACTTCATATGTTTGACGACATTGTCGAACATATGAAGTACAATATTTAACTTTCTATTTGCTTCTGATATACAGAAATGTAATTCATTTTAGTATGTTGATTTTATATTTGGCAACTTTGATAAATACTCTTATTAATTCTAATAATTTATCTATAGTCTGTTTTGGATTTTCTACATACTGGGCCAAGTAATCTGTGAGCAATAATACTTTTGTTTCTTTTTTTCTATTTTGACCATATTTCTTTTTCTTTCTAACTGCTCTGGCTATAATCTCTAATACAAGGTTGAATAAAAGTGATAATAGCAGATATCTTTGCCTTGCTCCAAATCTCAAAGCCAAAGTTTTTTTTACCATCAAGTATGATGCTTTATGAAATATTTTCCTTGGTAGAAACCCCTTTAGTAGTTTCTCTTCTATGCCCAATTTGCTAAGAGTTTAAAAATAATCATGAATGAATGTTAGTGAATGCTTTTTTTGTATCTACTGGGATGATCACATGATTGTCCTTTTCCTTTCATTTGCTGGTGAATGTGAAGTGAATAACATTAGCTAATTTTCTAACATTAAATGTTTCATTCCTGAGATAAACCCATTAAAACCCATTAAATTCTTGGTCTTAATAATGCATTAGCTTTTATATATTTTTTCTGCATTCTGTTTTTACTATTTTATTTAGGATTTTTACACCTGCATTCATGAGATAGATTGGTCTGCAATTTTCCTTTCTCATACATATCTTTGTCAAGTTTTGGTATTGAGGTTATGCCATTATGGTGTATATAACTAACTTGTCAAACCATCTGAGCTTGCCTTTTCTTTGAAGAAAGATTTTTTTAACTCATTAAGTATGTTCTTGTCTTGAATGCATTTTAAATAAATTCTTAGTATTCATCTCTCTTATGTTATTTTTCCCTCATTCTTTTTAGGTCCGTTGTTTGATATTATTTAATGTTGCAATTGTCTGTTAAAACTCAGCAACACAATGTGTGTCTACTTCTCTGTGGGTACAGGAAAGATCACTTGCTTATTAAGCCAGGGACCCATCCCCTAGCCCACCAACACATAGTCTCCATTATGGACAACTTCTTAGGTAACAAAACAGGAGTGAAGTCCTGACACTTCACCTTTCTTATCTTTTAATTCTCAACAGCCCTCAGCCGCTATGTTTCCTGCAACTTCATCTTTCTCTTCTGATTCTACTCCCATTCTCTGCAAAATCATGTCAGTGGTGAAGTGCTGGAATAAGAAATTGTTGCCACCCTTAGTTGGCCCACATGTGGTGCTGACCATAGGGTCAAGGTCCAGGCTGTTTGAGCCTCTGCAGTGCATTTCTACAACTTCCAGGTTTTTCCATGGTGATTTTCTACCAGGATTCACTCCAGGATTTATGTCAACATTTCTCTCCTTTTATCTTCTTCTTTTAGTGGAAACCACCTCTTTTTTTTAATTATACTTTAATTTCTGAGACACATGTGTAGAACGTGCAGGTTTGTTACATAGGTATACACGTGCCATGGTGGTTTGCCACACCCATCAACCCCTCATCTACATTAGCTATTTGTCCTAATGCTATCCCTCCCCTAGCCCCCCAACCCCTGACAGGCCTCAGTGTGTAACATTCCCCTTCCTGTGTCCATGTGTTCTCATTGTTCAACTCCCATTTATGAGTGAGAACATGTAGTGTTTGGTTTTCTGTTCCTGTGTTAGTTTGCTGAGAATGATGGTTTCCAGCTTCATCCATGTCCCTGCAAAGGATATGAACTCATCCCTTTTATGGCTGCATAGTATTCCATGGTATATATGTGCCACATTTTCTTTAATCAGTCTATCATTGATGGGCATTTAGGTTGGTTCCCAGTTTTTGCTATTGTTAACAGTGCTGCAATAAACATACAAGTCCATAAGTCTTTATAGTAGAATGATTTATCTGCCAGTTAGAGTGGCAAACATTAAAAAGTCAGGAAGCAACAGATGCTGGAGATGATGTGGAGAAATAGGAATGCTTTTACACTGTTGGTGGGAGTGTAAATTAGTTCAACCATTGTGGAAGACAGGGTGGCAATTCCTCAAGGATCTAGAACCAGAAATACCATTTGACCCAGCAATCCCATTACTGGGAAACCACCTCTTAAAAGCACTAGGCCTGAAACTAAGAGACATTGAAAGCAAAATTATGCCCGTGTTTAAAAAAACAAAAAGGTATTGTCTGATGGTAGTTTGTATTTCTGTGGGATCAGTGGTGATATCCCCTTTATCATTTTTTATTGCATCTATTTGATTCTTCTCTCTTTTCTTCTTTATTAGTCTGGCTAGTGGTCTATTTTGTTGATCTTTTCAAAAAACCAGCTCCTGGATTCATTAATTTTTGAAAGGTTTTTCTTGTCTCTATCTCCTTCAGTTCTGCTCTGATCTTAGTTATTTCTTGTCTTCTGCTAGATTTTGAATTTGTTTGCTGTTGCTTCTCTAGTTCTTTTAATTGTGATGTTAGGGTGTCAATTTTAGATCTTTCCTGCTTTCTCTTGTGGGCATTTAGTGCTGTAAATTTCCCTCTACACACTGCTTTAAATGTGTCCCAGAGATTCTGGTATGTTGTGTCTTCATTCTCATTGGTTTCAAAGAACATCTTTATTTCTGTCTTCATTTCGTTATTTACCCAGTAGTCATTCAGGAACAGGTTGTTCAGTGTCCATGTAGTTGTGTGTTTTTGAGTGAGTTTCTTAATCCTGAGTTCTAATTTGATTGCACTGTGGTCTGAAAGACTGTTTGTTATGATTTCCATTCTTTGGCATTTGCTGAGGAGTGTTTTACTTCCAATTATGTGGTCAATTTTGGAATAAGTGTGGTGTGGTGCTGAGAAGAATGTATATTCTGTTGATTTGGGGTGGAGAGTTCTGTAGATGTCTATTAGGTCTGCTTGGTCCAGAGCTGAGTTCAAGTCCTGAATATCCTTGTTAATTTTCTGTCTCGCTGATCTAATATTGACAGTGGGGTGTTAAAGTCTCCCACTATTATTGTGTGGGAGTCTAAGTCTCTTTGTAGGTCTCTAAGAACTTGCTTTATAAATCTGGGTGCTCCTGTATTGGATGCATATATATTTAGGATCATTAGCTCTTCTTGCTGCATTGATCCCTTTACCATTATGTAATGACCTTCTTTGTCTCTTTTGATCTTTGTTGGTTTAAAGTCTGTTTTATCAGAGATTAGGATTGCAACTCCTGCTTTTTTTTGCTTTCCATTTGCTTGGTAAATCTTCCTCCATCCCTTTATTTTGAGCCCATGTGTGTCTTCACATGCGAGATGGGTCTCCTGAATACAGCACACTGATGGGTCTTGACTCTTTATCCAATTTGCCAGTCTGTGTCTTTTAATTGGGCCAATTAGCCCATTTACATTCAAGGTTAATATTGTTATGTGTGAATTTAATCCTGTCATTATGATGCTAGCTGGTTGTTTTGCCCGTTAGTTGATGTAGTTTCTTCACAGTGGCGATGTTCTTTACAATTTGGTATGTTTTTGAAGTGGCTGGTACCAGTTGTTCCTTTCCGTGTTTAGTGCTTCCTTCAGGAGCTCTTGTAAGGCAGGCCTGGTGGTGGCAAAATCTCTCAGCATTTGCTTGTCTGTAAAGGATTTTATTTCTTCTTTGCTTATGAAGCTTAGATTGGCTGGATATTAAATTCTGGGTTGAAAATTCTTTTCTTTAAGAATGTTGAATATTGACTCCCACTCTCTTCTTGCTTGTAGAGTTTCTGCCAAGAGATCTGCTGTTAGTCTGATGGGCTCCCCTTTGTGGTAACCCAACCTTTCTCTCTGGCTGTCCTTAACATTTTTTTCCTTCATTTCAGCCTTGGTGAATCTGACAATTATGTGTCCTGGGGTTGCTCTTCTTGAGGAGTATCTTTGTGGTGTTCTGTGTATTTCCTAAATTTGAATGTTGGCCTGTCTTGCTAGGTTGGGGATGTTCTCCTGGATAATATCCTGAAGAGTGTTTTCCAACTGGTTCCATTCTCCCCATCACTTTCAGGTACACCAATCAAACCTAGATTTGGTCTTTTCACTTAGTCCCATATTTCTTGGGGGCTTTGTTCATTCCTTTTATTCTTTTTTCTCTAATCTTGTCTTCATGCTTTATTTCATTAAGTTGATCTTCAATCACTGATTTCCTTTCTTCTGCTTGATTGATTAGGCTATTGTTACTTGTGTATGCTTCACGAAGTTCTTGTGCTGTGTTTTTCAGCTCCATCAGGTCATTTATGTTCTTCTCTACACTGGTTATTCTAGTTAGCAATTCATCTAACTTTTTTCAAGGTTCTTAGCTTCCTTGCATTGGGTTAGAACATGCTCCTTTAGCTCAGAGGAGTTCATTATTATCCATCTTCTGAAACCTACTTCTGTCAATTCGTCAGACCATTCTCTGTCCAGTTTTGTTCTCTTGCTGGTGAGGAGTTGTGATCCTTTGGAGGAGAAGGGCTGTTCTGATTTTTTGAATTTTCAGCCTTTTTGCACTGGTTTCTCCCCATCTTTGTGGATGTATCTACCTTTGGTCTTTGGTGTTGGTGACCTTCGGATGGGGTCTTTGAGTGGATGTGCTATTCTTTTCTGTTTGTTAGTTTTCCTTCTGACAGTCAGTCCCCTCTGCTGCCAGTCTGCTGGAGTTTGCTGGAGGTCCACTCCTGGCCCTATTTGCCTGGGTATCACCAGCAGAGGCTGCAGAACAGCAAAGATTACTGCCTAATCTTTCCTCTGAAAGCTTCATTCCAGAGGGGCACCTGCCAGATGCCAGCCAGAGCTCTCCTATATGGGGTGCATGGAAAACTTATTTCGTTCAAAGGAGAATGAAAGTGAGACAGAATGAAGCTATGGCCAGTATATCAGTAATGATTTTATGTCAAGTGGATATAAAAATCATACAATATATTTTTTGAGAATAGCTATGTTTATGGAGAGTATGTGTCTCAGATAGTACTAAGTGCTTTGCAGGCACTATCTCATTTATCCCCATGGTATACTAGCTTATATTCAATTTATAGATCAAGAGACTAAGGATAAATGACTTGTCCAAGGCTATGCAATTAACTGCTAAGTGCCAAACCTGGAACTCAAACCCAGCTCTGTTTGGCTCTCCAACCTTGAACTTAACCTCTATACGACACTGCTTCTATCACACATCAGCCCACACAGTTCAAATAATGGAGGGACTCCGTTTTGACAAGAACTTAAAAATGGAGCAACTAGAAGCAGGTAGAACTGATTAGTTCCAGAGCCAGACATATCATGTGGCACATCATTCTACCTAGCAAATTCTGAAGAATTAATTATAACTGTTACAAACAGTCTGAACCTTTCAGGTTTGTGTTTGGTATTAAACCCCTGTTACTAAGGGGAAAATTTCTTTCACTCTTCACCTAATTTCACTGTCAGTACACTTTTCTGCTGTCACTCATTATAGACATTCTGGAATTGCATGCTTGGATGCAACAGGGGTGTGGGTAAGGGGAGAAAATAGGGGATGGTGGACACCCCAGGTTTCAGTCGGTTTGAAAATCCGTTCAATCATTAACTGACAACTCTTCTTGGGTGTGAGAAATTATTTTTTTTTAAATAAATAAGTATACTTGGGACTGGTATAACCTGTATGCCCTTTTACCTTAGATTGGAGTTCTCTACCTCTCCTCTGTTTGCTTTGTAGGCTTTATCTACTGATTCCCAATATCAGGGAAGAAACTAATGATTTGAATGTTGACCCCTCTTTCCAAGAAGTTGGAGTGCCTTGATCCTAATAGGAGATGATTTATTAGCTCCACCCTCAAAACAGGCCACTGAAGAAAACCTCCCCTCCTGCCCCAGAATGAACCCTTCTAATCTGTGGTAAGGGTCACATATGGAGATTCAATCATCTCATCTCCCCTGATTTCCCTCAGCAGCTTTCCATGAGACGTGGGGTTTTTGTAGAGATTGTGAGATAGGGCAGTGATGGGGCTAAATGGGGAGGGGTTGTGGAAAGTAAATCAAAGCATAATTCTTACATGCCTGGGCTAGAGATAATTGCATTGTGTGTTCTCTGATGGTTGGTGGGAGTCATGAGATCAGCAAAATTCCTGAAAATTCTTGTGGCCAGATTGATATCTGTATTCTTTACGTTATTCCATCATCCCAAGTCACAGCTCTCTGTGTGTGTGTGTCTCTGTGTGTGTGTGTGTCTCTCTGTGTGTATGTGAGACAGAGAGAGAGAGAGAATAAGAGAATTCAAGATCCCACAAGAGTAAATGAATGGATTTGAAGAGAATTTAAATGAATCAAGGTATCTTAACTTACCTTTGCAGTAGATAGTTTTTTTACACCAATGTTAGAGATAATCCAAGAACAAAGGACAAAGCTCCTCTAATGAAATATATCCCTTATCTCTCCAAATCATGCTCCTCAGAAGAGTCACTGGTATTTGAGGAGCTTGCATTAGTAAAAAGAAAATGTGTCTCTCATGGGTGGCAGGATGGATCTGAGAAGCTCTGGGATCATGGATGTCTGAAAGAGTGTCAGAAAGGGGCAGCTGATCACAGTGCACCTTAGGAAGCTTCCTTTGGTACAGATTCAAGGACACATTGAAGACAGAGAACCTATTTCTGATGCTAATATAGTGACCTAGGGAAAAAAATACGAAGGGTTTAATTAAACTGGAGCATGGGAGGAAGAAAATAAACATAAGAAACACTGAGAAATAGAACAGGCAGAAATTGACAGTGTGGGATGAGTATAGCAGATCCAGCACTTATATTCTTCTCTTCTTATTCCCAACAAATTCTCAATTTTGTTTAGAAATGCACTCCCAGTCGCTTGAACTGGGGAGGCAGAGCTTGCAGTGAGCCAAGATCGTGCCACTGCCCTTCAGCCTGGGCAACAGAGTGAGATCCCATCTCAAAAAAAAATGCATTCCTTCTCCACATAATTCTGGGTTTCAGGAGAAGGAAGTTGACTCCCTTCTAAGTACCTGTGGATAGATTCTAGTTATCTTATAAGTCAATTGTGCCTTCTCCGGGGATTGGTTTAGAGGTGGGCCTGTGTCCGCTTCTAGCCAGAGTGATGTGAGGTAACCTGTTCTTATCCTCATAAGGTTATTGTGAGGACCTGGTCAGATAACGCATATGAAGTGTTTGTCATTAACAGTCACTGAGTACATTTTGGCTGTCTAGTGTCTCAATTCAGTATCTGTCATGTGGGTCCAGGAAAGTGGTTTTTCCCGAACCATAGCTACTAGCCTGTCGGTGTAGACCTTAGCTTTCGCACATTGCTATACAGAATAAGGGATGGATAAAGACTGAACTGAAATGAACCAAACGTGAGAGAGCACAGAAGGATGAAGGTGGTGGTTGCATGTGGGGAGGGAATTGGCTGGCTGTGTTAGGAGGAGGGCTAAGTATTTTGGTAAAGCCTTAGTTTAACAGGGTGGTATAGTATCAGATGGGATAAACTGCAGGCTGTTTTAAAAGGGAGAAATTGAGTTAACCACCTATTTCTTCTTGTTACTACAAGCACCATATTTGAGTGGTTTTAATAGTAGTTTTATGTGCCAGATTTGTTGGCATTGGGAAGCATAAAGGAAGGGGCCATAAGAATACTAAGCCTCGGGCAGGTTATGGTGGCTCATGCCTGTAATCCCAGCACTTTGGTAGGCCAAGGCAGGTGGATCACGAGGTCAGGAGTTCCAGACCAGCCTGGCCAGAATGGTGAAACCCCGTCTCTACTAAAAATACAAAAATTAGCTGGGTGTGATGGTGGGAGCCTGTAATCCCAGCTACTCAGGGGGCTGAGGCAGGAGAATCATTTGAACTCAGGAGGCGGAGGTTGTAGCAAGCTGAGATCGCATCATTGCACTCCAGCCTGGGCAACAGGGTGAGACTCCTTCTCAAAAAAAAAAAAAAAAAAAAAAAAAAAAAAAAAAAAAAAAGAAAGAATAGTAAGCCTCACATTTTTTGGTTGTTACAAATCAGGGATTAAGAGACTTGGGATTTGAGTTCTGTCTAATAGCCTCTAAATCTGTCATCTAAGTGAGAAGCAAAATCACGTAACTGCTTAACATCATGTAAGAAAAGCAACTTGGTATCCTTGTTCAATTAGATGGGTGGCTGTGATGTTGCATAGGACCAACTTCAGTCTTCCTTGTTACTGCAGGAGCCCAGTTGTCCATGTTTGTAATCATGTGACATGCAAAGAGCTGGGTACTAGAAGAAAGGCTAGCTATGTGGCAATAAGCAGGGATCTGAGGGAGGCCCTGATTTCCTGCTTTTGTTTATATCACTCATGTTCAGTCTTCTCATAGGCCATCTCAATGCCAAAAGAAGCCCCAGTAGATACTAAACATCCAATGAAACTGCATTTTGCTTATTGCTTCAGTGTAGAATTTCTGGACGTAGAAGAGCAGGCTGAATACTAAAACAAATTAAATGACAATTTTGAATGCCGTAATCATGTACTTCCTGGTTACAAGGGCTTGGGTGTTTTTTCTGCCAATTGAATAAATCTCATTCTAAAAACACAGATGTGTGTTGGCAGGTCCTGTGCAATCCCAAAACATACAGTTAGAGACTCAAATATAGTTATTTAAATTACCTGATGAAAGCATGAGTCCTTGCCCAGCTCAGCTGTTGTAAAATGCTAACAACATCCGAGTGCTTGGCCCAGGCCTTTGATCATAATTCTCTTGGATGCAGGTGACAGAACAGTTATGGGAGTAGAGATGTTGGAAGTTGGGGCAGAAGTGTTGCTACTTTGTTGCATCCCCTCTCTCCTTCTCATTTCTGTAGCAGTATGAATAGATATGTCAGATAACTTGGTTCTCCCATAGGATGCAGCCTGGGTATCTTCACAAAACCATGGGAAGTACCCAAAGCAAGCATTTCTCTGTAGAGTCCAAGAATGATAAGAACTAAAGCTGCAATTGATTATTTGTTAAGTGCCAGCCACTGTGCTTTACCTGGATTATCTCAACTAATCCTCCCAAAAAATCTCATTAAGGAGAGGACTGTGGTTATCACTGTATTACAGATTAGGAAACAGAGGTGAAGAGAAGTTGAGTACCTTGTCCAACATCACATGGCTAGTTAAGTGGCAGAACTGAGACTTAAACCTGAACTCACGTTTCTTAGATGCCAAAGCCAACATTCTTAACCCTAGGCTGAACTGCCCTAAGCCTACAGCCCAGTGAGTGGTTGTGGAGCATCTAAACCTGAGGATGGCAAATAACACCAGGGCCTTTGGATATTTCTCAGTGCTGGGAGACAGATTTTTGGAACAGGACCTTGTGGCTTCTTGAGTAAGTGAGCTGTAGTCATAGGGTCAGCTTAATAAAAAGTTTCCCTTTCACCTTTCATACAAGGACAATGAAACAACACGAGCTATGAAAACTCATCATGTGCTTGGCAAAAATTCTCACAGAGTTAGCTGGAGTAAACCTTAGGTGATTTGGAGTTCAAGAAGGCTCACGAGCTCACCAACCAGAGCCTGGCTTCAGGGCTGGCTAGCTTTCCGCACAGCCTCATTCATGCCCAGTGTATGTTATTTCTTAGTAGTTGCTTGTTGCTTTGCTTATTGTCAGGCACAGCGTTGGATTCTATTCCTACCTAGATTCCATATAGAGTATTTGGTTCTCTCTTTCTGGCAACTCATTGTTTCCTTCTGCTCATTCAAAAAGAAAATGAAAGAAAGGAAAGAAAGAAAGAGGAAGGAAGGAAGGAAAAAAGAAAGAAAGAAATGGTCTTGCAGGGATCCTTTAATTATCTTGGATTGGGTCCTATTACCTTAGACTCTTCAGAACAGGAGCTTCTCTCATTTTCTTTGGTCTTTCATGCTGTGTTTAACAGAAGTTCTTCCGAAGTTCCAACCTAAATTTGTCCTAAATTTGTTTAGGCTCTTTCCCTCTTGTCCTACTTGCATTATTATTTGGAAACCAACTACATGAGAAAAGGAGGTAGCTAGAGAACAGAGAGGGTGCTGTGTGGATCGACTGAATCCTGATTCAAGTTCAGCTTTTTAGAAGTTGACAGCTGCTCTGCTTATTCAAAAGAATGTATTCTTTCTATGTCTATTTTTATATCCTTAGAGCACTAGGAAGCCTTCGTTTGAAGGGAGGTGATCTCTCTCAAGAGACTGAGCAACATGAAAAATAATAGGGGTTTCAAGCATTTCAGGTGCCTAGAAATTGCTCTCTTTTAGAAACAATCCTTCTGCTTTTGAAACAGTTAATTGAATAACGTTTACATTCATAACACTACAAGAAATTGTCCAAGCCCATGTGCAGTTGTGACAGCTGGAAAGTATTTTTCAGCCATCTTCATGCCTTAGACCCTACAGACCCCTTGGTGCCCCCTCCCTCCATCTCTGGAAGCCTATAAAATACATTTTCTTCTGCTGACATTGCAGCATGAACTTTCCATAGCAACTTATTCCCACACCACCTGTTAATAATGCCAAGAGTAATGCATTTAACTCCCTGCATACTGTGCCAAAATGTTTACACAATTCAGCTTATTTCAGAGTTTAAAGACCAGACATAAATCCTAAACTAGCTGCGTCCCTTCCAAACACTCAGGGAGTTGGTTGCAACATTTTTGTGGGTAAGATTGGGCAGATTTTTCCAACTATTTTTTAATAAAATGGGGGGTACTCCTTTGAGACTACTTTGCTAACTGTTTTGGGCTCATCAAAAGTGAACTGTTTTGTGGAATGTGGACAAGCATGAGTGCATCTTTTCAGCTAAATATCAACTTTATCGGAAATGTCCTTAAAACAAGAACCAAAGCTTCCAAACTGAAAATTTGTTAATATAAATATCTGAAGATTACATCTATAATTCATTAAATGAATTGATAAGAATATAAATTAATATTTATTTTGGATTTCATTGTTTATAATTTTAGTTTATATTTGTTATTTAGTAATTAATTCTCATGAAAATTTGGTACTGCACAGATCAAAACCTACATTTTTTGCCATTAAATATACACTTTTAATATACTTTTGTCAACTCTATTAGTTAAAAATTGGGGTTTTTAACCCTATCATTAACATTTTTATTACAAAAATGTATTTATATTTATCTATTTCCCTACAATGAGAATGAAAGAATTCTGAAGCATAGACACAGAATAAATAATGCCTCCTTGCTGTTAAAAATTTAATTGGAAAAAGCATGTCTATTTTATAAACATTGTTAATTTTATCCTATACTTTCTGACTGGCACAGGACAGATATTAAAAATATTACACTTTATAATCTGAAATCTGCAAAACCTACATTTTAATGCCAATAAACCTGAGACTCACACTAGGAAGACATCTGCCCAAGTTCACACAGCTTGTAGGTGATAGAGCCGGGATTTACTTTCTGATGTGTTTGCTTTTAAAGCCAGGACTCTTTCAACTACACCATAATTTTCTAAAATGGTTTTCTTCGAACCTCACATGAGGAGATAGCAATAAGCATGTCTATAAAAGACTGTGCTATGGTTAAGTTACCTTTGAAAACTTGATACTACATTTTTCTCTTAAAAATTTACAATGCACATAAGCATACTAAAGGCTCTGAGAAGTCCTGCAAAAAAAGAAACCTGTTTCATTCTGTGCAATCGAGCAGTTTCCAAACTTTCTTGAGCACAGGGCACTTTTTCCTTAGCACATCCGTCAACACCCAGAGGAGAACAGTGTGTGGAACATAAGTGTAGGAGACACTGTACTCAGCCAGGCTGTTCCCCAACCATCC
This sequence comes from Pan paniscus, assembly GCF_029289425.2. Lineage (NCBI taxonomy): Eukaryota > Metazoa > Chordata > Mammalia > Primates > Hominidae > Pan > Pan paniscus. The sequence continues at coordinate 111,599,761 of NC_073258.2, forward strand.
TTGAATGCCCCTAGGGCCAGCCCTTTCTTCTTCACTTAGTTTCTAAGTACCTTTTAAAGGGGACATATATAATCCTATTTTCTCTCCCTCCAGTAATTCCTTATTCATCACTCCAGGCATCTCTCTTAGTAATGCTTTAAACTGACTGCCTAAAAGAGATCATTTCTTCTCCCTTTCTGCATATTTTGAAACCAGTAACAAAATAAGGCATGGATTAATATAAGCTTAGCTGGTTTATTCAGATCCTCAGAGACTCAAACACCATATTTCCATCTGAAAACTTCTACTTAGTGCAGCAGAACTCTCTGCTTGAGCACACATTTTCATGAGACCCCACATGGTGACAAAGCCAAATGAATTGGTCAATTCCTTTAGAAAGTATTTGGTATCCTGTACATATGGTCTACATCTAAAATGATGTCATTCTTGGGTAAATGGCCCCATGAATAGTGAATTAGTAATTCCCAAGATTGTGAATAATAACTTTTTTATGAAAGACTATTGTCCACTAAATACCTAGCACTTAAAACTAAAAAACTTGTTTACAATCAATCTAAATATTTGAAGATATCTTAAGTTCTAACCGGAATGCTCACTTTCCTTCCAAATGCCTAGCACTGTACAGATGTAGCCAAGAATTTTGAATCATTGACTAATTCCTTCCTTTCATTTCTTTAACTTCTCCAGTTTATATTGTACTAATCTGGGTGCTTTATATTATGTAGACAATCTTATTGTTAGTTGGCTCCATGCCAAAGACATTTAGTTATAAATGTTAATTATCTTTTTTGGTAGATGAGTAAAATGGAAACTAGGTAAAACCAAGAAAGAATAGCCATCCGTGCTCCTCCTGAAAGAATTTTGAAGTTAAAATCCACTAAAGCATGCAAAGTTCTGTTTTTACTCCTTGATCTTTTCACTCTTAGCCACATACATCTAAAGTTATATTTCTCAAGGAACCCTAAAACAAGATTCAAAAGTGAAAATGTGGAACCATGGTTTGGAGTATGCAGCATAGAAAAATCACCTGAAACTAAACTAAAATGAGCAATTTAAAAACATAAAGGGGCAAAATGACCTGACAAAGAAAGATATCAAATAATTCTGAGCCAGAGTCCCAGGTAAAAATGTTGAAAACTTGCAGCTAAGAATAAAATTAGGAATTAGAGAAAATGTTGCTCTATTGGGCTGGATTTCCTCCAGGTCAACAATCACTGAGTCATTAAGAAAACTGAGAGTCCAAGAGTTTCTGATTCCCTGTGACAGGCCTCCATTCCCCAGATGAAGTTAGTGTGCTGGCTTAGCCACCTCTGCAGGGTGTGGACACCAGCATGAAGAGCAGAAGTCAAGTCTCGCTGTATCTGGCTGTGTTCCTGGTCAGTTTGCATTCTCAACCTCAGAGTGAGGGGGTATGATTTAAATGTGAATGTTTCTTAAAGTTCAGTTAATCCAGAGTGCTTGCAAAAGACCAAATGCTGCAGACCAATGATGGTTTTTTTATACCAAGAACAAAATTAAATGTTGTCTATCAGCTGGACTAGGGAAAACATGATCCAAGCCACATAATATGCTAGTAGCATAACTACATGCTATGATAATCACCATGATCATCTCACCATCAGGGTTGTAATGATTCCAGAGTAATGATGAGGTTGGATCGTGCTAGCCATACCCTTTCAGCTGACCAGGCTGATCATCCTTGTGATTAAGGACATTGTTGAGTTCGCTTTCATCAGATAGACCCACATTTGCCCTCTCTTTGGAGACAGCGGCATCTGTGAGTACAATTTTTCTTTTATATGGGAGTTCTGCTGACTTTTCGATGAGCAACTTGCCGAAGTCTGCTGTCATAGAATCCCAGAGCCAGCAAGGTCCCTGGGGAGTCATGGAGGCTGCATGTCCATGCTGCACACAAACAGGGTCAGGACGGTCACATCTGGCCATTGTAGCTCATTTATACAGCTGGGATCCAGAAACATCAGTTTCGCTGTGCATGCTGTGCTAACACCCCACAGAGCCCTGGCCTCAAGGAGATGTGAAGAGCTCCATCCACAGCACTGGGTCCTACACACCCAGGTTACTCATGGGTGACCAGGTGGCACGGCATGTTATGATTTGAGAAGAACCAGAATTTGTGTTCTCAGAATTTCCCCATCTGCTGGCACCATGCCTGAATTTCCAACTATTAGATTCACTCCTGTGGGTTAAGAGGATGATTTCTGCTTTTTTATTTTCTCCTTTAGCACAAAAAACCCATTTAACATCAAACCACTTTACAAATCTTCCACATGATAGTTATAATTTTAGTTTCTGATGACTCAAAAAGAAGTAAACAACTACTAAAAATTTTTGTTGTGCTTTTATATGGATTTATATCTAATAAATTATAATAACATCTTCATATGTTAGAAAAATAGTCACCCATGTATTTATGAGCTATATTATTTACTAAGTCTAGAAACAGTGCTTGGTAAACACATGGCTTCATGGATCTCTAGTTCTGCATTCTTTCTCCCCACTCTCCCACCACATGCACCCCATGCTTTATCACCAAGATTTATGATCCATCGATTGGGGCCACTAAGTTAAGCAGCATTTTATAAGCTTGTGTTCTCTGGGACACTGTTCCACAGGGTACAAAATAAGTGTTCAAAAAAAAGTTTGGAAACAGCTGGGTTATTCAAAGTCAAATAGTTCTCTTTCTTGCAGGACTTCTCAGAGCCTCTAATTGCTGACACGCATTTTACATCACTAAGAAGTTATGGATTTCAGCATTCACTAAACCTCTTGATCCATGGAGGCCTTTCCTAGGCATACCTATTGACATATCTGGCGACAACATGCCAAAGAGCAATGTTTTAGGAAACACTGTCTCCAGAAGATTTCTGTTGAATATAAACATACAACCTGGGTATTTATGGCCTCCAATAAAAGAAGTTGTTGAATTGCCAAGAGGAAGGTCTTAAAGGAATAGCTTCTTGGGTGTCTCTCCTCTAAGGAGCCTGACGCACATAAACAGTACAGCTTATTGTCTCAAGTGACATTTATGGTGATAATTATTATCTCATTAATTGTTCCCCCTCCCTCATTAAAGACAAAACAAAACAAAACCCAGAGGCTAAGAGAGTAAATGGCTTAGAGTCAGTTAGAAAATCAGGTCACACAATGAATGGAAGCATTTTGGTACCACTAAGATAAATGTTCTCTAGAAGTTATATAAGAAGACAGCTGTAAATGACAAGTTAATGGGTGCAGCACACCAACATGGCACATGTATACATATGTAACAAACCTGCACGTTGTGCACATGTACCCTAGAACTTAAAGCATAATAATAAAAAATAAATAAATAAATAAAAAGAAGACAGCATGTAAAATTCCTGTCTAGACTGGATTCAGGTTTTGCTTGTTTGTTCTGTACCTCATTCAAGGTACATTGCAGTGACAGAGTGGAGACGCCTTTGCTGGCCTTTGCTCCTTTATAGCAAATGCGTCATGGGCAGATGTGGGCTGGCTAGAGACTGCCTTCTGATGACTTCACCAAGTGTCTCCAAGCCTGAACTCCCTCCGATTGTCCACATTCTTTCACCTCAGACATATGCTCAGTTCCCAATTTCACTTGTTAGAGCTTCACCCTCTTTACACTCGAGATTTGGATTCCTGTTGAAATTCTGACCTCCCTGGAGCAGATAGAAATTTAAATTCATATTCTTTAACAATCTTAGCATGACACCAAAAACAGGACATTAGAGGAATATGTAGCAAAGCAAGGAGCATTCGGGTACTGGAGCCACCTAATAGGGTGTCTGTCTCTTCATAGAGACCCAAGGAACCTTATAGGGGTCTTGTTTTGTCCCAGTTGAGTGGCAAGCTTAAACAGCCAAGTCAGTGAAGGTAAAACAAAGGGCAGACCATCTGTGCTTGCAGACACAGCTAAACTAATGTGAGGGAGAAAATGCGGGCAATTACTGAGACATTTTGGAGCCTCAAGCAATTCTTCCTCAATCAAGTGAATATATCAGGTTGTAGAGATTTTTGGACTTGAGGTTACTAGGAGAATTGCTTCAATTTGTCATTCTTTGTTCATGTGTAGACGGTGCTAATGATAACATGTTTGCCACTCACTTATCTCAGTGGAGACATAATTTTGTCTTATAGCCTTTTCACACGACATCATGTTGATCAGTTAATAATTTATCAAGAACCTCTAGCCAAATATTAAAACAAATGTGCACCATAACACATCACTATATCTTTTCTTTGAACCATTCAGAGACACAGGCAGCAAGTCAAATTACAAAACATCTGTGCTTCTTCATGGTCTTAATATAATGTGATTTTAACTTTCCATGCAATTAGAATGAAAACCATTCCAATTCAAAGGCATGAACCAATATGGTGCACCTATTAAGGTGTTAAAACATTCATTCTGTCAAATAGGGAAAAAAATTGGTTCCCTTTGAGATTTTCTCCATTAAACTAGTTTCCTAATTACTACATGCTATTTAAATAGCTTTGACTGCACTTTTAATCTCAAATGATACAGTTTAATTAGCCTGTAAAAACTTGTATGCCTCTAGTGAGAAAAAAATCTCACAACAAATCTAATCTATATCAGAGGACATAGATATTTATTAAAATATTTTTGGTAGCTACCATCATTCTTCTTTTCCCTCCTTATCACCCCAAACTCAATTCCCTTCTGTTCTCTAAATACAAAGTATTATAATTAATAGTAATAGCAGTGTCAACTATAATTTATTAAGCATCTACTTGGTACCAGGCAGGTTATATGTATTATTTTACTTTATTTTTAATTGTAGTCTAAGATTATAAATATTATCCACATTTTATATATTAGAAAATGATATTGAGTAGTAATTAGAAAGCTTTTTTCATTTGCTTAGTGTCCAAAGTGAGATTTAAACCCAGGTTTTCATCACCAAAGTTTGTGCTCTTAATCACAGGGCCTGTCCTAATCGTTGTTGGCCCTTCAAATATAATTTATACAATGTAATTATCTATTTATTTAGTTAATTAAACTGCTAATGTAAGGTTAGAGAAAAAATTTTCTTTCTTTGTATTTTTTTCAAATATACCCAAAACTAGAGAGAATAGTGTAATTAATCTCCATATATGCCCGATTGTATATAATCTCCAACCTATCCCATTTGTTTAATTTTTCTCTGCATATCTTTTTCAGGAGTATTTAGGGCAAATTTAAGCCATCAGGTCATGCTATCCATGAATACGTCAGGATATATCTCTATCTGGAGACTTTTCCAACATAGCCACCACGTCATTATCACACTCAACAAAGTTATCATCTAACATCTAGTCTGCAGGGGGTAAGGTCCTGGTAGGAAACAGATGACATATTCAAAAGAGGTAATTGAAGATTTTTTAATAAAGGGACTATTTACAAAGGTGTGGCCAGGATAAAATGAAATCAACCAGAGATGGTGCAGTACCTGAAAGCTCATAATTATGAAAAGCTGTTACCATCCATGGAAGAAGCAAAGGGAAGAGGCATGCTGGGACTTGGAGTCATTAGCCTGATAAGAGGAAAGGAGCTGGGAGAATAAACAATTTCATCATTCTCCTTTCACCCTCAGAGCTCCTGTTCCTCCCTCCAAATCTGAATCTAAAGGACAAGGAATGCCAGGTAATTTAGCTCAGGAGTTGCAAACTTTTTCTGTAAAGGGCCAGACCATTCATATTTTTAGTTTTGGGGCTGTATACAGTCTCTGTCCCATTTTCTTCTTCTTTTTTCTAATAACTTTTTAAAAATGTAAAAATCATTTTTAGCTCACAGGCTGTATGTAAACTCGCCACTGGGCAGATTTGGCCCACAGGCCATTATTGGCCAATCCTTTTTAGTTTGTAAAGACCAGCCTCCTGGGGCACAGAGAGAGTCAAGTAGGGTTTCAAGTGGTTCTGGAAGAGCAAATGGAAAATATCCAGGCAGGCACAGACAAAGACAGCTCGTTCAAATGACGATCCCAGTGAGATCCACACATCACACTTAGTAGCTATGTCTATTTATTCTATAAACCTTCTCCCATCCTTTTGGATTAATGCTATTGATTTGTTGGAGAGACAAAGTCTTTTGTCCTGGAGAAAAAGATTTGGCTAACTGCTTCCTTGTTGTACCCTTCAAGGTGTTTCCCTACCTTTTCTGTAAACTGACACAAGGCTTAATTAGATTTAGATTCAAACTTCTAGGAAATAATTCAAAGTTGGTACTATATACTTCCAATTACATCATATCATGAGACGTGTAATGTTTCTTGGTGTCCCACTTTCAGTGATGCTAAGATTGATCAGTGGGCTCAGGCACTGTCAGCCTCATGTCTCCATGATCAAATTTCCTATTAATCTTGTATCTACTGTTTTACAACTTCCATTGATGAATATTTCCTAAACCCATTATTTAATGAGGTTTGTAAAATGGGTATATTTAAATTCTATTATTGCTTCTGCATTTATTAGCTAGGATTCTTCTGTAAAGACTCTCCCTCATTAGCTATTTGTTTACCTTGAAATATAGTTCATATTGGAAATGGAGAATACATGCTTAATTTTTTTTCCTTTACCAATTTTAACTTAGTTCCCTAGAGATCCTCAACAGTAATCAATGAGCTTTTAAGAAATATTATTTTGAATCTATGAGATTGTGTGTATACACACACACATATACACATATATATATACACAAACCCATAAATATAAAATGTTTACAACACACACACGGTATATCAATTTATTGCAAACATTATTCCTTGTGTTTCTTACATTATTCCATCTTACATAAATGACACTTCTTTATGTTAGCTCCTGCGTCTTTTTGTGTGTGACTTTAAACAACAGAAATTGATATTCTCACAGTTTCTAAATCAACATGTTGGCACAGCTACACTACCTCCGTAGGCTCTAGGGGAGATTTTTTCCTTGCCTTTCTCAGCTTCTGGTGGTGTCAGCATTCTTGGGCTTGTGGATGCCTTACTCAAGAGACTGTATAGGCTTCTGTCTTTACATGGCCTTCTCTTTTTCTATGTGTTCCCTTTTCTATGTATCTCTTGTCATATGGTCACCCATTACTGGATTTAGGGCCCACCAGATAATCCAGGATGAGCTTATCATAAGACCTTTAACTTAATTACATCTGCAAAGACCCTTTTTCCAAATAACATCACATTCAAAGGTTCTGGGGATTACGACATGGAAATTTTAGCAGGGGCACCATTCAACCCACTACAAATGTCTTTTTGTTATTTATTTTGTAATAATTGATCTATTAACAGAAAATGTGTTTTTGAGGACCATTAATGAGTTACAAACTACAATATCTTAAATGTCAGGGATATTGGTTGGCATTTTGTTTTATATCAACATTACCGATAGTAAAAGTTTACTGGTGACCTATGACATATAAAATTATCAAATTGATGATAATAAAGCAACTACAAACTTGAGAAAAATTACATTATTTTTGCTAATAAAATTATTTGTTTTTTCTGCCACTGTGGTTCTGTATATGTTTAGGGAGGGAGGAAGAAAGGTCAAAGGTTAAAAATATAGTTGAATGCATTAAATAGTTTTAATTCCACTTGATAACAAAAACTTGAATCGGCTTGTCCAATTTTCAAGGATTCACGTTTTCTCTCTATTATAAATTTCCTAACCAAATGCTGTCCCACCTCTTTTATATAACAGAATGGCTTATCCATTCTGTAATAGCATAAAAGCGTTAGAAGACATAGAGGAAGCAGATGCGTTTTCTTTATATCTTTTCAAACAGAAAAAAACAGATAAAATGTTAAAATTCTTGTTTGAAACACATATGACTCTGCTTCAAAGAATCACCATTTCCAAGGGAGAAAACTTTTGAGTGCATTACAAGCATTCAGAAAGATGTTACATTGTCAAAAGCTGCATTTCATTCTCCAGTGTTATCATAATGACTGCAACGCAGACTCCTGTGTCCTTTTGATAGATTTCTTATCCCTGGAAAAGCAAGATAGCTTGGGCTCATTTTAGGCATTTCTTGCCCTACATCTGAAATCAGCTATTTCTCCCATCAAACCTTGTTCGTTTTAGTAGGAAATTGTATTTAGAGATGACGATGTGAGTGCTAGGGTTATTTACTCTAATGGGTTGTCATTGTTTTCTAGCCTTTATTTTCCTTAAAAGTAAGCAGTCTCTGTTTTTCTTATAATTGGGTGAACTTAAATCTCCTTTCTGTCATCTGCTTCTCTTATTATCCAGACTCTGTTGTCTAGTCTTTCATGTTTCTTCTAGTTTAGCCTTCATTCTGAATTGCTTTTTTTTTTTTCTCAATTTATTTCCCAAACCCTGACAGAACTTTTTCACATCTCCTGGCTTTCAACCAGGTAATTTCTGAGATGTTCTGCTCCTTAGTTATGCTAAATTTTCATAGCTTCCATTCTGTTCTTAATTTATCTTAGCTCCTTTTGTAATATTAAGCTATAGTTTTCATCAGTTTTGTGGTCATACGTTTCTGATATGCTTCATTAATGGTTACTTTTAGATTCCTCTTTTTTTTCCATACAATGTCAGCTTTTTCATTTTCTCTTATTTCTTTAAGATGTCCTTTCTTCCCCCTTATTCTTTTAGAAGGAGATTGCTATGGAGAAAGGCTAAGGTAGTTTTCCTAGAGGAATGTCTCTAAGGCTCCCTCCTCTACCGTGACCTTGAAGTATTAAAAACTTCAGCTTCCCAGGTCAACAGGCCTGCTTCCCCTCAACTCTGCTCCTCTTAGTATTCAAGCCTTCTCTCCAGTTTCCACCATCGTTTCTACACAGCTCAATTTCTGTATGCATATCCATTTGTTCTCACAGTAAGAGTCTGTCTTTATAGAGGGGAAGATCTGGCCAGATAACTCTGTGGCTCCTGAGGATGTCAGCTGCCTAGAACCTTCTGATTTTCTCACAGGTGATTACTATGTGTTATTTGTACTCATCTGCACACTAGAGTCTGTGGGGCTTTACAACAGTTTATCAATGGGTTATTTCTAGGTTCTGAACTCAAGGGTTTCACTCCCAGTAAGGTCATCTCTTTTTAGGTATGAGCATTTGATGGCAATGTCTGTGTTTCGAAGCTCTTAGAACACCAAGACTCTCTCTTCTATCCTCTCTACTGCTTCTACAACTGGCAACCCTGTGCGTGTCCTGAGCAGGTTCTGCTGTTGATGATGGTTTAGCTCTGACCATTTGTACTCTGGAGTTTTCAGGGCCTCAGGGAAACCCATTGTCATCTTATTTTTTTGAAGATGCCATCCTTTTTATTTTTATTTTAAATCTTGCTATTCTAGTTTATCTGTCTGTACTTGTGTTTCATGACAAAATTTGGGAATATTAAACAGTATGCTGCCATAATAATTTTGTTCCAGCTGAAAGTCCGAGGTCACTCCTAAAAACCTGACCTAACATGGTTAGGTTTGAAAGCATAAAAAATAACACAGGACCTTGCAGAATTGAACCTCGTGCCACATGGGGAAAAATTCAACTGGTTCTGGAATTAGCTTCCCACACCAGGCATGATTGTTTGCAGCTGTCATCAGTGCTTCAGGCAAAATAGCAAAGAAGGCACAGCCCGTCTCTGGCTGCCTTCCTCCTGCCTCACTCACATTGCACCTGGGCCAGTGGGCACAGGGGCTTGGGTCTTCTGAGCCTTGCCGTTAAGGGTCATTACTGGGCAGACCCTGTGGGGTATAGGCCATGCATTCAAAGTCAGGCAGGTACAAGGAAAGCTAGGGAGTTGGATAAAGGCAGAGGGATAGCATCTGTGAGCCCAGCCACAGGCGAAAGAGTTCACAGGCAGGGCCGGCAATTGCTTCTGAAGGCCAATTACCCAGAGTCAGAGCAAAGGAGGGCCCATGAGAGCTAGCTGTCCAGGCTGAGGCCACTCAGGCTCCCATTCACTCCTGTCCTTGTTGCCCAGATCTGCTGCACTTAGAATGCTCGCTCAGTGTCTGTTACTCAGCAGGGCTATGATCTTGAGCTATACTGGGAAGCATAATGGAGCATCTTTTCTACCTGGAGCCGTAAAATCTGGTCATAACTTTTATCCTTGTCAATGGAACAGCCTTTCTCTCTGATTGCAATAATTATCTCACACATGGCACTGTTATGATTTGGAGATTCTCATGCTCAGTATCTGAAGGCAGATGAAAACCATTCCAAACAAATGTCCTTAACTACCTTTTCCTTTCCTCAAAGGGCTCCATCTCTGCATAATTCTTTTTGTCCCTGATGTGTTGGAGAAAAAGGTGGGTCTGTATGGTAGATGCACTCTGAGAACAACCTTGTATGGCAGAATGTGTGTTCAGAGTTCTGAGCATGGCCAACCGGAGATTCATTCCTTATCTATGAAGAACATCTGAGCCCTGTCCCATCCTATGGAACATGGGCCTTATAAGGAATCAAGGCCCTTTGTTTTAGGTTAAATGAAAATTGCCAGGTAGAGGCTGCTAAGCCAAGGTGCAATATAAACTGCATGCTTTTTTCAGGCAGGGAGGTTCTCCTATCCAGCCTGTCACTAAACTGCTCTCTGCATGTAAGTTCCCCTCAGAATACCCTATGTCTTGTTTGGTGGCTCTGGGTCTATTCTTTGTCCTCTTAAACCTGGTGCCTTCCCTATTGAAATGAATACGGGTCTGGCATGACAAGGTCTCCTTCTCGTGATGACTAAAACCTCAAGTGTTCTGCAGAAAATATATCCAAGAGATAGATGCTCAATGGAAAAACAACAAAAATCCCAGCATTTACTAAATACTAAATTTTGCTAGGTCCCGCACCGGGAGCTTTATTCACATTATCTAATTTCATTTACACAACAAAGTTGTGTGGTGGGTCTATCGGTTAAGGTTTAGTTGTAGGTCACATAAGCCACCCATTTTAAGTAAGAAGGGATTTAATACAGGAAAATGAGGTGCCTACCATAATTATCAAGTGTTAGAGATGCAGGCTCTAGGCCAGTCTTCCAGAAAAATGCCAGGGAACTGACCATCCAACCAGGAACTTCTAACTCTGCCACAATTGAGAAGCTACTCTAAGGATTGCAGACTTCAGGATCCTTCTCTTTAGCTGTCATAGAGGAATCGGGAAGCTGCTGCTGAAACTTGGTCCCAGGAATACGCCCCATCACCCATGCCTTGGGGACCAGGCCAGGTGCCAAATGCGCAGGACCAAAGTGGATGTCTTAGGTGCTGCCTCCCCTCTCCTTACTAAACTCAGTTCCAAATGCCAGTCTGATTGGCAGAACCTAAATTACTGCAGCAACCCTTGTGAAAAGGGAGCTGGGAAAATGTAGCTTTTAGTTTTCTAGCCTCGGTCATACAGACAGGCACACTGGGAAGGCGATTGGTTGCGTTCAGAGGAGGAAATGGAGCTGGGCAACAACCAGAAGAACTAGTCCCAGGAGTAGAACTGGAAGAGCCAGGATTTAATCCAGAGCTAAGCTTGAGTTTCCAACCACCTCACTCTTCCATCTGCCCTCAAAGGGATCTGTGGTCAAAGGTGTGAAAGGCCATTTTATGAACATGGTCGGAACTTCACTATCAACAAACATCTTTTCCTGACCATGCTGCCTTTTCAAGTGTTGATTCTACTCCATTATTTTCACTTCCACTAACTTCTTCATATGCAGGAGGAATTTTCTAGACCTCATAATTTATGAAAATTACTGCCCAGCTTTTGGTCTGCTGCATGTGGGTGGATAGACAGGTTCATCATTTGACTGAATTATACTGGTGGCAAATTATATTGCTTTAATTCCTTATGGGAAAGTAATTATCTTTATTAGTACAAATTACGTTTAAGACAGGGAATAAAATGAAAACCCTGGTTCCTTCTATAAATGGACCTCAGGAAATTCTAATTGATATCAAAATGGCTCCAGGGAATTTATTGATTCCTTTGCTTCTTTACTTGCTTATTCATCAAACAAATGTTTATTAAGCATTACTATGTGTCAAGAATACAATGGTATAGCAACATGCACTGTCCCTGCTTTCAAGGGACTTATAGTCTAGAGGAGAAAACCAACATTAAATAACTATGTGAAGAGGGTTAATGTAGGAGGAAATGGGTGTTATAAGAATAACAGCAGAAAGGTGAGCACATTCTTCCCTAAAGGAGCTTCATCTCAGCTGCTACCTGGAGATGCATACAGGTTAGCCATGACGAAGAGGGAAGGGATGAGTGCTTAATCAGAAGGGGGCTGCCATGCTGAAGTCTTGGAAAGGAGAGAGAGCAGGGTGCATTTGAGATGGTGAATGAGGAACTGTGTGCTTGGAGTGTAGGGGCTAGAGGTAGGGAGTGGAGTGAACCAATATGAGCTGTAAAGTAGGGTGTTGGGGAAGTCATGTGCAGGATTATAGTTGATTGAACAGAACAAGAACTCTCCATTCCATTCAGTATGGTCAGTTGATGTTGCTGCTGGCTGAGCCAGATAGAAATACAGGTTGAAATAGTGAGCAATGAGGTTAGTGAGGTTAACAAGTCTGTATTAATAGAGAGTAGCAGATGCTACTGAAACATACATGCAATTTTAAGATCTTTTCTTTTTCAGTGCATACTCTACCTTTGTAACACAGAGGTAAAATTTTATAAAGATCCACTCTTTGCAAAAGCATTTTCCTAATGTCCAATGGATATTTAGAGCAACAATACAAAAATTATCATTTTTTAAAAACTTGCTCATATATTTCTGTATTCTAATAATCAGGCCTTCACTGTTCAGTAGGGGATGGAGGTTTCTATTTTTAAATAATTAATTTTTTATCTTTCATATTTATTCGAAGATTCCCAGTATTATTCATGAAAGGCTGATTATTTCATAATAATTATTATTTAAAAATGAATGTTGTAATGGTAATATTTAACTACTACTTTTGGAGAAAAAAGTGTATGTTCCCCTTCTCTTACAGTTTTTGTTGTTGTTGTTGTTTATGAGATGGAGTCTCGCTCTGTCGCCCAGGCTGGAATGCAGTGGCGTGATCTCGGCTCACTGCAACTCTGCCTCTTGGGTTCAGGCGATTCTCCTGCCTCAGCCTCCCGAGTAGCTGGGACTACAGGCGCATGCCACCATGCCTGGCTAATTTTTCGTATTTTTAGTAAAGACGGGGTTTTACCCAAAGTTTTGAATTTAGGATAGCCTACTGTTGAAGAAGGTGCTGGTGACTGGGAATGTGATGGAGATGTCCCAGTTGTAAGCACAGAGGTAGATGGAGGGAGAATAGGCAGGCAGGTGGCATGAGGTCTTCAGAGAGTGTGGTAGCCCACACAGGATAGTAGCAAGGCAGCAGATGACATCTGCAAAGCTGATACAAAGCAAACATCTGTGGTGTTTCTGGGCCATGGATGGAGCCCAGGTCTACAATCCTGAGATTACTTATTTGACTCTCTGACTCTCAACAGTGTACAGAAGGCACCAGAGCAGGTTAGGAGACATTAAGGTCCATAACAAATTTACTTCCACATATGTAGGAATGAAAGGAATGACTGTGAGTAGCAGGCAGGGGTGATACAAAACCAAACCATGCTGGATATGAAGTTTGGGTGTTTTGTCCATTTCCACCTTCCATGGACTCAGTGAACTTTTGCTGCTTTCTCCTTTGTCCCAATTCACTCATTCTCTCTACGTATCTAGGTGCAAGGCACTATAGTAAGTATTGAGTCATCAACAATTCATTAAATCATTTGACAATTATTTATTGAATATCTATTATATGCCCACAATGTTCTACACACTGATGAATAAGACAGAAGATTCTGTATTCATGGAATTTACATTCTGATGGAGGAGAAAAATAAGCATATACACAATGGGTATTTGAAAGTAATGTAGAAAAAGCACTAAATAGAGAACTTTAGGTCAGGCAATGAAATAGTAACATGGTGACTACTTTAGTTTGAGTTGTAGGGAGGGCTTCCTGGAGGCAATGAACCCTGTGCTGAGATCTGAAATAGTAAGTCCTTGGAAGATCAGGGAGCAGAGGATTCCACACATAGGAACAGCTAGTATAAAGCTCTGTATCAGGAAAGGTTTTGGCATGCTCAAGGAAAATGTGAGCCTTTGTAGCCGGAACACAGTGAGGGGGAGAGAGAACAACAAAGATTGGAGAGACAGGGAGAGACATTTGGGGTCTCATAGGCAACGGAACAACACTTGACTTTAAGTGCACTGGAAAGCCACTGGGGATTTCTTTATCCTGTCTGCCTATTTATCAATCATCTATCTGTCTATCTATCATTGCCATATAATACATTGAAATGTATTGTTTGTTTGCTATCGCATAGATGATATGTTATTGCAGATGTCATTCTGAACCTTGCTTTTTTCACTTCACAATATGCCTTAGAAGCTAAGCTGCTCTGGGGATTTTTAAGCAGAGAAATGATATAATCTGATTTACAATTAAAAAAAAAACATGAGCAGGTTAGGAGACATTATGGAGGAAATGTGCTATGGGGGAAATGCCTGGTATAGGAATAAGATTGCATGGAATGTGAACAAGGGAGAATGAGGAAGTGGAACCCTGCCCTCAAGAAGCTCAGTCTTTCTCTTTTCCCTTCTCAGCACGTTCATTCTCGGTGTCAGTGTCAGTCTAGTTGCCTGCGTAGCTGTCATGGGTCTCCCACACTAACTGTAAGATCCCTGGGGGCCAAGTCAGTGTCTTTCTTGTTCATCTCAGTGTCTCCAGCACCTACCAAGTTACCTGATTTTTCTATAGGTGCTCAATCAACACTTGCTGGAGGGATGAATTAGCAAAACTAGGTAGTTTTGCTAACAAATCGTCTTACCCCAAATAGCATGACTTTATTCCGCTGCTTAGTCAGTGTTTGTGATGAAATGTCTAATGTGAGATGTCTCAGAGAGATACCTTTATGTGACAATAAAATGAAGAGCAGTATTCAGATTTTTGCATCATCTTTTCAGGATGATGGACAACAATCTGGGTGGTGAAAGGCACAAAAACTAATCCATATAAAATGGCTAAGAATATGAAGGACGTTGGTGCTGGCGAGCATAAGACTCAGGGGAGCATGACAGCTGCCTTTGAATACATAAGGAACTGTCACATAGAAGAGAGAGCATGCTTATTTTATCTCATTCCTGGGGAAGAAGAAGGAGTAAGACGTGTCCATCTCAAATAAAGAAAAATAATTTTCTACAGCTATCCAGGAATAAAATAGGTTCCCTGGTGAAGTAATGAGCACATTGTCACCAGAGATACTCAAATACTGCAACAGACATTATGCTAAGGACTTTCCCAACATGACCTCTTTTAATTTTTATAACAACTCTATGTGGTAGCAATGATTGATTTTTAAATGAGAAGTTTCAGGCTTAGAGAAGCTAAGTGACTTTTATAAGGGCATATAATTAGTAAACGGAGGAACAAGGAGTGGGCCCGGGTCTCTCTGACTGAATCCTTTGTTTTTCAACATATTAGGTGCCGGCATGCCCAGGAAATTTCCAGACCATGGCCTCTATCTCTGTTCTCTCTCAGGCCTAGGTTACAACATTTAATTCCCCTCCATTACCAAGAAGGAGGAGTAGCACTTAAATGCAAGGATATTTACTGGCCAATGTTTGTAGGTGCTAAAAGCTGGATGCAATAGGAAAAGTCCTTCTGTTTCTTCCCTCTCTAAAGCTGAATGGAGGGAGATCTGGGGCAGCTCTTCCTGAGAGAAGCACCAGCCATTTCTCTCTCTCTTTGGCCTCCTCTAGTCCTTTCTAATTCTTGCTACTACAAGACAGGTCCCCAGGTTGGTCTCTGCTGGCCCTGTCAAGAGTGCCAGGGCTGGGTCTGTGTCCTTTAGGGATCTCACAGGGAGACGGCTGCTTAACAGCAGGTCTCAGATACTCCTTGGTTCCTAGTCCAAAGTCATCCCCATCTTACCCCCACATCCAGACACACCCTGCAACCTCTGACAGTTAAGTTTCTTCTAATTCTAACAGTTTGGTTTTCTAATATTCTTTTGATATAAGATGATTTCTATTGAGAATTCAGAAAGGGAGAGTGACAGGAAAGATTACTGTTTGTTGCTTTGTTTTGTTTTACTATATTCATGTTTGTGGAATTATTGAATGAGAGGAAGTTTTTTTTTTTCTAATTCTTTGGGGTTCTTAGTTTTGTTTATTGGCCTCTGTGAAGGAGAATGTAAGGCTTGTGATCTCCACAAAGCCAAGGAGTAGTCGTATTTGGATTTCTGATAAAGTAATGATCTGAAAAGCCTATCTAATATCCTTGCATGATTGATGAGTTGTTGACAAGCTGGCACAGTGTCCTTCCTTTTCTTATACTGTCCAGAGCCCTACGTGGGCAGTACTGGTGGAAAACCCAACAGAGAGGTGCTTCACTCATGGGCACCAGAAAGGATAATCCCTCTAGCTCATGTAGATGTATCACCTGAGGTCAGGAGTTTGAGACCAGCCTGGCCAACATGGAGAAACCACGTCTCTACTAAAAATACAAAAATTAGCTGGGTGTAGTGGCATGTGCCTATAATCCCAGCTACTTGGGGGGCTGAGGTAGGAGGCACTTCAACCTGGAGGCGGAGGTTGCAGTGAGCTGAGATCACGCCACTGTACTCCAGGCTAGGAGACAGAGCAAGACTCCATCTCAGAAAAAAAAAAAAAAAAAAGAAAAGAAAAGAAAATGAAAGAACCAGTTTCCCTCAGTCTAGAAAGAGTCCAAGGCAGCATATGACATTGTAAATGCTACTCATTTATATACCAATATATTAGATTATCTTAAGGAGCAAGACATATTTTTTTCCTCAAGGGAAAGAGAACATTTGAAAAGGAGACATATGGATTATTATGCGGATGAGATCAGGGAAAGAGAATATAATCAGCATTTATTGAATGGCTATTCTTCATAAGGTATTTCATGTGTTTGGACAAGTTCATCCCTCCACCAAACAACCCTGTAAGGATATATTATTTCTTTACTCACCAAATGGTTAATGAACCTCAACTATATGTTAGGCTTCCACCGACAATACAGTTGTTAACAAACCCCATGAAGTTCCTTCTCTCCAAAAGCTTACCTTCTTAAGGATATAATGATAATGCTAATGTTTATTCAATAAACATATTACAGCTTCTTTTCTATGTATTTTACATGCATTATTTCACTTAATTATTTTAAAACCTCACAAGGGAAGGAGTGTTATCAGTCCCCAGTTTACATCTGAGGAAACTAAGGCACAGACAGGAGAATTAGCTTGCCCTGTTCACATAGCTAGTAAACAACAGAACTCACACTCCAGCCTAACCCAAGGGGTCTAGTATCAGAGCTTGTGCATCGAACTGTATACACCACTGTCTCTACAGCATGAAGACAGTCCAGATGAAGAGGGTGGATCTCATATGGTCAATGACTGGCTAAGGTGGGACTTGAGCCCTGTCTGACTTCAAAACCCAAGTTCTTTCATCAGGTTATGAATAGTTGTAGAAATACTGACTCACTGGAGCCAGATCAGATTGAGTTGGAATTAATTTCTGTTTATATTAGTAAAGCTCTTCTATAAAGTTAACAAAGAACAACACACAATTTGAGGAACACTTATTTTATAGTAAAATGTTTTGAAACTGCACATAATTATAATAATGTATCCTTACCCCTCCCTCCCTCCCTTCCTTCCTTCCCTCCTGCCTCCCTACCCTGCTTCCCTCCCTCCCTCCCTCCTTCTCTCCCTCCCTTCCTTCCTTCTTCCCAGTTTGTGTTAACTGCGCTTCAACTATCTCAGACAGTGCTAAATGCTACATTCATAATGCAGATTCAAAGTTTCTTTAGAACTGTGTTTTTTTGTTATCAAATGTTGTATAAGCAGATAATAACGTTTTTCACTATTCAGTGATTGAGTTAATATGTATTAAGCTTGAAACATTTTCTAGCACATTCAGAGAAGATAATTCTGTTTCCACCAATGGCAGTTATTTTTAAGTTGGCAAATGTTACTTCACCCTGTCTTTTTCTATCTCTTGGATGTTTTAGAATGCTTACAAGTCAGCACAACTTGGGTTGCTTTTCTTTTTTATTCTCAGAGAGGTTTTACCCTAGAGGGAAGGGCAGGGCCAGGCATTCCGGAGCTGGGATTTCCAGTGTATGTTTCTTCAGCTGGTCCTGTCGCTGATGAGTGTGGAGCAGCAGAGCGGCCAGCCTGAATCAAGGGTCTACTGTATTTTAGCTCTTATTGTATTTGCACACTCAAGTAGACTGATCAATGGAGAGGGTCTCTCATCCAGCATGGGGGTGGGGTGAATTGGAAAAACAAGGACCCATGAAGTGAAGATGGATTGATGCTCTTACGTTGTGAACCTATATTTATTGAGAGCTGAGTGTGAGGCACTGTCTATGAGGCATTTCCTCACAGACAAGGAAGCATCTCTGTTGTGGCATCAGCAATCCCAGAGAGGAGAAAAGCCACGAACACATAATGTCATGTAAGAATGCGAGGAAGGTTTGGTGAGCATACCCCACTCACTCTACTAGCACTTCCGGGAAGATCTGAAATAGCATGAGGATTCTCATCACAGACTTGCACTGACAACTTTAATCAACATCAAACAACATCAGTCCCACAGCTGTTACATATGACTTCCCAGACCTGTGAGGATTTCCCATCTTGCTCAGGATGGCTGAGAACCTGGAAAGTTCTTCCACTCTCATGTCTGTCCCTGAGGTGTGCCTTTCTGAGGACCTTGCTATGATTTTCCCCTCCGTCTGGAAACCCACAGCTACTCAGAGTGGTCATCTGTCTGAGCCACTTGTAATAGGTCACACCACCTACTCACAAATTCTACAGATCAGACACAGAAGACAAGTTGGCCACATATCAGGAGAACACAAAAATGGAATTTTATTTTATAACTACGAGTACTTTTCCTAAATCTGAGCCCTCAGGTCTGCCTAGAGCAAATAACTTATTTTATGCTATTTATGTACCTTCAATCCAGTTAAGTGCATTTATCCAGTCTAATTAGGCTACTGCTATTATAACTCAGTCACTGTTCAGGTTCCCCAAGACCAGTTCATCTCTTTCTCAGTCACTATTCAGGTCAAAGCTCTCTCTGTGTGAGCTTGCCCTCCTCCTCCCCATTCTGAGCTGCACAGAAGCCAATCCATGGCTGCAGTAAGTCCAGGCAAAGCCATGCTAGGGCTGGTTGGGACTTGGTAATGAAACATGGAACCTACAGGAGAGGAAGGAGTCAGAAGTGGCACTTAGACTTGTATCCCGTGTGGTCTGGGAAATGATGTTTCCATTAATAAACACAAAAGGAAGGCACGGAAAACACATAGGAGAGAAAAAGAGCTGGTTTATAAAATGGAAACATACAATATGTTCATTTTGGGGCATAGTGAGTTTGAAGTATGGGCCAGACACTCTGGTAGAACAGCAGGTCTGAACGTCAGAAAAAGATGGGAAATACAGATTTGGATGCCTCTGCATAAAGGGGTGGGTGGATGCTATTGGAGTTGAGGAGATCATAGAGAAGATGAGAAAGTCAAGTGAAACCTGTGAGTGGCACCCCCATTGGGGAAGGAAGGAAGGATTGGAGGGGCACAGGAGGCACCAGGGTTGCACTAGGCCACTGAAGACAGGGGAGAGAATTTCAGAATGTCCAGACCAATTGTTAAAGTGGACATTGTGGTATGAATTGAGTGGAAGAACAAAGAAGCTACTACAAAATCCACGTAAATGAACAACAGCAAAGAGAGTCTGGAAAGACACTTGTGACATAGATGTCTCTGTGTGTATCCACATCGATTATATGGCCACAAACAAAGTGAACGTGAAGTAACCACGCAGATGGAAATAAAGAGTGACACAAGCCCACAGGCCTGTCATTAAGGCTTGGTGTGATGGTCCACATGCCCGGGACATGGCCAGGAAGAGGACACTTTGTTCAGAAGAGCTACAGCTCATGGACAGGACAAGGAAGACGACAACAAAGACAGAAGATTTACCCTGATATATGAGCACAGATCTCAAGGTTGAAGATTCATAGAGAGCATTTAGAAAGGATAAAAACATCCTGTAATGCAGAGGTATGACTGCCATAGAATGATTCTATAGAAGGCCTGGTTAGAAGAAACAGAAACACAGAGACAATGATTTGCTTGTATATGCCACAGATCTGGCATACTGTAAGATATCATGAGGGGTAGGCAGAAGGGTTTCAATTCTGTTGACCTCTGCTCCTACATTTAGCTTATTAAAAATTTATGGCCGGGCGCGGTGGCTCACGCCTGTAATCCCAGCACTTTGGGAGGCCGAGGCGGGCGGATCACGAGGTCAGGAGATCGAGACCATCCTGGCTAACACGGTGAAACCCCGTCTCTACTAAAAATACAAAAAATTAGCCGGGCGTGGTAGCGGGCGCCTGTAGTCCCAGCTACTCGGGAGGCTGAGGCAGGAGAATGGCGTGAACCCGGGAGGCGGAGCTTGCAGTGAGCCGAGATCGCGCCACTGCACTCCACCCTGGGCGACAGAGCGAGACTCCGTCTCAAAAAAAAAAAAAAAAAAAAAAAAAATTATTTAGCTAGTTTATTAGGGATGGACCAGAGAATTGCGTAGGCGAATAGGAAGTATCATTCAGGTTTGATGTGGGGTGGAGTGTTTAGGGGGTTAGCTAGGGTATAGTTGTCTGGGTCACTTAGGAGGTCTGGTGAGAATAGTACTAGTGTTATTAGGGTGAGAAGAAAAAGGAATAGGACCTGAAAATTTCACCTCTTAGAGACAGAGAAATAAGTTTAAGTTACTCTTAGTCTGAGTTTAACTCCTACCCACAAAGCTTTCATTGGCTGGTCAACCTCCCTTTGGCAATTACCTCTCCCCATCTCAGTCCACGCAGTTTAAGTATCCTGGTCCCTCTTCCTGGATCTTGGTTGGGCCCATTAGAACTGATCTTGAGACATTTGCTGGAATGATCTGTGACGAGAAACCCTCATTTTCTGCAGGACTTAGAACTCTGTGGATTACCACCTTTGAAAAATCTGCCTGGGAATGAATTCAATGTAGAAAAGCAGACCTTAGATGCAGACATATTTCTGATCACGTAATTTGAACATGTTGATCAAGCCTTCATTTCACAAACCATAAAGTAGCTGGGATTTTTCAATTAAATGAGACAATAAATATTTTTCTACTAAGGCCAGTTTGAATGACTATTCTTGTTATTGGTAAATGAATGACACCTAAATATTATAACTTTTTACTTGGTCTTCCTGATTTTAATTTTCTACCCCATCTTCTACTACAAGGTTGCTGGTGGTTTCTTCCTAAATCATAACTGTGACAATATCACTGCCTTACTTAAACACCTCTCCAGACTTCTCAATAACTACTGAATCAAGGTCAGGCTTTCTTAGATGTTATATAAAGTCTGTTATCATCTGGTCTCAGACTCCTCATCTCTTGGCACTTCCTTCCACCTCTTAAATCTAGTTTAAATGACTTTACTCTTTCATTTTGAAAAGTTTTATTGTTTTTGTAAACTCATTTGTTTCATCATGTTATTTTGATATTTTATTTTGGTAGTTTGTTTTAGCCTATAGTTTGTAATTTTGTATTGTGTGCTCATTTTCAGCAGGGGTGTTTTTCTCTGTGAGAGCCCCATATAAGCTGGGGCTTCCTTCAAAATATGCTTCTTTATATGCTTCCTTATATATGCTTCCTTCAAAATAGTTGTATGTTGGCTTCTGCCAGTGTTTTGGGGGATTTCAGCCTAGGACAAGCTTTTATGCTAACTTATTTGCTTGGGGGTATGGCACAATGAGGAGGATTATCAGTTTGCACTGCACCTATTCATGACACCCAGAATTCTTCTTGGGGATGACTCTTTTCCACCTGTGCACTGTCTTGGTGGGCAGAAAGTTTTCTTTTTCCTTCCTTTGGCTGGTGGGTAGAGTTTTATTAGTTTTCTTTTCACAGTCAGGGAAGCCCTTTGAGGCTCAGGTTTTATGAAGGGGTTTCTGTCCAAGATCCTCTCCACTTGGGTGGGCCAAAGGCCATGTTCCCTGTTCTTTCTTAGGTATTAAAGCCCTAGACCTCATTCCCTAGGGCAAATAATGTTTGTTTACTACCCCTAGAGCTGTAGCAGTGTCAGAGCCTCTTAATTCTCCAGCTTTGAGCTCCTTCATTTTTGGCACACGGAGTTCTCTTTCTTTTTTTAAAACATGACTATTCCTTTGAAGTTTTTTTTTTTTTTCCTGGAGTTTGCACATTTGACTATTAGTCATTTTTTTTTCAATTTGTTTGCAGCTGGAGGAGGATTCTGACTTGTAAGTTCTTTTTGACATATCCCACATCTTTAGCCAGGTCATATTGCTCACCATTTCCTTAATGTGCTATTGCAACTATTTATTCATTTATTCCACCAATGTTTCTTGTGTGTGTAGTTTCAGTGCACTGTTCTAGATAATGCAACATTGAAAAAAAGACAAAAAGATTTCTGAGCTCATGAAGCTTACCTTCAGACAGCAGGATACAGATAAGTAATAAATATAATAAATAAGTAAATTATATAGTGTGTTGGAAGATAGTGAGTCATATGGAAAAATATAAAAAGCAGACCGTAGTAAGGTATATCCAGGCTGGGGGTAGAGGCAAGTTGAACTATTAAGAAGGGTGGCCAGTGTAGTATCCATTGAGAAGGTATTTTTGAGGTAATTGTGATATTTGAATGAAGACTTGAAGGAGCTGACCTACTGTCTGTCATATATATCATTTACTCTACCGTAACCAAAGTGGTAGCCTAGGAGAATCTGCACGAGTGAATGTTCTGTAGAGGTAGAACTGTCAGGATTTGCCAGTGAAGAAATGGGGACAGTCTAGAATGCATGAGAGGTAAAAAAATTGATGTTGTTACCATTAAGTGAGATAGGAGATGGAGGAAGTTGATCTCGTTCTAAGGGAAAGATAATGAGCTCCTTGATTCTTCAGGGAAAGCAAAGTTTATCCTGGAACTTCGGTCATAAAGGCAATTCTGTAGGTGTTCTTCATGTAGAGTACAATAATTTATGTGTGGGATATGTCTTCAATTTTTTTCAATCAATGTATAGTAGGTTTTTAAATAGATTGCCTCCTGTATAAGATGAAAATGTGATAGAAATGATGTTAATGTAATTTTGCAAGGGTCCAAAACCATGTCATTCAAGTAATTTGCCTTTGGATTACCACTCTTGATCTAGAGATTAATTTAAGAGTACTTAGGCTTTAGGCCCAGCTGTATAGAGTGACTTCAGTTATGTCAATTAATGTTGCTCTGATTTCCTCCCATTCTTCTTTTACCATCATTTAACTTTCCACCTGGTTGTCTCTCTGGAGCCCCATTGGCTAAGTATTATCCATTTTCACATAGCAACCTTTAAGTATTTGAAGTAGTTACCATAATTCCCCCAGTCTTTTCTTCTCCTGTGTAAATGATCCTAGTCCTTTCAACTGTTCTTAATATGAACCATGTCATGTTTTTCAGAGCCACCCCCAGCCCCCCACACTGTGCACCTTCTTGTAAAGACATTCCATTGTGTCAATATTTGTCTTAAATCTCCAAGTTGTGGTCTGACAACACAGAATACAGTGTTTATATTGCTATTAATAGACTAATGCAGTCCAAGATTATATTAATGTTTCAATTAACATTAACATATCATTTTCACATGAACAGCTACTGTATCTGTGTCTGCTATCCTATTAACAGTGAAGAAGTTTAGAACTAAGGACAGAATTCTTTCATCTACTATGAGAAGCCTCCAAACACTTTGTGGATATAGTTGTCCAATAAGCAATGTATCTTCCAAACCTCCCTATTATTCAGGTCACATTTCTTTATCTTGATTGCAAAAATATATGAAAGACTTTCTCAAATGCTTCAGCTAATCAAGAAACATTATGTCATTCCCTCAATCTATTGGAATCGTTTCAGCAACACAAATAGAACAATTTTCTGAGACCCTTTCTTCATAATCCATGCTGACTTCATGGAACAATTCTTTCTTTTCTAAAAGCTCACATACCACATACTTGAAAATTTATTCTAGATTTGGATTCAAATTGATGTCATATTGAATGACCTATAGTTTTTGGAATTTATTTCTCTTCTCTTTGTGACTTCTAAAATAAAATTGTCTATGTCTCACCATTGTCCATTACCACTGGCGCAGGGGGAAGAACAACGCACCAGCAGTCAAGAGGTCACGGTTTCAGACCAGATTTGCTCTTAGCTAGTTGTGTAACCTTGAGCAACTTGCTTGACTTGTTTGTAAAAATTAAGGGTTTGGGCCAGGCATCATGGCTCACGCCTGTAATCCTAGCACTTTGGGAGGCTGAGGCAGGCAGATCACTTGAGGCCAGGAGTTCAAGACCAGCCTGGCCAACATGGCTAAACTCCCCATCTCTACTAAAAATACAAACATTAGATTGGCATGGTGGTGCGTGCCTGTAATCCCAGCTACTAGGGAGGGTGAGGCAAGAGAATCACTTGAACCCAGGAAGCGAAGGTTGGAGTGAGCCAAGATTGCACCAGTGCAACTCCAGTCTGGGTGACAGAGAGAGACTCTGTCTTGAAACAACAATGACAACAACAAAAATTCACACACATTAAGGATTTGGACTATGACCTCTAAGTGCTTCCTGCTCAGTTTCTTTAATATATTTTCCTTTTGCTAACATACTACCCATATTCTTCTGACTTCAATATACAGTGTTAGAGTGAATTGCTTCACCTTACTAATAACAGATGTGCCACACTATAAGGCAGTCAATATCCAGGTTTACTGGATTCCTCTCATTCTTTTTCTTAAAACAAAATGTTATGGAAATATAACTCACATATCATAAAATTCACCCATGTTAAGTGTACCATTCAATAGTTTTTGGTATAGTCACAGAGTTGTGTAATAAGAACCACAAGCCAAGTTTAGATCACTTTCAACTCTTGTTCTTTATTGAACTTGAACATAGTTCACTCAGAAGCCCATGTGTGCTGGAGTGACAGACTAAGATTCAGGGTTCAAAATCTTCTTTCAATTGTTTCTCCCATCCTAGGTTGGTTTGCCTCATTCAGAAGCACAGCTGGCACTTAGAACAGCTCTAGCTTACTTCATATGAATGAAAGCTTTTGGAAATGCCTACTAGCTTTTTCATGGGTCTACTGAATTCTTATTTGTTATATTTTCCCAAGGTGGTATAAATTACATGACTGTTGCAGTAGCCTAAAGAAATGGAATCTTCCCCAATGATCTAGAACTAGAAATACCATTTGACCCAGCCATCCCATTACTGGATATATACCCAAAGGATTATAAATCATGCTGCTATAAAGACACATGCTCACGTATGTTTATTGCAGCACTATTCACGATAGCAAAGACTTGGAACCAACCCAAATGCCCATCAATGATAGACTGGATTAAGAAAATGTGGCACATATACTCCATGGAATACTATGCAGCCATAAAAAGGGATGAGTTCATGTCCTTTGTAGGGACATGGATGAAGCTGGAAACTATCATTCTGAGCAAACTGTTGCAAGGACAGAAAAGCAAACACTGCATGTTCTTACTCATAGGTGGGAAGTGAACAACTGAACTTGGACACAGGATGGGGAACATCACACACGCCTGTTGTGGGGTAGGGGGAGGGGGGAGGGATAGCATTAGAGATATACCTAATGCAAATGACGAGTTAATGGGTGCAGCACACCAACATGGCACATGTATACGTATATAACAAACCTGAACGTTGTGCACATGTACCCTAGAACTTAAAGTATAATAATAATAAATAAATTTTTAAAAAAGAAAAAAAAGAAATGGAATCTTGGTAGCATAACCACTTTCCCTCAATCCTCAAATGAAACACACTTAAGTCTCTCAATTTATGAACAAATATTTCTTGAACCTACTACATACCAGGTTCTGGAGATTTATAGGTGAATAGGATGGGCAATGGTCAGATGTTGCAACACTGACAGTCTGATGGGGGAAGACAAGTAGGAAATAATGATAAAACAATATAATTTCAGGTAGAGATAAGCATTGTGAAGAACATTAAACAAGGGGGCATAAGATACTGAACAAGTGTCATTCAATTATTCAGTTCAGAAACATTTTCATATCC
This sequence comes from Pan paniscus, assembly GCF_029289425.2. Lineage (NCBI taxonomy): Eukaryota > Metazoa > Chordata > Mammalia > Primates > Hominidae > Pan > Pan paniscus. The sequence continues at coordinate 111,625,923 of NC_073258.2, forward strand.
ATTATCTCAGTCGGTCTTTACAACCTCTGCAACATATAAAGGGCATATTTTATTAGAATTCCCATTTGAAAGATGAAAAACTGAGGTGCAAAAATAATTGAGTAACTCAAAGAAAGTCATACAGCTAGTGACTGAGAGAGCCAGGATTTGCTTCCGGTTGTCTGATTCCAAACCAGGGTGCTTTCCACCATGTTATTCAGAAAACAGAAATGGCTGTGCAAATTATGGTGTGTCTATCTCATGGAATATCATGTCATTATTAGAAGCGATGATTATGGAGACTCATGCTTATGATATAACATTAGGGTAAAATACAAAATACAAAATTACATATGTAACATGTAAAAATAAAAATGCCTATGTGGATGAGGACTGGAAAGTGATACACAGACTTGAAAACAGTGTTTGCACTAGGGGTGTCTCATTTTCTGGTTTTCCTAAATTTTAATTAAAATCATAGTTTGCTCCCAAGATAAAATGAAGATAGTGGGTGAAAATTATTTTGGTAATTTGACAACAGCACGTACTAGTAAATTGTAGTTTCTTCAAAGGTCAACTATATACAAAATACATGCATACACACACACACACACACACACACACACACATATATATATAGTCACCATAACAGTTGTAGGAGTAACAAAAACATATGTTGAAAATGAAGTTCATAGAAGGAAAAAGATCAGTTACCTGACCTTTAAAAGGAGAGAGCTTAGGAAAGGCCAGTCTCATGATTGAGAAATCACCTAAATCAGAAAGGAAACACTGAAAGGCTGTCTTCTATCTTGCAAGCAAAGGAATACGAATGGGAAAGCCTGTCGGTGCATGGAATATGCCTGTCTCCTGAGAAACACTAGAGGCTACTCAATTGCTCTGAGTCCATAGAACAAAAGACTTTTCAACTAATGACTCCCAGCTGGCCTCACTGGCAAAACTGAGTATAATGTGTAAGTCAGAGTTTGGACAGGACACAAATAATGGCACACACATTGAGTAATTTGCAGAGCCTTGAATAGAAGGACCGTGTTCAAAGGTGGGGTATACATAGGGAAACCCCAGAAAGTGGATGCTGCAGTAGCCTGAGGCTAGTCACAATGGGACCTGGCTATCACCCCCAGGCTGAAGGGCCAGGAGTCTGTGAGGAGAAGGCTGCCCTGCAGAAGGAGATGTGAACTATGCCCTCCCCAGGAAGGAGTTGAGGGATTAAATAACTTCACTTCCCACCCCTGTCAGCTTCCTCTCTCTTACCAATGTTTCCTGATGGGGGAACTCTACAGGAAGCAAGAGGGAAAGAGAGCTCTTTGGCGAAATCCTTGCAGGTCAGTCTTCCAGGGCGCAGAGCAGGATGGAACAGCAGGGAGAGTGGATTGGAGGGAGCATAGGAAAGGTGGCAGTGCGAAGGAAGTTGTATCTTTTTATTTTTTTCTTGAGATGGAGTATCACTCTGTCACCTAGGCTGGAGTGCAGCAGTGAAGGAAGTTGTATCTTTTTTTTTTCTTGAGATGGAGTCTCACTTTGTCACCCAGGCTGGAGTGCAGTGGCGTGATCTCAGCTCACTGCAACCTCCACCTCCCAGGTTCAAGTGATTTTCTTGCCTCAGAGAAGCTGGGACTACAGGGCATGCACCACCACGCCCAGCTGATTTGTGTGTGTGTGTATGTATGTGTGTGTGTGTGTGTGTGTGTGTGTATATATATATATATATATACACACACACACACATATATATATAGAGAGAGAGAGAGACAGGGCTTCATCATGTTGCCCAGGCTGGTCTCAAACTCCTATGCTCAAGCAATCTGCCTGCCTCGGCCTCCCAAAGTGCTGGGATTACAGGTGTGAGCCACCACAGCTGGCCAGAAATTGTATGTTGGCTCATCCCGTCTTCACAAACGCTCTTTTCCTCCACTTTCCCCTACTTCCCACTCCTAGGTCCTTGGTGGTGCAGAAGGAAAAGCAAGAATGGCAATGGTCTAGAGTCCAATACTCAAAAGAGCCAAAATCTCCTAGTCCTTTATCATGTAAGGGACTTCACTTTGAATCTGTCAACTTCACGGGCTAGTAAAGAGCCTGGCACTGGAGCCCGATGATCTGAGTTCCAATCTTGCCTCTGCAACTTACTATGTGACTCTGTGGCAACATTTGTTTTTTTTCACCTGTCATTTAATTTCACTTTATAAAAAGTGCTTGAAGAGTAAATAACAAGTATTCACAATTTGTGTCTGTAAATGGGGATTACAGAACTTATGTCTTGATTTTGTTGTGAGAATCAAGATAAAACATACGAAAGGGCTTCAAAGATTATAGAGCACTATATAAAGACACCAATACCGTACGTTTTTCTACTTTCTTTTGTATCCCTTCCTCTCTCCTTTCCTCTTTCATCCATTGGGAAATAATTCTTGAGCTGACCTGGGCACTGAGGAGCCAGCGAGCTACAAGAAAATAAGATCCTTACGTTCCTGGAACTCACATCCAATATGGGGATACACAGATGATCAGCAAACAACCAAACCAATGTAGAGGTGGTGCCCAGCGGTGATAGGTGCCATGAAGAAATCAGAACAAGGAACTGGGTTAGAAAGTGATTGTGAGCACTTCAGTATGGAAAAGACTTAGTGTGGTCAGGGTCCGTCTGCCAGTGGGAGAGATTTGAGCTGAGATAGGAAGGATAAGGAAGATTCCGACACAGGAAGACTGATGGCTGTGGGGGTATGGAATGGGTGTGCGGAAGGATTTAGGCCAAAAGAACAGAAGTACAAAGGTTCTAACACAGGAGCAAACTTGCTGTGTTCAGGGAACAGGGAGGAGGCCAGTGTCTTTGGAGCCTGGTAAGGGATGAGGTTGGAGATGTGGTCAGGAACCTCAATTGTAAGGTGGTAAGTAAAGGCATTTCATTGTCTGAATTCATTTTTTAAATTGTGGTTCAGTGCTGTCAAAGAGGGTTCGAGGATTGAGATGGCACAGGGAAGGGATCTAGCACTGGAAATGCGATCGCTGTTTTGATGAGAGAGCCAATGCGGAGAGCTGAGACAATAGGTGATGTGCTGCCCAAGCAGGGGGCACTGGAACCAGGCCTTGAAAAAGGGGAAAGTGACATATGCAGAAAGTTGGAGGCAGAACATCATCTGCAGGAAATGGGGAACACCTGGACACCACGGTGGGAAAGCATAGAATGTTTTTGCAGAACAGAGAGAAAGAGAAAAACAATCAGGTCATCAGCATTGAAGGCAGATGCTTGGAGTTGGTTCTCAGATCCAGGCAGCAGGTTTGCATGGCTGGGTCTTACAGCCAGGCCCCAACCCAGTCTTATTGTCCGTGGGTATAGTGGTCACTAGGTTTGGCACTGAAATCTTAGGCTCTGGGACAGAGTGTGGCTATGTGTCCACTGGGTCTCTTGACTTATCTCTTGCACCCTCAGTTGATCCCCAGAACACCAGTCACCATCTAGAAAAGGACAAATCATCACACTTTCATTCAATCAATAAGGATATTAACTTATGTCACATGGCAGAAAAAGTCTTAGAATTCAAGCCTGACTCTGTCCTGTATTTAGCTTTTTGACCTTTTATAAACCACTTAAGTCTCAGTTTCTTCAGTTGTAAAGTGGAGACAACATTAGTTACTTCCCGGGACTGTTGGAAGAACTCAATGACTAATGTATAAAAAGCTATATTTTAATTTCCATTCTCTCTACCTCCACCCTTCTGTGGCCATTGTTTATCACCTATAAGTAGATTTTGAAGCTTTGGATATCCTGTAATTGTCAGTAAAAGCAGCAATGCCAGAGAAGGTGAAGCATCCAAGCGGGTTTCCTCTGAATTAAACCTGGCCAGCAAAATAAGCTCCTCCATCTGATATCCTTCCTGCCAGGTCAGATATCCAAAAGCAATGTGCTTATTCTCCAAGGCAACAGCAGATGCTTATATCAACAGAAAGGAGAGGGTCAGACAGTTTAAAATAGAAAACAAGGTCAAAGAGCTCAATTTGACCAGTGAATACTGATCTCTCACAAACATTTTTAAAACCCCAAGTGTAGAATTGGCTCAATTTCATAAACTGCTCTAGATGCAGTTTCTCCTGTCTAAATAGCTAGGCTGAGTGTTCCCAAGAACATACAGAATGATTGAATCTATGATCTTCATAGAGCACATATTAAATGTATTTAGACGGAATATTTTTAGTCTGTTAGCCTTGCTGCACAAAATGTTTCATTCTGACTCCAGCTCAGTGGGTTGCTAAGGTGAAAGTGTTCATGATTAATTCTGTTCATAACCACACTGAGAAAAAAAGGGTGGGGGTGGGGGGAACCCTGGTGTATATCGGCATTTTAAATGCCGTGCTTTGATTCAATTTAATCATTTCCTCCCCATGGCTTTAAATTGAAGGGCTTGAAAATCAGGAGTGGCTTCTCATGAACTGAATTACTTTCCCCTAGTAAAAAAAAAAAAAAAAAAAAAATTGAATTCAGAAACAAAGGTCTCCGAAGTGGAGGCACTTTGAGGAGAGAGAGAGAGCAAAGGGCACCAAAACGGGAATCCACAGCCCTGGGTTCTAGGCCCTGGTCCCATGACCACCAATTTGCTAGGCCAATCTTCCTCAATACCTTGGTCTCTTCATTATTAAAAATGAGACAGATAATCTCCAAGAACATTTCCAGTCCTCAAAATTATGTCGTACAATCGTGGCAATGATATTCAGAGATTGTCACTTTCACCCAATACCATAAATCTTTCTGGGTCCAAGAGTGTTAGAACTAGCAGCTGATTTGTGCATTCACAACTTATTGATGATGACTACAGGGAATTAACCTCCCTAAGCTTTGCTTTCCTCACCTGTACAATAGGAGTAATTGTATACTCCCCCAGCTGCCTCTCAGAAGTGTTGTGAAGATCAAAAATCAAAATAAAGTCATGTATGTAAGACAGGCTCAGGAGCACTGTAAAGAGATTAGGGTGTCGAGATTCTGGATAGGAGTGTGAAGCAGGCGCTGGATGGAGGTAGAGAGGGTCATTGGTGGCTTCCCAAGGATGTGGAGCAAAATGGCAATGCTGATCTCTCCTTGGGGGCTGCAAAGGCTCAGTGGAAGACAGTCCATGAGAATGACCCATTGTTCCCAGCATAGTCCACTGTGGGCACCTGGGCAGGGCCCAGAGCAGAGCAGATTCTGCCCCACATTGCTGTGCACAGTGAAGGTGACCCCAAGGAGGCTGCATTGCCACTTGGCCCTTGCCACCATGACAGCCACACAGAAGATTCAAAACAGCTTCTACTGAATTGATATTTTTAAAATGTCCATGCTATTCAAAGTGATCTATAGATTCGATGCAATCCCTATCAGAATTCCAATGTTCCAATGTTATACTTTACAGAAACAGAAAAGAACAATCCTAACATTTATAATGGAACCACAAAAGACCTCAAATAGCCAAGGGAATTTTGACCAAAAAAAAACCCCACAAAACTTAAGGCATTGCACTACTGGATTTTGAAATATATTACAAGCTATATTACAAAATATATGTTATGCCATATATTTTGGCATAAAAATGGACAAATCAACAAATCCTATCCAATGGAATAGGATAGAGAGCCCAGCAATAAACCCACACCCCTACAGTCAATTGATTTTTAACAAAAGTTCCAAGAAAACAATAATGGGGACAAGGACTGTCTCTTCAGTAAATGTTGGAAAAACTGGATCTTCACATAAAGAAGAACTAAAATGGACCTTTATCTCAACCCTTGTATGTGAGCCAACTCAAAATAGATTACAGACTTAAACGTAAGATCTGAAACTATCTACTATAAGAAAACAGTCAAAAAGCTCTATGACATTGGCTGGACACTGATTTCTTGGCTACGACCCCAAAGGCATAGGTAACAAAAGCAAAAATAGACGAAAAGTATTGCATCAAGCTAAAAAGCTTCTATACAGCAAAAGAAACAATTAATAGACAACCTACAGATTTGAAGACATTATTTGCAAATGTATTAATATGCATGAACCAACCTGAGATTCTGAATTCAATATGTTGACTCAATAGATTTTACCTGTTTGCTTGATTGCATAAAATCTAGACACAACAGTGGGCTGTGCTAAATGAAAATAAGTTGCCAGAAGTCGCTGCGATAATGGCAAAAGAATTTAAAGACCTGGGAAGACAGCAATGTTACAACGGATTCATCCAGTAAGACTCACAAAACCACACCCTAACTGTGTGTCCCTGGGGAGGGGGAAGTGTCCAGAAGACACTCCGTTTACCAAGCCATTATGAAATACACTGGTTTGGGAATCACTTGTCACTTGCATTTTTTTTTTTTTAAGGCGGAGTCTCGCTTTGTCCCCCAGGCTGGAGTGCAGTGGCGCTCACTGCAAGTTCCGCCTCCCGGGTTCACGCCATTCTCCTGCCTCAACCTTCAGGAGTAGCTGGGACTACAGGCGCCCGCCACTATGCCCGGCTCATTTTTGTGTGTGTGTTTTTAGTAGAGACGGGGTTTCACTGTGTTAGCCAGGATGGTCTCGATCTCCTAAACTCGTGATCCGCCCACCTCAGCCTCCCAAAGTGCTAAGATTACAGGCGTGAGCCACCGCGCCCGGCCACTTGCATCTTTTAAAAGCTCTGTAGTGACCATTCTCTGTAGGCTAGGGATGCTGGCTTCTATTTTCCTTATAATAGTTAGTGAAATTATAAGCTAAAACTTAAGGAAATAAATAGATAACAGTTCAGTGAGATTAGAGATTGATTTGATATAGTTGTTGTCGGGAAAGAAAAAGAGGACTAATTAGAAAGATGCACAAGTATTACTCAGCAACATCAGGTGGCTGGCTGCTGAAAAATATGAAGTGTTGGTGGAAGCAATCTACAGTGTGTGTGTATTTTCCTGGAAGCAATCAGCAACGTAGTTAGAAGAGCTGAAATGAGAGTGGTTAGATTGATCTATAGCTGGAACTTTTCGGGGATATGGGAGTTGATGGCATTGAAAGAGGGTAGTTCAGGTGCTTCGTCACGAGGAATAGGCTGGAATAGGAGGACAGGAACCAGGAGAGAGCAGGTGAAAGGAAGGAAAAGGATAAAAGGATCAGATATCTCAATAAGGCTGAAAATTGAAGATTAGGTGGGTTAATAGAGTGGAAGAGACTGGCTAGATATTCACTAAACCTTGTTTATTCTTTTTCCTGTCTGTTATGAACATGTGTCTCAGTTCTGGCTGGTGGACTATAGATGGAAGTGTTGTGTGCCAATTCTCGGCTTGACCCATGAAAATTTCCATATGCAATTCTCTATCCCCTTTCCCTTCTTTGGCCCTTGGAAGCCACATGTCGAAGATGGTAGAGTCGCAAGACAGAAGGAACCTGCGTCTTGGAACTGCTGCTTAGATGAGAGCTGCCCACTAATCAGGAGCACCCAGTTTAAATTTTAAGAGGTTGAGAAATACGTTTATATTGTGAGAAATATAAAATTTATATTGTGAGAAGTAAATTCATATTGCACTGGGATTTTGTGTTTTGTCTGTTGCAGCAGCTAGTGTTCCTAAACTAACATAGCTGTTTAAACAAAAAGGAAGGGAAATGGTGATTCTTAAGTGGGATATTCCAGAGGTGATGCCATTTCTAACAAGGTCCAGGGAGTTGCTGTGTAGCTGAAGTATAGAAGAGGCGAATGTTACTAGAAAGGAAAAGATCAAGAACCTGGGAAGTTAGGGTGTTGGATGTTATCATATACATATCATATACATTATATCATATACATATGTATATGATATAATGATATGTGTACGATATAATGATATGTATATGGTATGATGTTATGTATATGATATGATGTTATCATATACATATGATATGTACACATATGATATGTATATGATGTTATATACATATTATGTACATATAATGATATGTATATGATATATCATGTACATATAATGATATGTATATGTATATGTATATCTGTATCTGTATATGTATATGTATATATGTATATGTATGTTTATATGTATATGTATGTATATGTATTTGTATATGTATGTATATGTATTTGTATATGTATGTATATGTATATGTATGTATATGTATATGTATGTGTATATGTGTATGTATATGTATATATGTATATGTGTATATGTATATGTATATGTGTATGTATGTATACATATGTGTATGTATACATATATGTATACATATGTGTATGTATACGTATATGTATACATATGTGTATGTATACGTATATGTATACATATGTGTATGTATACGTATATGTATACATATGTGTATGTATACGTATATGTATACATATGTGTATGTATACGTATATGTATACATATGTGTATGTATACGTATATGTATACATATGTGTATGTATACGTATATGTATACATATGTGTATGTATACGTATATGTATACATATGTGTATGTATACGTATATGTATACATATGTGTATGTATACGTATATGTATACATATGTGTATGTATACGTATGTATATGTATACATATGTGTATGTATACGTATATGTGTATATGTATACATATGTGTATGTATACGTATATGTGTATATGTATACATATGTGTATGTATACGTATATGTGTATATGTATATGTGTATGTATACGTATACGTATGTATATGTATATGTATATGTATACGTATGTATATGTATACGTATGTATATGTATACGTATGTATATGTATACATATCATATCATATAACAATATGTATATGATATGATATTTATATAACATACATATAACAATATGTATGTTATATACATATAATGCTATGTATATTATATACGTATAACGATATGTATCATATACATACCATATACATATAATGTATCATATACATTAGTGTCATCCAAGGTGATGACAGGAGCTATGGACAAGAGTAGGCTATGAATCAGAATAATCTGATGCCAGCTAGTATTTATTGGCTTGTTACTGTGCCATATGCTATGCTGAACATTTTACTTGCAGGATCTCCTTTAATCTTTATGACTACCAAACATAATAGCTATTATGATTAACTTATTTCATGAACAAGGAACTTGAGCCTCAGAGATGTTGAATGACTTGTGCAAGTTTCCCCAAGTTAACTTGAACTCAGTTTATTTGACTTCAAAGTTCATACTCTTAAGTACTGCATAAAAGTTAATCTGAATGACATATCTTTAAGCAGAAAACAATGTATCTATGTTATAGATTAAGATGTCCCCAAATATAAGAGCAAAATCTCTGGGTCAAATAATAATGTCAAGAATCCTAAACACTGTACATAGATTAATCTCTACATTATAACTACGTTGGTGCAGACCCCAGAGTCTAGGCCATAGGAGTCTTGGATAGTTACCTCTATGTTATTGTGAATATTTTTTAGTATTTTACTAAAGATTCTTCATTGAATTTCTTGGAATGACCACATCATCCAGTCATTTGAGCCTTACAACACTCAAGAATAAAAGGAATAAGAAGAGTCAGATGAAATGACTCACACCAGACCCAGATCAACAAAGTCAGGTCTCCTGATGCTCTGTACTTTTTCTCTGTGTGAGTTAGATCTGATGTTTACATTTATAAAAGCCATAGAAGCATTTCTTAAATACGTATTCAGAAAACTAATATGTATACTGGATGAAAACAAGTTTGTTATTATCCTCTATACTTGCCTGTATGCCAATAATATTTCATAATAGTAAAAGCTGTTCTGCTTGGATGAACAAGATGAGGGGGAAGCACCGTACTCCTACCTTCCTTCTTCAGCAGGTCCAGAGCCACCCCATCCACCCAGCCCCTATGTCTATGATGCTCTATGGAGCACAGTCTGGCAACATGTGTAGCTTTTACTATTCTGGCAACCAATGCAAAAAGGGACTCATCACTGTTTACAAAAGTAAAACCAATCCACTGATGGAGAGAAGGACAATAGAAGCCTATTCTGAACACTAGTCCTTTAGAAATATATACTTTTCCTAAAAATATAAATAAGTAAATATATACATATAATGTACATATAGAAATATTTATTTCAGTTCCCAGAAATTATAAGGTACATATTCCAGAGAAATTATTTCATGTGCATTACAAGAATGTTAAGAGCATCACTGTTTCCAATAACACCTAAAAAGAAATTACTCAAATATCTACCAAATGTACAATGGATGGATAAATTAGGATACTTTGGTACACTGGAATAATATAAGCAATGAAAAGGAACAAACTACAGCTACATTCAGGAATGCTAAATGGATCTTAATACTGAACAAAATAAACAGATAAGTATATATATATATAGTGATTCCACATGTATATTATATATACACACACACAATACAAATAGTTTAAAAACTATATTGCTGAGGAAAACATGATGAAAATCAAGGAAGTCATTGCAATATGAATTAAGGTAAGGCTAAATTTCAGGTGGCAGAAAGAAGATTGAGAAGGGAGGAGGGAAGGGGCTGCTTGACATAGGAGGGCCTTCACAAGGCTGCTCATTTGTCAAACTGTTCTGTTTTATGCACTTTGCAATAAATTATACTCTCCAATTAAACATTTTTTCAATGACACACACGCTTGTCTATTCCTAAGGAGAGAAATCTTTGGTGGATTTCCCTACAGAAGACACTGTGCACTATAATATCAAATACTGATCAATATCAACTTTATATTAAGCCTATCAAGTTCTTCCCTCAAAGATATTTCTTGCAATGGTCCTGCTGGCATTGTGCCAGAGCACATTCTTTTGGCTGTTTGGTTTAGGTTAAGATTAGATTTCACAGAATCTAGAGGAAGAGAGTTGCCGACTATTTCCCCAGAGGAATTCTATCTCTTACCTGAGCTTTTGAAAGGTTTCCTGACAGTGAGTTCAAGATTAGCTCTCTTACATGCCCCTGGGGTGGCCCTGTTCTCAGTTGCCAGGGATGAGAGAGGATCATCCCTTTTCTGTAAAAATTGAGGCATCATAAAAGAATGTGGGCCTGAATAGAAGGTCATTTCCAATTTTGAATAAGGAGAGCTGAGAAAGTGCCTGTAAACGGGGCCAAGGTTTTACTCAGAAGGTAATTTTAAGTCTGCTACAATTCAAGGAAAAATGGAAAATTGAGACTCAACAATTCTTTGCCATAAAGCATGGCTATATAATTTGAACCTAGATGAAAGCATCCACAGAAGATTTACATTTGGTAAATTTAGCTTCCTGGAATAGTCTTCAAGATGAAGTAGATGTGAAACACCCATCTGCAAACAGCAGTGCCACTAGCAATTCTGTGAGGCGTCTTCCTAAAGTGCTATCTTTGATTTTAGCATAGTTGATCCAAAGCCTCTCTGAATGGTGATAATTAAATGTTAAGTCCAATTATCTATTTAAAACAATGCTATCTCATGATGATAAAACCATCTCATCTGCAACTAAGATAATCTAATTTCTATTTCTTTTTGCAGATATATGTGTATCCCGCTCATCAAGAAGACTATTGAGTTACTTAAGGGACAAAGTAAAAATAAGGGAGAACCAGACTATATCCCAAATGAAGTTTCCTGCCCTCTATCCATCTCAAGGGTGGAGACTGGTATAACTTCATTATGTGTATTCATGATCTGGAGTATTCATGGCCAACAGTGTATAGTGGATACATGTAGCTTAGTCCATAACTGGGTCCTAGCTGCAGAGTCAAAGACCCTTGAAACATCTTTCCACACAGAGCACACACTACATAGCCTATCAGGCTTTTGCGGTGGTAACCATGCCTAGAGTCATCTTCCTAAAGAGCACAGCCCTAGTCCTTCTAAAGTTCTATGATATCTGCTTCATCAAAGTCCACCAGAAAGTTTCCCTGAATCCCTTGCTTGCTTTTACTTCTGAATACTCTTCTCTTCTGGCCACTCTACTATTTTATCTGGAGCCAATTCTGCACGTGCCAAACATTGGGAAAGGTCAGGAAGCCACAAGTGGGCAGAAGCCCTCCTGGTTAAAGTATTCACCCAGATTATTTTTCCTGCTTTTTGATTTAACTGTAGTGCCCAGGTCTCATTTTTTGGATGTTGGTTTTTCGGCCTATGCTGTAGTTCCTGGCATCTACCTCTGGCCCTCCTTGTCATTGCCAATCTAGACTCTTCTCTGGCTTACCAACATATGTCTCTCACCCAACTAATATTTGCACTTCCCCCAGTCTTAACACTTTATCTATGCTCCTGTGGCCAGCATGGGACCTGTGGTTACCCACATTGCCGGGTCACTCCTGCCTCATCCCTTCAGGGTAGCATAATCACACTCAGACATCTAGGGTAGCTCTGGCCTCTGTGTTGCAAATATTTGGTCTCTACAGCTTTAGTAGACCATGAGCTTCCAAGGGCAGGCATTATCATATATATCTTTGCATCCTCTAGCACAATACATGGCACACAGTATTAAGCTCATTGTGTGAACAGTCCTAGTCAATAAGAGGGGATGAAGAAGTTTATATATATATACTTTATTAACATGCTAGAAGTCCACTTATCAGCTGGCAGAGAAGGCCATTCAGGTTGCTCTTTTATTCATGTGTAAATATTAAGTTATTATATGCAAAGCACTGAAGTACAATACAGGAAAATGCATGTATTTGTCTGCTTTTTACTCATTTTCTATTGATTCCTGTCCTAATTGGGCTAAAAAAGGAAAAAAGAATAGGAGCCCTGTGTGTATTTGTGTGCATGGTGTGGGAGGGGTCTGTGCACTAGGAGCATGCTCTCCCAGTCTAACTTTCCTCTTTGATGTCCCCACACCTCTGCCCCCAGCCTCCCTTCATCAGTCCAACCAGCCTGTCTTCAAACCAGAGGAGCCTCAAGCTTTAGATTGGAGTTTGGAAAAGATTACCTTTAAGGATACTCCTAAATCAGCAGATTTTGTAATTTAAATAATAAGTACTTTTTCATCTAATTTTTTAAAGAAGCATATAATTGTTGTCCTTTTTTCCAGTAGGCATCAATAATGAAAGCTTTTGGTGCTTGCAGTGCTTCCCTTAGAAGTTATCTTATGCTCAAAAAACTACTGTATTTTAAAAAGCTACCAAAGCCAAGCTTATACTGCAAGAATGCCATTGAAACAACAAAGTTAGTGTTTAGAGTGTGTGTGCAGTGATTTAACTCTTTAATCATTAAAAATTACTTACTAGTCATTAGTCTTCTATCTAGATCATGAGTGTGTTGGTAAGAGCAGGGTAAGAACGAATTTCAAATTCTCCATCTTGTTCACTTTTTAAATTTTCTGCAGTCAGTGCAATACTTGGCATAGAGTTGGCCTCAGGCAAACCTTTTTTGTGTGAGGGTATGGGCTTTAATATCAGGGATACAATCCCTAATTAGTCAGCTAAGGAATAACTCCTGCTTAGATGGATTAATGTATTAATGGTGTATAGATGAGCAGAAACTTTGGAAGGGAATTCCAGCCAACAAGATAATTATCATACATGGATAGCAGCTCATGGATAAGCCACATGGATGAGACTGTCCTTAGGAGAAACATAACTTCTGAAGCCAAACCAGGGACATGTGTTAATAAAAACATTTCAAGCTGCTTTCATATACAAGATGAAACTCGCACAAGAACTCTCTCCTCTTCCCACTACCGCACATGGAAATCTACCTCTCCTTCAACCGATTCCTCCTTCACCCTGTGTGTTAGTCCATTTTCACACTGCTGTAAAGATACTACCCGAGACTGGGTAATTTATAAACAAAAGAGGTTTAATTGGCTCACAGTTCTGCATGGCTGTGGAGGCCTCAGGAAACTTACAGTCATGGCGGATGGTTAAGGAGAAGAAAGTACCTTCTTCACAAGGCAGCAGGAAAGGCAGAGAGCCTGTGAAGAAGGAACTGTCAAACACTTATAAAACCATCAGATCTCCTGAGAACTCACTATCAGGAGAACAGCAAGGGGTAAACTGCCCCCGTGATTCAATCACCTCCCACCAGGTCCCTTCCTCAACACATGGGGATGACAGGGATTACAATTCGAGACAAGATTTGGGGGAGGGGCACAGAGCCAAACCATATCACCCTGTTACAGTAAAGGAGCCATTCCTTCCTCCTATCAAAACCTAGTCCCTTCACCTGAATTTAAGTTTTTTTTTCCCTCCAGCTTCTCAGGAAATGTATGCTATCATCTTGTATATTAAAGTGGTTGTTCTCTTTTAACTCTCAAACAGACTCAGATAGTTCTCACTTACAAATATTAATACGTAAATAAATAAAACTTTCTCTACCCCATGATCTCCTCAATTGACTTCTCTTTGCAGCCAAACTTCTAAAAAGAGGCCCAAATACTTGGTGTTCTCAATTCCAGCCCAGCCCTCAGCCTGATCTGGCTGCTTCTGACACCATACCAAGAGACAGATGCCAGTGAGTCATCATTGACCCTCTGTGATTAGCCACAATGGATGTTTTCAGTCCTTTCATGTTTTAACCCTTAGCATCACTCTAAGTTGCACTGGTGACAACTTTTTCCTTTTCCTCTTAACTTCTGCAACCCTGCATTCTCCTAATTTCTCACTGATCTCTCTGGCCATTGCTTCTTTAGTTCCTTTGCAAGTTTCTCCTCCTCCATCAGGCCATTAGGTATTAGAGTTCCCAATTCTTCCTTCTAGTGTCTCCTTGTTTTCTACTCTGTATTATCTCTCTAGGCCAGTAGTACTCAAACATAGCTGCACCTGGTGAATCATCTAGGACCCTTAAAAATATTAATTCCTATCCCCAGGGATTTTTTACTAATTGGTTTTGTGGGGAGCCTGATTGTTAGGATTTTTTTCTCAATAAAATTATCTCTCTAAATTTTACTTTTTATTTGAAAAACTTATTATTTTTCAAATTGACAAAAAATTGTATATATTGTATATAAAATACTGTTTTGAATATGTATACATAATGGATTGGCTGTCATTGGGATTTCTAAAAGGCTCCCAGAATATTCTAGAGTTCAGCCAAAGTTGAGAATCACATCCCTTAGTTAAGCCATTCTCACACATGGGTTTAATTACTATCTTGATCCAGATGACTCAACAGTTTTTATCTCCATCACAGAAACTTCCTGTGAGCTCCTGACCCAAATAGTCCACTACTTACTTGGCATTTCCATTTGCGTGCCTCAAAGGAACCTTTCTACCTTCCCAGACTCACCTCACATCGCACTCTCCCCCTACTCTGGCCGTCCTTTACACTGATCTTTCTACACCTCAAATTCTCTCCTGCTCTGAAGCCATTGGACCTGTAGTACCCTCCACCTGGAATACTCATCCTGTTACCCTTTACTGAGATAACTCTTACTCTTCCTGTATTCTTAGTTCTCAGACTATTGACACTTTCTCCATGAAGTCTTTCCTGGTTCCCTAGATGTCTTTCACAGCACCATGTACCATCCTTTCAAAGCACTAATCACAGTTATAATTTCATTTGCATGATGGCTCATTTAATTCTGTCTCTCTACTGGGCTGAAGATCCACATTTTCTTTTGTTTCCCACATTACCATATTTTGTGAGATCTAAGATGCTGACTATAAGGTGAATCAGTTTATATATTACTAAGGAAGAAAAAACACTGCAAAGTATAAGATGGACATCTATTTTAAGATAAATACAAATTTTTATCTTAAAATGTAAAGCAAAAGCAATATGTGTCAATGAAACAGTGTTACTGTGGCTTCACACAACACCTACTCCATTATGGGCACTTAAATATTTCATATTTCTTTAAAAAGCAAAAGAACAATTCTTGGGTTGATCTGCTAGTATGTTTTGAAATGTATGAAGCTAATGGGAGAGAATAGTTGAAAGTTAGAGAACCTAATTTTTGGATACAAAGATTTCTCAAAGGCAGCTTATAATCCAAGATGGCACTTTAACCAATTCCTTCCAGCTCATGTGTGTCAGATCTGAATCAACTCCCCAAAGGTCTATGGAATCAACTACTCCCTGACTTATTTCTTTTATATGTGTGTGTGTGTGCGCGCGTGCGCGTGTGTGTGTGTACATTCTTTTTTAAAAAGACTTAATTTTTTTTAGAGCAGTTTAAGGTTCATAGCAAAATTGAGAGGAAGGTACAGAGAGTTCCCCTATACCCCCTACTCACACACATGCAAAGCCTCCCCCATTATCAACAGTGGTATATTTGTTACAATTGATGAGCCTACATTGACACTTATGATTACCCAAGTCCATAGTTTGTATTAGGATTCACTACCCAAGTCCATAGTTTACATTAGGATTCATTCTTGGTGTTAAACTCTCTATGGGCTTGGGCAAATGTGTAATGACATGTATCCACCATAATAATATCATTCAGAGTGTTTCCACTGGCTTAAAAATCATCTGTGCTTCACCTATTTATCCCTCCCTCCCCTCTAACTCTTGGCAACTGCTAGCTTTTTTACTGTTTCTATAGTTTTGCCTTTCCAGAATGTCGTATAGTTGAAATCATACAATATGTAACCTTTCAGATTGGCTTATTTCACTTAGTAATATGCATTTAAATTTCCTCCATGGCTTTTCATGGCTTGATAGCTCATTTCTTTTTAGCACTGAATAATATTCCATTGTGTAGACGCAACACAGTTTATCGATTCACCTACTGAAGGAAATCTTGGTCGATTTCAGGTTTGGGTAATGATGAATAAAGTTGCTATAAACATACATGTGAAGGTTTTTGTGTGGACATAAGTTTTCAAGTCATTTGGTTAAATACCAAGGAGCATGACTCCTGGATTTGTATGGTAAGAGTGTTATAATAGTTTTGTAAGACATTGCCCAACCATCTTCCACAGTGGCTGTACCATTTTGCATTCCCACTAGTAACGAATGAGAGTTCCCATTGCTCCACATTTTTGCCAGCATTTGGTGTTGTCAGTGTTTTGGATTCAGGCCATTCTTATAGATGCATAGTGATATTTTATTAATTTGCAATTCCCTAATGACATAATGTTGTGCATCTTTTCATATGCTTATTTACCATCTATATCTCCTTTGATGAAGTGTCTGCTCAGATCTTTTGCCCATTTTTAAATTTTTTTTTTTTTTTTTTACTGTTGAGTTGTAAGAGTTCTTCGTACATTTTGGAGAACAGTATTTTATGAGATAGGTCTTTTGCAAATATTTTCTCCCAGTCTGTGGCTTGTCTTCTCATTCTTTAGAGATGGTGCATTTTTTGGTCTTCTTGTTCAAGTTCTTTAGGTTCACTTTCTGGAGAATGGTCGAGAGAAGCATTATGATGGCCTCTTATAGAAGATCTCCAAGAGGAGAAGGAGCTCCTATCGGTTGGTTTTCTATATCCAAGTGTTCTTTTCCTACATGCAAGATGTGGGACCAATTCCCAATTTTGCATTCTGATTTAAATGAGAGGAGACATCTTTCATGTCTGAGTCAAGAAGGGCAATACCTCGAAAAAGTAATTTAAGAAAAATGACGGTGGCCCAAGAACTCAAATCAATAAATTCCCACACCTCCCCACAAGTCCTGGCTTATTCATTCCAGAAGTAGCACATTTCCAAACGCTCTGGCCAGGTCTGACTGATGTCCTAAAACAGATCAGCTCTAAGCTGTACTTTCTTCAGCCTCTTTTCACCCCAGATCTCTCTTGTTCCAATTTCCCTGTAATGGCAGCCTCCTTGGCTAACATTATTACCATTTATTTCTTTTCAATTTCACCCCATAGCTCAGCAAGAATTGGAAGGAAAGGAGGCTTGAGGTTGCCTCTATTTTAAAACAAACATCTTGGTCCCAGAAAGGTGCAAACCAAATAGAAGGAATTTTTTCAAAAGAGAAAAAGGCAATTCTGTTTTCTCAGGGACTTTAAGAAAAATAATAATCTGTGAGTTAGTGTTGTTCATTTGCAATGGAGCAGGAAATAACCAAACAAGGAGTAGAATGAGGATGTTGGTTGGATACTTCTGGGTAAAGTCTTCCGTGTGATTTAATTAACCTGATTGAAGAAAATTAGCAGAATTTTTGTCATTCACCTATTCAAATATAAATATGAAAGTGAAATACTATGTCAACTGTGTTTTGGGCATTATCTCCTTTTTTTTCTTTGATGACCTATGCTAAGACTTTCTACATTGAGGACAACAAAACGGAAGTTTCCTCTAGGGTCATTGGTGAATTTGTCACGTGAATAAGAAAGCCCTTTTTGCTCTCTCCGTACAATAAATAATGCATATTACAAGCTTTACAGGAAACAAATGAGTGCCTTCTAAATAATTGATTTCTATCTTTTTCTTTCTTTCTATGACCTGGAACATTATGACTTTATGTGCACATTTGATGGGTTTCCTCTCAAATATAAAGAAAAATACAATTTTCAAGTAGCTCTTTTAGACATTTGAAGTATGCACAAAAAGGCAAAAATCAGAAGGTAAGAGACTTGAGACAGCCAGTGGGAGGACGGCGTGATTTAAGCAAGCTTCCAAGGTGCTTCTTTTTAAGTCTGTTGTCAATAATTCTGCTTCATATCTCCTTCTTTCCTCTGTCTACTTTGAGAGAAAGGAGTTTGCCTGATCAGTGGGGATTTTTTGTTTGTTTTTTCCTCAACTAATATTTAATTATTAATCATAATGTTTTGGTAGGAGTAGGGGATAATTCATGGGAATTAAAGTTTCTTTTTCTCTCAAGTATTGGCCTATAATTGTAAGGCACTTGATATTTGAAAAGCCTTTCCCCAGAGCCCCATGAAGCATATGTCTGCCTTCCTACCCATATCAGTCCAAATGAGCTAAGTTGTGCTGTGGAAACAAACAACTCTAATATCTCAGGGTCTTAAAGCAGCAAAGTTGTTTGATTGCTTGTGGTCATAGTTCACGAAGGTGACCTACTTATTGTACACACTCAGGACCAGGCTAATAGTGGTGCCGTCTTGACAGGTGCTTCCATGATAACAGAGGTAAGAAGAGGCCTGAGGGCATACCCATCATGTCCCCTCCTTTTTCACTGGTCAAAGCAAGTCACAGGGACAACTGTGATATGATTGGGGTCGGAGATTGTAAAATCCCCTGAGAAGAGCAGGAAATATTTGTGAACAACAACACTATCCTCCAGGACCCTTTACAGGTAAGGGACTTAAAGCTCAGAGAGACTAAGACAGTGGCCCATGGTCATGCAGATAAATAGAAGGGGAGCTGTGTTTTCTCACCTCAGGGTTGGGTTTGACTGATTCTAGGTACCTGACCTGTATGTGCTGACTCCTCTCGCCCTGCTGGAAGAAGCAGGGGACAGCATTACTTAGTTCTGGATATCATTTGCATCTTGTGGCTCAGCAAACCCTTTTATTTTCATGTTAAAATCTATATTTTCTTAGATTCTCTAAGACACACAGGGGTCATGTGGTTATTCGGCTTAATGGAGACTATAAATGTGACTCAAGAGTTACATAACCGAGTAGGCAGCTGTCTAGTCTAATTTCAGAGAGCTGAAAAGACTCCATGCACACGCCCCCACCCCTGTTCCTCCATGCCTGAAGCTCCCCCTAATAGGTACTATTTTTAATAGCTCTCATTAATGGAGGTGCTTATGTGTCAGGAATTGTGCTAAGTGCCTTCCTTTTACAATCTCACCTAATCATAGAAGTTGAGGAGCATTAGTGCCCCATTTAACAGATGAGAAGTTCATGCTTCTTTAACTTCTCAAAGTCGAACAGCCAGGAAGCTATTAAACACTGTGCTTTCTGACTGCCAAGCCTATGCTTTCGACCTCCATGTTTTATTGCTTCCAAAACAGGGGACAAGACTCCACATTTCACAACCACATATAAAATTTCCATGCAGATCGCCTTAGGAGAGAGATGAGGCCTGAGCTAAGTACAAATACGGTCCTTTAAGGACAGCCCAGTTTTAGAAGGGGAAGATTTAGGCAATAGTGGAGGAAGACTCGGAAAGGGATTCTATGGACTTGGAATAGGAGAGAAGTTCCCTGCGTTCATTTCTTAACAAACTAACAAAGTAACACAACCTGGATGGCTTGCAAAGCAGAAATTTATCGTCTCCTGGTTCCGGAGGCTAGAAGTCCAAGATCAAAATGTAGGCAGGACTGGTTCCATCTAAGGGCTGTGAGAGAGAATCTGTTCTAAGCCTGTCCCCTAGCTTCTGGTAGCCGCAGGCATTCCTTGGCCTGGAGATGATGTTCTCACCTTGTCTCTTTATACTGTCTTTCCTCTACACATGTCTGTGTCCCAATTTCCCCTTTTTATATAGATCCCAGTGCTAATAGATTAGAGACTCATTCTACTCCAGTATGACCTCATCTTCACTAATCACATCTACAATCACATCTAATCACATCTTTATTTCCAAATAAGGTCACATTCTGAGGTACTAGGAGTTAGTACTTCAATACATAAAACTTAGAGAGACACAACCCAGCCTAGAACAGTCCCCGATAAGGAACTCTCACACCTCTCTATCACAGGACCAAGTTACTGCCAAAGCTTCCCCAGAGGCTGCCTGAAGAGGCCATGACCTAGCCCAGAAGAAATGAGGAGTTGCCTATACCCTGGGGCGGTGGGGTAGGATTGGGGGCGAGGAGACAGGTTCTGACAGTGGGAGGCCTGAAATTGGAGATCTCTGACTCTGTGGCCTTGGAAGCAACATGAGTCATTGAAGAATCACATGGTCCCCAAAGCCAGGCCAGTATGTGCTTCTGGAGACTAAAACAACCACATGAGCTTCCTAAAAAGTCCCTCCATCCTACCCAAAATAAGTAGTCTGCAATATAGGGGGAAGGGCACTTCTAATTAACAACACTTTCTTCTATTTTTAAGAGCCATTTTATATCTTTTTGAAAATCCCCACCCCATCCTCCCCTTAGGGATGGTATCACATCTCCAAAATCATCATTTTTACATTTTATTTTGGATGGTTCACACTGAATGGAAAATTGAAGATAAAATATTTAGGCAGCACATTAGTATTCATTGTGGAGCTTTTTCTTGTTTCTCATTAGTGAATATATTTTCTGCTGGAAATTTTCTATTATGCTTCTCCCAAGGTAGCATTATTTTGAAGCTAGAATGAGTAGAGATAAAGAACTACTGATAAAATAAAAAGTTTTTCTGAGCTGGTTTGTGCAACTTCTATTTTCTTCTCAACCTTGGTCTCTTGTACATCTTTCAAATACATAAGAGACTTATGGGTACATCACTTGAAAAGAAATGTGCTTGACCTCCTTGAGCTCAAAGGATTTCATAGAAAACTGGTGTGTACCAAAGCAATTGCAGTTATTCTTTCTGACGGGTTAACTTTGTAAAAGTGTAACGTGCCTGTAGTTTTGGTGCCCAGGCACTGAGGACAGCCCTCAACCATTCTGACTGATATGGGTTTATGATTGATGGGCTGTGTGGTGTGGGCGCTTAAATATAGGACTTGAAAGTCAGGGGATGGGCCAAGGTCTGACTCCACTGTAAACTGGGACTGTGACCAGGCCAACTGCTTCATCTCTCTGGGTTCCAGGTTTCTCATTCTTTAAGATGGGGGAGAAGGGGTGTGAACAGCCTTTACAGGCCTTTGCAGGATTAACATTCTGCATTTTTTGATTCTCATTGATTACAAACGCTTTCAAATCACTGGTGTATTGATTGAGGAAAAGCAATCATTCCTATTTCATGTGTAACTAAATCTGCTTACAATTTTTTGGAGTTGAGAACAGATTTGTTAAGATCAGCAGGGAAATTCTTACTGTCTAGTTTAGTAGAAGGAGCCAGTTTAGCCAGAGGGGGTCCCCTTCTAAGGGATAAGGTATCTCTTAGTCAATAAAGATCGCAGGGCTGGCTGTTTGGACTAGTGACAAATGAGTCACAGCCAGTCCTTGGAAGAGTCAGAGTCGTAACAGGAGAAGGAGGCCATTCAGCCTGGGAGCTTTGCCAGGAGCCTGCTGGAGCTAAAAGGATAGACCCCCAGTTACTTCAGCATTGAGCATCTGGGTGCCTGGTACCCAGGCAGCCTAGGATCATCGTGACAGAAGAGAACAGGAACGGCAAACATCCCTCCCTCATATGCCCTCTGGGTTATGTCTTCTGCCTTCTAAAGACAGAAAGTGTGGGTGAGGTGGCCCTCTGAAAGACCTCACTTATTAAAAAAGGATCCTTAAAGGTTTAGAGTAAACTAAGTGTAAACTGCTCTGGATAGCTACTTAACTTTCTTTTCCCAGCTTGCAATCAGATGAGGCCTCTTCATCAGGATCAGCTATAGACCAAATAAAGAAACGATACTCTCCTTGTGTATCTGAGTTGTGTTATAAATTTGGTGAGCTCTAGACTTCAGGAACCCCACCATATGTGAAAGAGATAAAGATAGGGGATGCTCTGCACAAGCAGAGGGCAATAGCCTTGACCTGTGGCTCATAGCACCTCCAGCATCCCAAGACACCTCCAAAAGACAAAGTTTAAAAACTCTGGTACTGAGGGTTTGTAGCAACATGGCCCCCAGTGTCAATCCTAGCTCCTAGACTTACTAGCTGTGTAGCCACTGACATATCATTTAACCTCTCTGGCAGGATTACTATGAAGCCTATATGAGAGAATGTGTATAAACTCTGGCCAAGGGCTGTGCAGAGAGAGGGCAGCCATAAATAAAGTGGGACAACAGCATGACACTGGGAATTATTGGAAGCCCCATGGTTGGCTTCTGCAAATTATGTTTCATTTACCTTGGTGATTTACCAGCTCCTAACTGATGTAACCAAATAGCTAGACTTCTGGGAAAATCAATTTACTCTAAGTTAAAAGTCTTAGTTTTGTCCTCAAAGAGAAGTTTTCATTTTGAAAAGAAAAAGGAATCTCACTAAGTTAAATTTGCAATTGGCAGATATTCCTATAGCTCAAGCAAATACACATGATTGAAAACCATTTTCCTGGCTCTTTGCTTCATGCTCTATCACTTTGCAGTAGTGAATGAAATGATCATCTTGAACACCACCATTGAAATCCAATTTCCACCTTGGCAGAATTGTTTTCACACCTTCATTCACCTGATTTCTCAAGAGATACTTTTTATCAGTAAACATTTCTCACTGCTCAGGTACAGTGAAGATACCTAGCTAAGTTATCTCAGTTGAATTCAAAGTAATTTACTTACTCAAGGGGGTTGCACACCATAGTGGACAGAATCATGGGGTAGAGCAGACAGAAGTCTCAGCTTGGCTCATTTACTAATAAGTGGTCCAATTGGAACAGACTCCATTATCCTTATTTATAGAATGGATGTCAGTATCAACTTCCCAGGTCTTTGTGAGTTTTTGTGACACAGGTAACATTTTAGGAAAGGAAGTTATAGGCTGTAAAGCTTTGTTAATTTGTATTGGTTTTTGGACTATCTACTTGCCATCCAGGAACATCCTACGTACTCGTTCATTGTAGAGGCAAATATAGTCTCTTTTCGTGGTTTGAGTATAATTCCATAGTCCAAGTCAAAATTCTTTGGATTTCTATACTTTGGTGTTGAGCACTGAGTAGAAATACAGGGAACCAAAATAACTCTCGGTATGATGTCAAGAGAGCCTCATTCTCTCTAGAAATTTTTTGAGGGCTAATAGGTTGATGCTACTTATTCCAAGATTCTAGAAACCCGCACAAGGAAAGGAAAGATTGCATGACAAGACCTCTGAGTCCAGGCACCTCAGAACCAGGGGTGAAGGCCACACTTGCAGACTTGCTCTTTCCAACTCCCCACATAAAGCTACTTTTTCCCCAAGCCAACCAATCCTGCCTTACCACCTCCCCTTCGTTTCTCTGAGGGAATGAGGAAAAGCACTGTGAAACAAGCAAGAGAGTTCACTTTTTAAAACATTCGTCAAAGCTGATACTAACTAGCAATGGTGTTGAGGAATCATGCATGGCTAATGACTGTCACTGCAGTCCATGCAAGAAAAATTCCAGGCTGCAAACCAGAGAATGAGGCTGGTGAAAAGACAACAGATGCGGTGCCAGGGCCATCAAATCAAAAGGAAGTTTCTCCAAGGCCTTCATGCCATCAACATTTTAAAATCTACCTTGGCATTGTCAGAGCTTCTTTTCTTTTTACTCATCAAATTTGTGTTAGGTACGCCACCAACTGCTTTTAAATCAATTTTCTTTCCACACAGACAGCTCTCTGCATCATGTGATCAGGAGTCAGGGAGCCACAATCCTCACAAATTTCTCTCTGCTCTTCAAAAAGAAACAATATTCATCACCATAAAACAACTACTATCAGGTCAGTTCTGTGATTGTCTCCTATCTTTGAAATATATAGCAATGCAGGCATTTGAGGAGGCAAGGGTGGATTTCCCTACTCAACTGAGAAGAGGTAGTGCTTGGACACTGTTTCCAATGGCACTCCTTTATGCCCCAGGTATTTGTCCGAAGTCTAGTTCGACATACGATAAGAAATAAGCTTAGAAAACAAACAAACAAAAGAAATAGGCTTAGCTCCTAAGATATCCTTAAGTAGTCTTTGTCACTTCATAACTGATTACTTCCTTTTATCTCCAATTTTAAAGAACAAGCTGACAAATTACAGTAATCAGAGAGAATTTGAGCATAAGTTTGCTTGAGAATCTTCTAAATTGATATTTATCTAAAGCCTAAAGCCCGACTCTTGTAGAAAAGGGTCTATTTCTTAGAAATATGTGTCTGCCATGACTCTGATTGGGAAAGCAATAAATAAGTTCTGGTTATCAACATAGAATGTTGTCCTCATTTATTTTTCTGGAAAGATATATATATATATATATATATATATATATATATATATATGAACTTATTGATTAAAGAGACAGCTGTCTGCTAATTAAATCTCTCAGCTCCCCAGAGAAAGAAACATGTATTATAAAATTTGAACTGTTAAGATAATGATAAAAGGTGACATCTACAATGCAAATGTTTTACACTTCACAAATAAAAATCTAAACACATTTTTCTCATAAAATTATTAGGTTTTTTTTTTGCCTTTCAAGAGGCTCCTCAGAATAGCACTTGCTCCAGGGCCATTGGCTCAGTGCAGACAAAGCTCATTTACAAGTCCCCTAGTTGTAGGCTACAAGCTCAGTGACTCGGGTTCCAATGTGTTTTACTCATCATTATATTCCCAGTACAAGATATGATGCTTAGCACAAAGTGGGTACAAATGACCAAATGAATAATTTTTTAATAACTTTGTTCATGTTCTTACCACTGTCTGGGATAACCAAAACTTTTCTACCATCCCAAACCGGCTATTTCCTAACTTAATGCGTGTGTCTTCTTCAAGGTCTTTCTGGACAAAATCCTATCCCCATTCATTGTGTTCTTAGTATTAATTCATATAGAACTCTCCTTTCTCTACCTTGGTTCTATTTACTGTCAAATATTGTTCCCTAATTATCTTTTCCCCAACTCAGTTGCAAGTCCTCTAATGACTGAAAACATTTATTATTTGTCTACCCTACAGGGCATAGCATAGTGCACACAATTAGTGGGTACATTATGGGAGCATGGAATGTAAATGACAGCAAGTCTTCAAACAAAACATACCAAGAGTGCAATCTAGTATTACATGGTGCCATAATCTCTTTAACAAGATCCTCTTCCTCATCCTAGCCACAAACCACTTCCTCCTCCCTGTTCAAACTTCTAAATCACAAGGTCCTTATGTTTTTGTAATGAGAAGCTAGTTATTGCTGCCTTACTTTCAGTTCTATCACCTTATTCATGAGGTTGGTGAGCCAACTCATCTGTCCAGGCTGTCTGCCAAGTGGGCTATAGATTCTAGGGAAAGGTTGTGCTGAGGTTACAAGCAATAAGAACTCAACTTTAAGTGCTTAAGAAAACAGTCAAGCTCTGAAATCATAAAGTGCCATTTATAGGAAAGTGATATGACTTTGGGTGCACATGCAAATGTTTTATTATCTTGTGAGAAAACAGAATAATTCTAATCCTTGCTTGAAACTTAAGTCTTACGAAAGAAAATATGACCCTACTTAAGGACCTTAGCAACAAGGGTAGGCTTATTTTGGATGACAGTCCGGAGAAGTTGTCTGAGACTGGGTTCTCCCCAAAGCAGACCCTGGCACAGGTGTGTGTTCAGGGAGTTGAATTAGAAGGGAGCAAGAGGAAGGGACAAGGACGAAAAACAGGGAAAGAGGAAAATAAAAAGAAGGATGGATGTTGAATTGGCCACTATTATGCTTCATCCCATGAGACTATCTGAGGGGTCTACAATTACCCAAGAAATGAAAGGGAGTAGCAATTGCCCATCAACTCTGGTCCCCTGTGTCCCCACAATTCCAGAGAGGCTCGAGGGCAGGTAGCAAGCATGAGAGGGCCAGAAGTAGTTGATGTCAGGTGGTGCCTCCACAAACCTGGTTGAAGCTTGCCTGGAAGTGGTCGCCTTGTCAGGGACAGGAAGCAGAGGGGCTAAAGAGACCTAAAGCTGTGCACAAAGATGGTTCCACTCCAGGAACATAGGCTGTGGCACTAACACTCCCAGCAAGTGCTAAGGGCCCTGATGGTGCCCAGGGACCTGGCCTCTGACATGGTGACTGTCCTCTGACATGTTGATTGTCCTCATGTTACCAAGGGCCTTCAGTCAGATATGGCTCAGACACAGAGCCTGCTCAATTTTTTATGAATTCTGTTTTGCTATAATAAGCCCTTTTCCTCTAAGCTAAGGCATCGACCCAGCTTAGAGAGGAGGTGATTCAGCATTGCTTACTAAGAAGGCTAACTCCCATGCAACGTTGACAGAATTTGTTATAACATCTCCTTGGAAACCATTCCAGTGTCTGAGCATCAGAGCACCCAGGCAGCCCACAAATACCAGAGACAGGTGCTAACAGGGATCACATAGGCCAGAAATCAAAGGCTGCCCTTCAAGTTGCATTATGCTTACTCAGTCTACTAAAAGTTTTGTGTTTGCTGATTTTTCTTCTCTAAATTCATCCAATTGCTGATTTGACTATGTCCTTCATCTACTCAAAAATAATTTGTAAAAGCCCATCTAGTCTTTTGACCCAGGCAATCCATGACAAATTTATTGTCAATAGTATTTAATATAAAACAAATTTATCTTCCAGACCTGTAACTAGGAAAAAGCATCATTTTTAAACGATGTTTAGAGTTTGTATATTCTTAATACTTCAATAGTAGGCAAGTGAGCCCCAAGTGCAGAATATTAAAATTTAATAAACAGGCATTTCCTCTAGCAGTTTCCACCCCCAAATATTAGGACCATAGCACTTTGAAGCCAAAAAGTGAGGCGTATTCCCAGCCAGTGGGAGGATAATCGTGTCCTTGAAATAACTCAGTCAGGATATGAAGACGTGATCGTAAACAGTGAAACGCTAATCCACACCAACGTTTTTAAGCTTTTTGGACTATGAATCACATACTTCTCCCGACTGACAGGTAGTTCCTGGTCCTAGCAAAGTTAGAGCTGATTTGCTTTTAGCCCTTGCTGACATTTGGTTCTCTAGATTTTCCTTTGATTTTGTGAGTTGTCCTCACCGTGATTTCCCCAGACATTTTGTTTTTAGCCAGTTAGTTTCTAAGGTTTGTTTCCTTATGAACAAATAAGTTATGTTTACTGGTAACTGATACTTCTTAAGGCAAACTCCAGCAAAAATACTGAGAATGTCCTTTACAGAAGGTAAGTAGGGGTAAGAAGCTTACTGAGAGGCCATCTGTGCTCCTAGAATATAGTCTGATTTGAAATTAGTGTGTTTTTGAAACAAGCAATTTGTGTGTGTGTGTGTGTGTGTGTGTGTGTGTGTGTGTGTGTGTGTGTGTGTGTTACAAAAGAAATGCTTCTTAGCAAAAATATTATAACACCAAGCAGCTACTACATACCTCAGGCACTGGGCTGGCTAGGTACTGTTAATATCAACTTATTTAATTCTTGCAAATTTACCCGCCAGGTAAAATTTCTCATGGTCTTTTTGAAAATGAGCACACCCAGGTTTACAATCATTAAGCAACTAGACCAGTGGCTTATTTCTTGCAGATTGTTTGAATCTAGGTCTCTTTCATTTCAAAACTCATACTTTTTCCACAAAAATTTAAAAAGACAAGTTTAAATAGGGGCAGGAGGGAAAAGCAGCTGCTTTCAAATTAACCATTTTTTAGGTCTCTTTGTACGGTTTTGGTTCAACCAAATGCAAAACACATTTTGCCCAGAGAACCTTTCCCTTTAATTTCAAAATCTCCATAATTCATAAGGAACACAATCCACAGATCTCTAATCTGTTTACCTTAACATCGTCAAAATATCACATGCCAGAAACTTCTTGGGGTCTGAGATGCCTTTTGTCTTTTTAATCCCAGCCTATTTTCCCCTAATCCCAAACTACTTGCCAATAGGAGTGATGTCCAAGTCTAAAAGACATGAATTTGATTTAAGACTGTCACCTGCTTAGAGAAAAACAGATTGTAAAATTTGTAATGTAATTGTTATTCTTCACATGTTAACTGCATCAGAAACACTAGGACAGCAAGACACCAAAGAACCAGGCTGGGATTGTTCCCCTTCCTTAGATTTCTTCCCAAGAATTCCTCTTCCTTCCCTCTGATGATACATGTTCAGGAAATCAAATCCCAGATCTCTTAGAAAGAAACTCAAAAGAGCTTCCCATCTTTACATTTTAAAGGTATTACTATTCCCTTTTGACAAACAAGGCACCTGGGGTCTGGGGATGTTAATTTACTTGCCTAAAACTACTGAGAAGCAGAGTAGGCTGGAGCTTTTACTGCAGTATCTTTTGTTTTCTTTTTTCTTTGTGTTTTTTTTTTTCTTTCTTTAAGATGTCAGTCCATTTTCAAGGGTCCAGCTTTTGGGTTGGAAGAGACCAAAAATAATTGGGAACATCTGTACAAAGAGCAAATAAAACCTTGCCCATGTCAATGAGCACTTGCATGAGGGAGACGCTGAGCTCGCGTTCTGAGGATGCCATGGCAAACAGTAGAGACAGGCCCTGGTTGCCCAGACCTCATCCTCTAATGCAGTATGCAGATAGGTGAGCGTGCGGTTATTGCATACCAGGATGAGCGCCCTGAAAGGAGAAGCTCAGGACATCCTGGGGCCCAGAGGAAGATCCCCTAACCCTGACCTGCTGGTGCAGAGGGGAAAGGGAAGGCTTCCTAGAGGAGGCAACGTGTCTAAGCTAAGACTGAAAGGACAAATGGGATTTCACTAGAGGAAGAAAAGAAGAGATACGGAGGAGAGATTTGGGGAAAATATTTCAGGAAGAGATTAGAACCTGTGTAAAAGTCCAGAGATGAGAGAGAACCAAATGGTTCTAGAAACATGGCAAAGGAGTCTAATAGAGATGGCAACGGCCCACCCTGCAGAGTGTGGAGTCAAGAAAGACGGATCCCCCCTTATAAAAGCACCCACCTTGGGTCTCCCTGGTGGGCCAGACCTCACTCAAGGGACCTGTCAGGATCAGTTAGGAAGCTGGTGTGGAGGCCTAAAAGCTGTGGCAGCATGCGTCCTATCTCTGCAGCCCAATAATGCCATGGCAATCCTGACTAGTGTCTGCTACAACTAATTAAGGGCTGCTGCGAGGCTTGCTAATTGGCTGAGGACCATTTTACGAGGACACAGCAGAGAAAGGCACTGAAAAGTGCCTTTAGATGGTCAAAATGAACTCAAAGTATATTTTTAGATCCACCAGGGCTAGTCTGAACCAGGGATATCTGAAGAAGTAGAAGAGGAACATTTTAGCTCTCTTAACTTTCTGGAAGGAATGTGTTTGGGGCTCAGGGGAGAGAATGTATTTTCAAGGTTTTTTGCGGTGCAGTGAAATAACCCCTTTCTAAATGCACTCTGCAGAGTAAAGTGCTGAGTGCTTCCATGTAGCAGCTGCCTATAGACCACTAGCTGGGGGCATCCTGCACTTTCCGCTGCCACGGTCTGAAGAACTGCCTTACAGAATTGGAACTGCATGCCATTTACCTGCCAGCACACGTATCGGGCAAGGAGTGGCCTAAGCATCTTGAATGGGCTGCAGGACTCCAGGTACCCACTGAACTCTCACTTAAAAACACAAACCAAACCTAACACACCTACAACACACACGAAAGTTGCTTGTAATGGAAATATTTGCTCTTTTATACAAAAGATAATTTTACAGATTAGCCAACTGGCCTACATGTCCTCTTAATGGAACTTGATTTAACTTTGACATCTTGCCCAGGGCCGCATAACACAGAATAGACAAACAAACAAACAAATTACAAGAACCATCTTTGAGCATTTAATATTTACAAGGCACTAAGCACTTTGATCTTTATTATGTCATTTAATCCTCACAATAACATCATGGGATAGATATTATTTCCCCATTTTATAGAAGTAGCTGAGAAACAGAGAGGTTAAATAATTTGCCCTAGATCACCGCTGGAAAGAGACAGAGGCAGGCCAGTCCCAGAGCCTGTCTGATTCCAAAGCCCATGTACTTTATATTACATCACGTTGCCTCCAAGAGGGGCAGAAGAGATTTTCAGGTCACATGAAACATAACACTTAAGAGCAGTCACTTTTGGAAGACTTAGTAGCCTTGGCCTTTGTTGGCAAACTGATAAAGCAGAGGAAATTAATCAGACAATTTAAGTTAAAAAAAGAAAAAAAAAAACTACCCTCTGATGAGTAAAAAAATCCGATTCCAAAAACACATTCTTTTAAAATAGTTGCAATAGTCCTGGAAATGGTTGCAATTGATGATCCACTTATTTCAAAGAATTATTTTCCCTAGGAAATTTTATTTTAGTTTGTATTTTTTAATTGATATGTCATAGCTGTACATATTTTGGGGATACATGTGGTATTTTGATACCTGTATACAATGTATAATGATCAAGTCAGGGTAACTGGGATATCCATCTATCCCAAATACTTTTCTTTGTGTTGGCAACATTCTAATTTTTCCAGCTATTTTGAAATATACAATAAATTATTGTTAACTATAATTTCCCTATTGTACTATTCCCTCTAACTGTATTTTTGTACTCATTAACCAACTTCTTTTCCATTTTCAACCTAACAGCCCTTCAGTGCAACAGAAGTTGATGGTGTCTGGAGTTTGAAGTATTGCTGTTGCATCTGTGTCAGAAAGAACAACTCTGAGCCCTCCACCTGGGCCAGTGGAGCTTCAGGGGCCATGGGGGACAAATGCCTTCTGCTGGCCTGTGGTCCCAAGGCCCTTTCCATCCTACCAGAATGCACTGGGCCTGTGATTTGAGGCATTAGCAGCTGGACGAAAACAGCTGGAGAGTTTAATCAACTCAAGGACAAAAGTTGGCCCAACTTTTTGAACACACTGACAAATCAATTCTGTTAAAATGGCCAATCCCAGAAGCCCTGTTTAAAAACGATGCCTAAAACTTAATTGGAATAGGGAAAATCCACACTGACCCAAGTACCTTCAGGCCAGCTTCACCCACATGCTCAGCATATGCCAATAAACTCAATGTCTGCATTTAGGTCAACTCTCTGCCCTCCCCCTGCCCTTTGAATTCACTCTTTCTCTTCTGGGCAGTGTCCAGCTTGAAGGTAGGAACGTGCTGGCTTAGGTAGGTATATCCTAGCCAGATGCCAGAAACAGCAACACGTCAGGCCATACGTAAGTTATTCTTCTATATCCACACACCTAAGCTGCCAGCAATACCACTACACTGGTTCCCTCAACTGGTTCCCTCACACTACAAACATACCAAGGGAAGCTCAATATTTAATCCTCTTCAAAGAATTGTCACATACTTTTAAAAAAAAACTGTCTCATTTTACACGGATGGGACAAAAACTGCAAATGTGGCGGTATTCATAGTTTTTCCTTTTCCCTTTGGTCTTTATCTGCTAAGCACCTCTCTCCCTTCACTCCCAATAGTTCTTTCTCAACACCATTCGTTCACTAATTGGTGTTTTTTAGCCCCATTGTTTTGTGATAACACATTTATCATCTATTAGGTTCATATACATATATAAGTGCACCTCCAAGCACTGTAATTTTTTCGATGGTCTATTTGTTTGCCTTTGCACCAGTACTATACTGTTTTTCTTACTAGGCTTTGTAGTATGATCATAGCTGACAGGGCAAATTCTCTTTCTTCTCTTAATCCTCTTTTTAACCAAGTTGTCTTAGCTGTTCTTGGAAAAATATATTCTTCCACATGCATTGTAAAATAACCTTGTCACACTTCTCATAGAAATATAACTAGAATTTTAATCATATTGCATTAAGTTTAGGCTTAATTTTGGCAAGAATTGACCACTTTTATAAAACAAAGTTGTCCCATGCAAGAGAATGAACTCTCTCTCCATTTGATCAGAATTTTTTTATATCCTTTAACAGAAAAGGGAGGCCTTAGTCATTCTTAATTTTGTGTTATATACTTTGTAACTTTTGTTGCTATGGTGAATGCTAATTTCTGACTATATTTTATGACTGGATTTTTCTGCTAAAGAGAAATGCTATTGATTTTTTCTGAGTTCACCTTGTACCTGGCAAACTTTATCTCTCTAATTAGGGATCAGTTTTTAGAGGTGGAATTTTATTTCTACCCCCTCAATTAAGATGGTTCTATTTCATACAAATGGCAAGTAGGTATATGAAAAGGTACTCAACATCACTAATCATCAGAGAAATGCAAATTAAAACCACAAAAATATATCACCTCACATTTGTTAAGATAGCTATTATCAAGAAGTCAAAAGGCAACAAGTGTTAGTGAGGATGTAAGGGAAGGGAATCCTTATGCATTGTTGGTGGGAATGTAAATTGGTATGGCAATTACGGAAAACAATATGGAGGTTCCTCAAAAAATTAAAAATAAAGCTACCATATGATTCAGCAATCCCAACTGGGTATATTTCCAAAGGATATGAGATCAGTATGTTGAAGAGACAACTGCACTCCCATGTTTACTGCAGTGTTATTTACAATTTCCAAGATATGTAAACAATCTAAGTGTCTGTCAACAGATGAATAAATAAATTGTGGTGTACATGGAATACTACACAGCCATAAAAAAGAATGAAATAATGAGCTTTTCAGCAAGATGGATGAAGCCAGAGGTCAGTATCCTAAGTGAAGTAATTCAGAAGCAGAAAACCAAATATTGCATGTTCTCACTTATAAATGAGGGCTAAACAATGAGTATACATGACATAACGATGGAGATAAGAGACACTGGGGATTCCAAAAAGTGGGGAGGCTGAAAGGGGGGCCAGGGTTGAATATTATTTATCAGATACAATGTTTACCATTTGGGTAATGGGTAGACTAGAAGACCGATCCTCACCAGTACGCAGTATATCCATGTAACAAGCATGCACATTTAGATCCCCCCCGGAATCCAAAATAAAATTTTTTAAAAATTGTGGTGTATATAAATATATGCAATAGAATATTGTTCAGCCTTAAAACAAAAAGGAAATTCTGCCATTTGCAACAACGTGGATGAAACTGGAGGACGTTAAGCTAAGTGAAATAAGCTAGACACAGAAGAGACAAAAACTGCATGATCTTGCTTGTATATGGACTCTTAAAAAGTTGAACTCATAGGGGGCCGGGTGCTGTGGCTCATGCCTGTAATCCCAGCACTTTCGGAGCCCAAGGTGGGTGGATCATGAGGTCAAGAGATCGAGACCATCCTGGCCAACATGGTGAAACCCCGTCTCTACTAAAAATACAAAAATTAGCTAGGCATGGTGGCACATGCCTGTAGTCCCAGCTACTTGGGAGGCTGAGGCAGGAGAATTGCTTGAACCCAGGAGGTGGAGGTTGTAGTGAGCCAAGATCGTGCCACTGGACTCCAGCCTGGGTGACAGAGCGAGACTCTATCTCAAAAAAAAAAAAAAAAAAGTTGAACTGATAGAAATAAAAGGAAGAAGGGTAGTTACCAGGGGATGGGGTTGGGGGAAATGGGCAGATGTTGTTCAAAGGGTACAAACTTCCATTTATAAAATGAGTAAGTTCAGCTGGGTGTGGTGGCTCATGCCTGTAATCCCAGCACTTTGGGAGGTCAAGGTGGGTGGATCTCTTGAGGCCAGGAGTTCAAGACCATCCTGCCCAACATGGTAAAATCCCGTCTCTACTAAAAAAAAAATACAAAAAATTAGCTGGATGTAGTGGCACACACCTGTAGTCCCAGCTACTTGGGAGGCTGAGGCATGAGGATCAGTTGAACCTGGGAGGTGGAGGTTGCAATGAGCCAAGATCGTGCTACTGCACTCCAGCCTGGGTGACAGTGCTAGACTCTGTCTCAAAACAAAGTAAAATAAAATAAAATAAGTAAGTTCTAGAGACCTAATGTTCAGGAAGGTGCCTATAGCCAATAATAATCTATTGTATACTAAGAGAGTAGATCTTAAGTATTTGCACCACACATACAAAAGGTAACTATGTAAGGTTATGTCTATGCTAATTAGCTTGAGTGTGGAAATCATTTCACAGTGTATACATATATCAAAACATTATGTTGTTTACCTTGAATATATACAATTTTTGTTTTTCAATTATACCTCAATACAGTTGAAAAAAAGATTGATTCTATTTGCCTTTATAGTGAGAATTTCTTACAATCTTGGCATTTTTTTTCTCTTAAGGCCTATACTGTCACAATCAAGACTTGTCTCTGCAAATGTGAAGATCAATCTAGATGTAAGACTAGCATGTATCTGGGGCAAATTGATAACAATTTTTCCATGGCCAAGGAATATACAAATACTTGAGTACAAAACCACAAGTTACCCACTGGTATGGGGCTTATGCTCAGAGAATCAATGATAATAATTCCTACAAACCACCTAACTCCTTACTTTCTGCATACATCCTTCTTTGTTTCTTCATTTCAGAATGTCCAGGTCTCAACTTCAAGCAAAAGAAGCCAAAAGTAAACAGTCAACAATGGGTCCAAATCAGTGGCAAATACTCTAGAAATCAAGACAGAAACCCTCTCTCCTCCACCTCTTCCCAGAGTGCCAGAACAGGGCCAGACTTGCAAGTCCTAGGAGGAGGAGCCCTTCCTTTCAGGATATTTGCCAAGCATTCTTGTCTCTCTGAATTGTAATTGGTATTGTTTTGGGCACAGGAAGGACATAGAAGGGTTAAGTAATGTGCCAGATGTAACAGAATAGGGAAAAAATAAGTTATCTTTCTGGAATTTGATCTGCAGTAAAAGCCAGTCTGGTGGAGGCTGTGCCTGTCCTTTTTTCTTTCAGTAGTAGGGTTTTTAACACAATTATCCAGACTTTTTTTTCAGCTCTTTGTTTTATTTTACTTGTACAATTAGTCTTCAAGTTGATTTGAAAACAACAACAAAAAACAAAATGTAACTCTGAAAGATGTGGAAAGTTAATATTCTCCTGCGAGGCTTTAAAGGACCACCAAAGTTAGCACATTCTTAGCATTTGAATATAGGCCCTGCACTCACTGCCTCCAGTAATAATTTGCTTCAGATAACTTTGCTATTGGAGTGTGTTTTGGGATAGGTGCTCCGACACCTCTTAAGGCAAATTCCAAACTCTTCTGGAAAGTATTTTTGTAAAAGAGAAACAGTCATAAGGAAGGATTACCAAGGGGAATTTTGGAAACCAGCCACACAATTAGGCAACTTTTCTTCTCCAAGGACCTGTAACTTCTGCTCAGTTTTAGTATTTATATGGACACAGCCCTTGCACTCTGACATTTTTAGAAGAAATTACACTGTGCCAGAGATCTGGGATCAGTGACAACCACAATGGTCTCCTTGGAAAGCAAAAATGCTCCCAGGAAAAGTCAAGTCACTTACCCGTTAATCAAACTGCCAGTCACTTCTCACAAGTAAGACTGCTAAATGGATAGGAAAATACCACCTTTG
Source organism: Pan paniscus (assembly GCF_029289425.2). Taxonomy (NCBI): domain Eukaryota; kingdom Metazoa; phylum Chordata; class Mammalia; order Primates; family Hominidae; genus Pan; species Pan paniscus. The sequence continues at coordinate 111,661,749 of NC_073258.2, forward strand.
TTCTAAATTTAGGAGATGAAGGAGGACAAGGGAGAGGAGAAGGAAGATGATAAAGAGGGAGGAGGTGGAGAGGAGAGGAGAGAAGAGAAGGATTATGACAAAGAAAACTCCAGCTAGGTAAAGGGAGACAGAGCTGAAAGGAAAGAAGTATCAGTGTAGAATGGACAGTCAAAGGAATCGGACAGTAGAGTATCAGGTAGGTAACAGTAGGGAGAGACAATGGCTATTTTAAGTCACATCTCAAGCTGAGTTGAGTTCAAATTCTGATTCCACTTCTTTCCAGCTGAGTGATCCTGGGCTTGTTCTTTAACCTTTCTGAACTTCAGTTTCCTCATGTGTAAAATGAGTTTTACTATCTTCACCTTGCCATGCTGTTAGCAGGATCAAAATAATGTGTATAAATCCTTGCTCATTACAGTTCCTATACCATGGTATCTTGGCTGAGAACAAACCCTTTGTCTTTCTTAAGACTGATTAGCCTGGAATGTTCTAAGCTACCCTGCTGTGTTCTTGGGTAATTTAGTTGTCTTGATGGAAGCGAGAGGATAAGACCACACCCCTGAGAGTGGAGGTGGAGCTTCTCTGAGGGAAATGGAGATCACAGCTGACATCTACTCTTGGTGAAGGCTAGGTCAATCCTGGGACAGGAAATCAAGACTGTGGAGGTGGGCAAGGATTGCAGGGAGTACGTCTTCCTCTGTGGAGGTGGAGGTTGGTCTTAAGCCTTTCTTTAGGAGACACACTGTTGGGTATTTTCCCTGGAGAGAAGAAAGACAATTCCTTCAAGATGGTGGCCAGCTGAGAGAAAGTCAGGAAGAGCTTGCTCAGGACCTCCTGGGCCCAGCAACTCTGAACATCACACAACAGTTAGTCTGGTTTGTGCTTTCCTTCTGCCATCCCTGACTTTCAGTGAAGGTTTTCAAAGAATTGCAGCCTACTCTCCACCATCCTTGTGGGTAAATGAGCCTAAGGGAAGGATCAAGGGGAACAGGTGAAGGTAACTGAGGCCAGAGAGAAGCTGGTCTCCAGAGGCAGGAGGGGCGTGCTTAGATGTCCGTGGGAAGCAGAGGTCAGCATTCCAGGGCCTGAGCAGCTGATGACAACTGGGTGGACTGAAGGGGCATGTTGACCTGCTCCAGGGAGCCCAAAAGATAGGGAGGACATTCTGATAAACACTGGGCTTTATGTAATCAAGTGGGTGGAAGCAAGTATAAACTCCTTTTAATTGATACATTTCCCAAGTATTAACTCTAGTCTAGAAGCAAGATGGTAGTTAATTATCTTCCAGCAAAAGATTTTTTTAAAAGTACTCTACTATTACTGGCTTTGGATGTGAGAAACTTCCTGCCGTGTTGGTCAGCTTCACATAAAACCCATGAAAAAAGCACCTGATCAATCCCTACTTGTTCTGCAAAGTGGCCAGCCACAGAAAACCCTCTGCTCTTGACACTGAACAATGTTTCCTTGTTTGAAATGTCCCCTAACTGCTTGCTTGCTCCTTTGCAGCAGACCAAGAATTGCTAAAAATACCCCAAGATCAATGAGTCTCCCCTGCTTCTCCATCCCACCTTAGCAGAAAGCCGGACAATCAGATTCTTGTCCCAGCATTTCTCCTTACTGTCTAAAACTTCCTCTTCTCTACACCCTCAAAGCCCTGCTGAAATGAAAGTGATAGCAGATGGATTCCCTTGCTGCAAGTTTATGAATAAACAGCCTATGTTAATTTTGTCCTGAAACCAGTTTGTCTTTGCAAATGGGAAGTCAGTCACAGAAATATGGCATTTGCCAAATGAGAAATTTGGAGTAGAGCCCCTAGAGAAGCAAAGGGCTTCTGTTTCTTGTAGTTTTCTGGAATTTAAAGGAGTTTCATGCCCTTTACCCTTCCTCCCTACTCAAAGCCTTTATAGGTGAATCATGGGGCCTCATCGTAGGTAAACAGGCAAGAGGTTCTCTTGATGGTGTGAATAGTTGGAGAGGTATCAAAGTGTTTAGAGAGAGAGGATGTCACTGCTCCTCATGGGACCAGCTAATGCAAACTTCACGGTTTAATATATTATAATGGGACCATAGCTAATGCAAACTTCAGGGTTTAATATAATTTTGAAAAATAAACTATATGCACTGGATTGACATATCAAAACAAATTAATAAGTGTTAAACATCTCCCATGTTCAGGGCTAATATATAGATAATACTATGTAATAGGAACTTAATTAAAGCAACTCTGGCCTCCCTAGAAGTTGTTATCAAAAAATCCACATTCTAATAGTGGGAATTCCATGGAACCTAGTGAACAACACGTCAGAATAGGCTATGGGATTCTAAGATGCTCTTTCAGCTTTGCTGGAGGGCTTCATCTAAGGTGACTGGGCACCTTTATTTAAGGAGTTTTAAGTTCATTTTCTCCAAATGAGCACTGGTTAGCTTTATGACACACCAGCTGGGATCTCATATACTATTCTTTCTGCAACTAAACTGTCCCCAGGTACCAGGAAAGTATAGTACAAATGAATTTTTGTTGACACTAATACCCAGATCCTGGTGACTTTCAGTCCACATTGCCCCATGAAGGACTTCCACGTCTGCCCTCCCCTAGTCTTCCCCAATTATTCCCCAGTTCTCACTGGTACCATCCAGATGCTTTCACTGGTGGCCTTCATGAGGAGGCAAATCTCTTGAAGACTGCCTCCTTTGCTCTCACTGCCCTGGGCTGTCAGAGCAGCAAAGCTGCCCTCAGGTTAATGACCCTGAGAGTCTAGGGGCCAGGGAGGAGAACTGGCTTCTCAAGTCTGGAGGGCTCACCTCAGCCTGAGACCACCCCGCCTTAGTCCAGACACAGACTTTCAGGACGAGCAAATCCTTCTGGCCTCTCTCCTATGGGCCTCAAAACCAATCCCTCCGGACCCTGAGGTCCAAGGGCGCAGGGATCACGTCACAACCAAACCACCCATTTCTTACTGCTTTTTCTCCTTCACTCATCCTCTCTTGCATAAAATCCCTTCCCCTTTCTTCAGCAAAAGCCACAAAGACCCAGGCTTATCTAAATTGCAGAGAGGTCACCAACTAGATTTTTCTTAAACAGCTACATTGAATCCCAGCTTGACCTAGCTGGCGGCACCCAAAGACAATTTGAACTGAGCCTCTGAACTTTAGTGTGGAGGTGTGGTCTAAATCACCTGTTTCACTCTGATCAGCCTATAGATCTTGGACTGGTGTGAGAGCCACCAATGGATCTGTGAGGGCTACATGTGGATTGGTGAGGGCTTCCAACTGGCTGCCTGAAGTTCTGGGGTGTGGGGAGGGCCAGGGGTAATAGGACACCTCCTTCTTTAGGACTGAGGACCTCTAACCTCCTGACCCCTGTCCAGAAAGAATTTCCTATTTCTAATACCTGTAGGCAGCCTCTTTCTATTTCAGCTCACCATAGCTCAATCTACCTCTCAAGCAGCTCATGCCTTACTCTGCTTTAGGATTTGTGTGAACAGCCTCTACATATACACTACTTGATTATATAGTTCACAGTGCAAGAATCCATTCACTAGGCTGAAGCTCTGCTTATGGCCATTGTTGAGCAGCAGTTGTTCATTTCACTTAAGTTCTGTTCAATTTGGTTGTGCCCATTTGTGGCCAGCTCTTCTGGAATGTGACAGGAGAAACTGAGCTCATGCAGTAGCGCAACATTCACCCCTCCCTCCCCACGGCCCCCCAGCACCCTGGCCGTGTCCTGGCAGTCGACTCCCATATAAACTCACCCCCACCCCTGGGCCAGCTCTCTCAATTCTTTTGGATACAGAGGAGTGCTCATTCTCCTGTTCAGCTGTGGTCTTGGAAATGCCTTGTGCCTCCTCCCACTACAGCTCCTGGCTGCCCTCCCTAGGCCTGGTGCCTAAGGCCCCTCCTTCCTCCTAACCAGGAGCTCCCTCCTGGCCCACTGACAGGAAGGTGAGAAATGCCCAAGTAAATCAACAGAGACTCTCAAATTGGCAAACAGCTTTATTTTCTTTTTAGAATTCCAATACCTAGTTTGGTGAGACAGGAGGTTTCATGAGCTGCCTGTGGGAGGGTAAGTTGTTTCATCACTTCTGGAAGGCAATTTGGCTAAGTGTCAAGCACTGCTAAAATATTCACATCCCTTAATCCAGCAATTTTTCTTTAGAGCAAGTTTCCTGCAATTCACAGGGGAAAACAGAAAGAAATTTTAAAAGGCACTCAACCTCACTAGGAATAAAGAAAATGCAAATCAAAACACCAAGATTTTTTTTTAAGCACTGGATTGGGAGAAATGTAAAAGGTTGATAAGGTGGTTAAGGGTGTGGGGATATGGGCATTTTAACACACTGCTTCTTTGAATATGAACTGGCCCAGCATTTCAGGAAAATCACGTGGTATAATATATTAAAATTAAAAATGTACATCCCCTTTGGACAAATAATCCCAATTCTCTGGACTACCTTAAAGAATTAAAAAACATCAGCACATAAAGGTACATGTGGATGTTTAATGCAACATTATTAGAAACTTAGAAACTCCCCAAACTTATAAACATGTATTTCTATTTATGGGATACAACTTAACAAATTATGGTACCTTCATATTATGGACTATTATACAGTTATTTAAAAAGAATTAGTGCTATATCTTTTGCCCTGGAGCATTGCTTGATATATATTCAGTGAAAATAATTTCAGAGAAACTAGTATTGTTAAGACTACATTTTTACTAAAAATAAAACCATTCAATGTTTCACTTATTTTTTAAACAAATGTTTATTAAGGCCTAGCTAGCTCTGTGCCAGGCACTAGAGATTAAGTAGTAAAGAACACAGGATTCTCATTTTCCTATGTACTATTTAAGCAAAGAAAATGCATAGAAAGAAAATATACCTCAAGAAATTATAGAAGGAAAGGAAGGAAAAAGTCTCACTTTTCTTTTACATTCCTGCATGGCTTGAATTGTTTACGTGAACCTGTATGACTTTTGTTGTTAAATTTTAAAATTCACACACAGGCAGAAAAAAAAAAATCTGTATCCTAATGAAATCATCAGAGAGGTACCTGGGGACTTATGTACAAGGAGACACTGTCAGATAGTGGTTATGAGCGTGGCTTTGGAGTTAGAGCCTGGTGTGGTTGCTTCTCTGCCACGGACTCAGCTGTGTGATCCTGAGTAAGTTGTTTGACTTTTCTGTGTCTCAGTTTCCTTCTCAATAGAAGGAAAATCACAATAATGCTCAGCTTGAAGTATGATGAGTGTGAGGATTAAATGAGATGATGGTGTCAGCATAGCATTTACTATAATGTCTGGCATATAGTAAATGCTTAATAAATGGTAGCTAAAAAGGTATGAGGATGTTTATCTTAGTATTATTTAAAATGGCAACAAACAAATGTCTTACAACTGCTATATAAATAATGAACATTATCTGTGTGGAGTACCTATGAAGACATTAAAATCACATTTTTAAAGAATTTTTAATGAAATGAGAAAACCAATTACAATTTTGTAGTGAACAAAACGTATATATATTACTTCTATATATTAATATATATAAAACATATATTACCTAATATATATAAAACATATATATATATTACTATAATTCCCATTTCCATAAAACATATTTTTGTGTATATGTATAGGAAGAAGTCTTGGCAAGAAATGTCCAGGATATTAACTAGTTTTCTGAAGCTTTTATAATTTCCCCTTGTCTACTTTCCAAATGACAAGGAGTAAAACCTCTTAAACAGAAAAGAGCCTCTGTGCTTGCCTCCAAGCTCAGAAGATGGGAAAGGGCAGGTTTTCCAGCTTCCATTTTCCTTCACCTGGTTGAGGAGGAAAATCCCAGGTGACACAGGAATTGTGGCACTGTTAAATTGGGAAGGAAGGCAGACTGCGTCTAAAGACAGAGGTCAGCCTAAGCCAGAAGAGGAGGGAAACTCAGAAGGGCTTACGTGAGCAAGTAGAGATTCTGATTTAGCAATCAGAACCTCTGAACTGGAAGGGAATTTGGAAATTATCGAATTCCTTGCTTCTCAAAGTGTGGTGTGTGGATCACCCAGGGCTTGTTAAAAATTCAGAATCTCCAGTTTTACCGTAAATCTAATATATCAGAATTTGCATTCTAACAAGATTCCCAGGTGGTTCTTTTGCACATTGCAGCTTGAGAAGCAAAAGACATTCCTGTGATTTATAATATTAAGATGGGGAATCCGCAACTCTTAAGAGGCAAAATGATGAGTTCAAGGCCACATAGCCATTTTAGTGGTAAAAACTGGACCAGAAAACATGTCTTTTAACCCCCGACCCATTGTTTTCTCACTGTGTCTTGCTGCCTGTCACTACATCGCCCAGCTATTCACCCTATTTGGTATATATTATGTGATACTTCTTCCCAAGCCTTTTCCATTTCAGTAATTTTCACAGGTATGTATTTTATTCATTATGCCTTTATTGCACTGAGACAAATTATTTTTGCTATATGGTGTTGGGTGAATTCAAGGTCAGCTGCCATTGCTAGCATTATTGAAAGTGCCTTGGTCTAACTCCTTGGAAGCTTTTTAAATGTTTGTTGCAATTGGTCTTTAGCCTCTTATAAATTTGCTGTCGCCAGATTCAAGTGAAATCATGGTCCAAAAGACAATTGAATGGCTCAGAATTTCTGACCTCAGACTCAGCACAAACACCTTCCCCAACCTACTCTTCCCTTTGTTCTGTGTTCCACCTTGCTTCTGCTCCCAATCTCTTTTGTTCTCTTTCACTTTTATCAAAGGCTTAATTACGCACCAGGATTTTGATCACAGATTTATTAAATGTTTAAGTATATGTCCCTTGAATGATGGTTTCTCAGTAATGAGGTGCATTCAGAAGGAGAAGAGCAGGTCAAGCATGGGTGTAATTTGGAAGAGTTTGACATCAGCCATTTCATCTCTGACAGGGTTAATCACAGCTTTAGTTTTTCAAGACCTGGACTTGCTGGACTGCGCCTGCCAAGGTCACTTGGAGTGTTCCAAATTAATTTTAAAGACACATGGCTGCTTGGAGTTCACTGAGTTAGCTCACAATATGTTTTTTTAAATTACTCATTTTGTTTCCCTCAAATTAGGAACAAAAATATAAATTACCTTGAAATGGCTAGAAAATAATACGCCATTCTAACAGAAAAATAAAATGAATAGATATTGTATTTACAAGGCAAGGCAAATTCTTAGAGAAAATCTGCCTTTTTGAAGACAACATACAGGGCATGTTGGAAAAATTGCTGAGTATTGAGTTAATCCTATTCAATAAGGATTTAATTGGTACCTCTTCTGTATAAGGCATGTTTTAGATATTGTAGGGATTCCAAAAATAGCTCTCTGATGGAGTTTATAGTGTAAGCATAAGAATAAGGATAAGAGAAACAGTCAACATCTATTATTTCAGGAAGAATATCAGAATCATGAGAGGTCTACATTCTATGGGGGTTTGTCCACAGAGTTCAACTGTATGGGAAAGGCCAGAAGTGGTAGTATTCAAGAAGAGCTTTTTGCCGGGCGCGGTGGCTCACGCCTGTAATCCCAGCACTTTGGGAGGCCGAGGCAGGTGGATCACAAGGTCAGGAGATCCAGACCATCCTGGCCAACACGGTGAAACCCTGTCTCTACTAAAAATACAAAAAATTAGCTGGGCATGGTGGCAGGCACCTGTAGTCCCAGCTACTCGGGAGGCTGAGGCAGGAGAATGGTGTGAACCCAGCCGGGAGGTGGAGCTTGCAGTGAGCCGAGATCGTGCCACTGCAGTCCAGCCTGGGCGACAGAGCAAGACTCTGTCTTAAAAAAAAAAAGAAGAGCTTTTTAAATATAGACTGTGTAACAACTTTCCACTTTATTTATAAACCTAAAAAAATCACAACTGTAACATGTACATTTCCTAATAAGTTAAATCAATCAGAAGTTGTGATGGTTAATACTGAATATCAAATTTATTGGATCGAAGGTTGCAAAGTACTGATCCTGGGTGTGTCTGTGAGGGTGTTGCCAAAGGAGATTAACATTTGAGTCAGTGGGCTGGAAAAGGCAGACCCAGCCTTAATCTGGGTGGGCACCATCTAATCAGCTGCCAACATGGCTAGAATATAAAGCAGGCAGAAAACTGTGAAAAGACTAGACAGGCCTAGCCTCCCAGCCTACATCTTTATCCCAAGCTGGATGCTTCCTGCCCTCGAACATCGGACTCCAAGTTCTTCAGTTTTGGGACTCAGACTGGCTTTCCTTGCTCCTCAGCTGGCAGAAGGCCTATTGTGGGACCTTGTGATTGTGTAAATTAATACTTAATAAACTCCCCTTATATATATATATCTATCCTATTAGTTCTGTCCTTCTAGAGAACCCTAATACGGAAGTATATAAAGAAAATATTAACTGTCTACCTTTTCCTCTCTCCAAGTCTACCTCTCCAAAACCAAAATAATCAATGTCAATTGTCAGGTATATCCTTCCTCCCTTATACATATACCACTGTCTCAAACTCAGCTGCTGCTGTTATTACTTGTGGGTATTTTTTAACCCAAATGGTATATCATGTATACTATTCCGCAATTTATTTTTCATTTCATAGAACCCCAAATATTTTCTCAGCTTAATACACACTGATTCAACTCATTCCTTCTAATAGATTCACAGTGTTTCCTAGAATGACTATTCCAGGATTTGATCTACCATTCCCATAGTGATAGACATTCAGATCGTTCCCAAGATTTTATTACATAACGAGTTGAATTTTGACAGGAAGGGATGGAATCAAAGAGTCAAAAAGGCAAAGAAACATAACTTTGGCTTAAAGCGGTCATTGTCCCAATAGTTTCTCTATAGTCATGGATTTGTTTGCTGCTGTGCTAATAGGGACCTTCTTGTTGGTCCCCCCTGGTTTCTGGACTTTTCAGCTATCACTGACAATTCTCATAGGCCTTCTTGTATTTCATGCTATACCAGAGACCCATCATTCCCTCTTCTAATTATGTCTCCTTATTCTCACACCCTGTTAAGGATCTGCGCATACCTCTTTCTCAGACAGCAGAGATCAATGGAACAAGTTACCTATCCCTGTAGTCACCACTGATTGAATTGTAGTGGACACATGATCCAAGCTGACCAATCAGATTTTCCCTTCTGAAAATGAGAATTGGGACCTTGAGGTGGGGTGAGGACCATGTGAACTGCTGAAACTGATAAGCAGTGTGCAGCTGAGGTAGGGCCTTGTATGTGAGCCAAAAACTTACCAAAACAGAGAAACAGTGAAGGTCAGACTGCACAGAGAGTACAGAGAATGAAGCCAAGTGAGGGGAGAAAGAGACAGAAAGACAGACAGAGAGAGAGAGGGAGAGAGAGAGAATCCTTCTTCACTTCCCATTGACTCTTCAATTCCTGGCTACAGTTCCTTATGAGGACTGATGAAACTTTCTAACTGATGAAACTTTCTAATTCCATAAGACACTTCTAATAACTTCCTTTTGTATAAATAGGTTTGAGTGATTTTTGTTTTAATCTTTGATTGTTTGGTTTGTTTTTAGTAACTTGCAACCAAGTGATTCTTAACTAAAACTTTTGGCCAGGAGTGGGGTTGAGGGAAAATTATTCTCTCACCAAATTTAAGATGAAATAGAGACAGCATAGCTATCTTACTTGGAGATGTGATAGCCTACTTTCTTTCTGTGTAGAGAGAGATATAAATTGTGTGATTTATTAATAGCAGAATTCTTATCATATTGGATATATCCCCATAGTGTGAAAATTAATGTGTCTGTTTTAAATAAATGTTTTTCTAAGAGATAGCGAAAAAAAAACTCAACACATTTTATTTAATGAACTTATTTGAGGCTGCACCTCTCGTGAGTATTGAGTCATCGGAAGAATCAGGACACCCATCCTGGTATCGTAGAAAGAGTGTGGACCTAGGAATCAGAGATGGCTGGCTTGTGTTCTGCCACATCTTAGTTGTGTGACCTTGGAAACTGGAACCTCAGTTCCTTTTCTGTAAACTGAGGACAATATATCAGGTTATGGGGGGATGGTAAGTGAAATAATGTATGTAATGCCTGGCACATGGTGAGCACTCAACAGTAATAATTCCATCCATCTCTCTCCTCCCCAACCCCCTAACTTGTCTGCCTGCTACTATCTAGGAATCAGGTCCCTTTGCTCCCCATCTTTTCTAAGGTTGAAGCCACTCATCTCTCCTCTGATGTCATGGAACAAGGTGCAGACCAAAGCTAATAGGAGACCATGGCATGCAGCCAGAGACAAAGATACCAGGAGAAAGTGACAGAGTCCTGAAGGAGTGGAGGAGAGGGGAAGGACTGCTTGTGTAGCCAAGATCCTTGGGCATATTGCTCACATTAAAAGCTATCAGGCTAAAAAATTTTAGGACCAACCATTGAGCTCTTTTACCACTCTAAAAACCAACTCTGCCAAATAATTAAAATGCCAGGTTGTTTGGAGACAAAGCTGTAGATAATTGCATACAGTTGATCCCTGAGCTGTTTGCTCATTAGCTAATGGTCGCTCCCTGAGCAATTTTCTAAGCTGACAGCTACAGGAACTTTAATTTAATGTTGATTAAATATGGCCATATGCTGGAATTGTATCATTAAAGATTGACCAGTCCTCTCTCCAAACAGCTTACAAGCTAGAATGAGTAGATAAAAAGATATACACACACATACACATGCACTTAAGGGGCAATAAAAAAAAAAAGCGGCTTTAAAAAATTAGGTCATGTCCCACCTGTAATCCCAGCACTTTGGGAGGCCGAGGTGGGTGGATTGCTTGAGGTCAAGAGTTCGAGACCAGCCTGGCCAACATGGTGAAGCCCCATTTCTACTAAAATACAAAAATTAGCTGGGTGTGGTGGCAGGTGCCTGTAATCCCAGCTACTCGGGAGGCTGAGGCAGGAGAATTGCTTGAACCCAGGAGGTGGAGGTTGCTGTGAGCTGAGATCGCGCAACTGCACTCCAGCCGGGTGACAGAGCCAGACTCCATCTCAATATATCTATGTGTGTATATATATATATATATATATATATATATATATATATAGCCATGAATAAAATTGACATTAAACAGCTATGAAGTTCTTAGCACCATTGGTCTCTGCAGGAAAGGTGAAGATGTTTTTGTTTAATTTCAGAAACTTAAAAAAAAACCAAAAAGCCTCTGGAAGGACTACTACTGGCTAGGGTTGTCTAGGTAGGAGGTAGGACAACATAGGAGCTCTTTACCACACTCACATGTCCTGCTGGACTGAGTCATCCCTCATTAACATGGTTGATTGACTTGTTGATTGACTCATTCATTCATGCATGCATACAACAGTTTTGTATACCTACTATGTACCAGGCACTGAGGACACAAAGAACAAGAAGGCTTAAGTCTTCTTACCATAGGGGTTTTCAGGGTAATGGGGGAAGACTAACATATGGACAGGTAAGTTGCACTAAATTTTTGAGTTATAACAAAAGTGTAACTACGTTCTGAGAGAACCTATAAGTCAGAGCTGTTAAGTTTGTTTAGGGGAATTCGAAGATTTTGTAAAGGTGACATGAGAGCTAACCATCTCATTGTATATGTTTAGAATTAAATGGATAGATAGGTAGTTAGATAGATATAGATATAGTTAGATAGATAGATAGATAGATAGATAGATAGATAATTTAGAATTATTTATATATACAATTTAGAATTATCCATAGATGTATACATATATTATATGTATACACACACACACACGATGATGATACCCTTTTCCTTGCCACCTAGTGCATGTATAAATACATATGGTAAATAGAGGGGAGGAAAATGAAAACAGAAACCTCAAGTATATTCACAATTGGGGTTCAGACACCGATGATCTGGAAGACCACATGCATGTGTGTGAATGAGCTCCCCTGGAAGCTAGATTTAAGGGCAACACTAGGACCCTGGAGAGAGAAGTCACCAGAATAAAAGGAGCTAGGCATGAGCAGCAAGACTCCATGACAACCAGAGGTTCTGAGAGGAGAGGCGGTTCAGGTGGCCACGTGGAAGCACTTGGCAGTCTGGTTATCCAGAGATGCATGGACACACTGGGGAGGAAATGGACACGTATGTGGACATAACAAGATGATTCTTATCACCTGGAGGCTCAAGTGACCATGCTTTGGGCCCTCTTAACTTTGTGTGACACAAAAGGAAAGAACGTTCTACTACACACACACACACACACATACACACACATGCACATGCACCCACATGGCTGAGCACTCATGGAACCATGAAGTGAGACATTGATGTCCAGGAAAGATCAGCAGAAAGTCTTGCTGCAAGACTCCTTTAAAACACAAGATTCCCTACTGCCTCCAACTAAAGTCTCATTTATTCGACCATCTGATAAGCATGTATCAAGTTCCTATTCTGTGCCGGTGATACTAAGTGTTTAAAAACACATCTATTGGCCACTCACCCTTTCTCTCCTTGGTCTAAGCAAAGACGCGTGGAGGCAAAATGGCACCGTTGGGCCCCTTCCTTATTACATGAGATGGGAACAGATCTGAAATGGGGAAGACATTGATTTCTGTGGAGGAAGATATGAAATAATTGTTACTGGAGCGGGGAACTGAATGGGAACAATTCCTCATGCAACTGGGGCAATAAGGCAGGTGGACCAGACAGGAAGAAGGGGAGCCCTGAAGAAAAGATTGTAAAAGGGAAGTGTAGCATAGCATAGCATAGCATAGCATAGCATAGCATAGCATAGCATGGCATGGCATGGCATGGCACGGCACGGCACAGCACAGCACAGCACAGCATAGCATAGCATAGCATAGCATAGCATAGCATAGCATAGCACAGCACAGCATAGCATAGCATAGCATAGGGGCTTAAAGAAACCTGCCATCAGACAGCCTGGATTTGAATTCCAGCCCTACCAGTGATATTGGGCTGGTTACTTGACTTTGTTTTACCTCGATTCCCTCATCTCTAAAATGGAGATGTCAATTAAACTTACAGTATTTATACTATTTTGTAAGGTTGAAATGCATGTAGGCCACTACTTAATATTTTCAGGGCAAAACAATCTCATTTTACATTTCCCAAACCCAAATTTTTATTGTGAAAAATTTCAAGGCTGCAATGGGTGTCATCCTGTGTCACCCAGATCCGCCATTGAAAACTGAAGGGTTTATTCTCCCAGCTGCTGGGTGTTGTCACCATTGCCTTACTCAAGGTCATGCTCTCTTCCCAGGGCAGTCCCTATCCAATGATGTTTGACACCCAGGGTTGGAGGTTGCAGGGAACAATGGCCCTGTCCTCTCACCCTAACATGGGCCAACAAAGAAGGGCCCTCCCAGCCCAAAACCCTCCATGGATCAGCCCAGCTGAACCCTTGTATTTGCAGCACAGTCCAACTTCTTCCTCTGCTCGATCCTGATTCCTTTCTTACCCCGACCATACTGATCCTGAGAGCATTCCCTAATAAACCTGCAAATTAATTGCCATCTCAGAATTGGCTTCCTGGAGAAAGTGACTTTCAGTCATAGAAAAGTGGAAAGAATAATACAGTAAGCACTCATAGGCCCTCCACCTAGATCTGACAATTCTTAACATTTTGCCAGAGTTGTTGCCTCCTCTCTCTCAATCTCCTTCTTTCCCCTCCTCCCATTTTAAAAGTAAGTTGCAAAGGGCATGGCACTTTGCCTCTACATACTGGTATGTGTATTTCCTAAGAATAAGGGCATTTTCCTCAAAATCATACCATCTTTATCATGATCTTATGTAAGGAAATTAACAATAACTCTCTGGCATTAATTCATATTCAAATTTACACAATTGTCCAAAAATGTGTTCTACAGCTGTTTATTTTTGAGTCAGGATTCAATCAAGGTTCATAAACTGTGCTGGGTTGTTATGAGTCTTTAGTTTATTTTAATCTACAATTTTTTGGGGAGGGGGGCAAGTTTTTGAGGAGTCAGGCCAGTTTTCTTGCAATGTTCCATCCTAGATTGTCTGACTGCTTCTTATGTGTCGTTTTACTTTTTCTTTTATGTTCTGTATTTCCTAAGATCTAAAGCACCTTCTGAAGGCTTGATTAGATTCAGAGCCAGCATTTTGACAAGAACATTTCCTAGGTGCTCTTTTGTATTTCGTGTTGTGTACCATCATTAGGCACTTGGTGTCAGACTGTCCTGCTGCAAATGATGCCACATCTGATCCCTTGGTTAAGTTGGTGGCTACCAAATCATTCAATTACAAAGACCTGTGCTCCTTTTTGTAATTAGTAATTAAAATGTAGATTGGTGCTTTGGTACTGAGCAAATATTCTGCTCCCCAGCAATCTCCCAGTCCAGCATTTTAGTGTCCATGTTCTTTGCCTAAAACAGCTGCATGTTGAAAGTTATAAAATAGCACATTTCTAATTCTGTCATTCCACTTTTATTAGCTGGCATTCTTCTGGAAAGGAGGGCTTTCCTGCCCATCCCCTGACTCTCTTTCTCTCTTTTTCTGTGTGTTAAATATCACTCTGGACATAAGAATTTTTTTTTATTTGGCTGATGTGGGCTTTTTCAAACTGTGTGTGTGTGTGTGTGTGTGTGTGTGTGTATGTGTGTATGTTTTGCCATGAACCTATTAGTCTTCAAGCACTTCCTTGCTTTCTGATACAACAAAATATTATAGGCTTACCTTCTACTTTCACCTCGGAGTCTCTGAATCAGTCATATAGTTACATATATTTTTAATGAGGCTTGATTTCTTTTTGAGGGAAATGATATTTAAAATCCAGGTTCCAGGGACTAGGTATGCTCACTGCTATGGATAAGAAAGCATCTTTTAAAATACAATCTTATGATCCCCCCAAAAGTAAAACAGAGAGGCAGCTTTTGATTTGGAACTGGGAGCTCAGAGCCTGTCTCTATCTCTAGGATTCCAGCACTGGAGGAGTGAGACAATGAATACATTCTGCCTCTTAAACTGTATCTTTCTTATTTCAGAAAAGATACCAACATCCCATAACCTAAAAATGAGGGTCCCATTAATGCGCTCCAGAGATCAAGGAAGGTTTGCCTTAATCTTAAATGGAAAGAATTTATGGTCATCAAAATTGATGAATGCCAACTTGAACAGAAGAGAGATTTCAATTAAAAAGTACCTGATTCTAGAAAACTCAACTGAGTTTGAAAAAGTCAAACACATCAACCATTATTAAATTTTTTCATTGTTTTAAAGAAAGATTTTTCTTTCTTTTGCCAAAGGGAATACTGTTGTTTGGATATGCAGAAAAAGGATCAATATTGATTTTTATACAAAAATTATTTTTTTCATCAAGGTACAAAAGGGACTATATTGTAACACTGAGAAGAATGTTTTGCGTGTCCCAAAATACCCAAATAGTCTCTTGTGACAATAAGCAGGGCACCAGGACTCTCATTACTGTTCTACTTAGAAGCTTCGAGGCATATGAATGGACACTTTGTTAGAGACATTTAAGCAGAGAGGCTATTATGGAGAAAGATAAATGCCGAGGAGTATGGAGAGTATAGAAATGGCTCCCCTTGTGCCCTTCAAATGCTTCTCAGTGATATTCCAGAAAATGCTGAGTCATCTGTAGGGAGAACCTGCCACCATTTAGAAGCTGTTTGAAATACATGGACTGTGGGATATACTCAGGTACAGTCATTTCTATTCTCTATCAAAAAATCAATTCATAGCACTTTGGGAGGCCGAGATGGGCAGATTGCTTGAGCTCAGGAGTTCGAGACCAGCCTGGGCAACATGGCAAAATCCCATCTCTACCAAAAAAGAAAAAAAATTAGCTGGGCATGGTGGTGCATGTCTGTGGTCCCAGCTACTTGGGAGGCTGAGGTGGGAGGATCACTTGAGCCCAGGAGGCAGAGGTTGCAGTGAGCTGAGATTGCGCCACTGCACTCCAGCCTGGACGATCAGAGTGAGACTCTGTTTAAAAAAAAAAGTCCACCCATAGTGAAGCAGTGTCATGCTCAGCACTATGATACTTGTAAAATCATCCCTTCAGGATCTTATGGTGTAGTCTACATATGCACTAAATGAACACATTTAAAAACACACGATCAACAATGTTTAGGAGCAGCACAATGTAGAAAGTGCACTGGAACAGGAGGCAGAAGACCAAGGTTCTAGTCCTAACTCTAAAAAACAAAATTTCTGTATTGCTGTGTGACCTCAGACAAGTCACTTTACCTTTTGGGTGCTCTAGTTCTTAAGCTATAAAATGGAAGCCTACACTATCTTTTGGGTCCCTTCTGATGTTAGCATTCTGTAATGTGTTGATGGGCAGGCTGGGTGACCTGCACAAAGCCTTACCAATGATAAGCTTTCAATAAATACTTAGTGGCTGGCTACTGGCATCTGTCACCTGAATCTCAAAAGAGGGGCACAGGCAGTAAGGTGTGGCAGCAGTTGAAAGGTATGAGAGACACCTTGGCCCGTGTCAATGACTTCCGGCCAAAGAGCATCAGGAAGGGGCACAATCATAGTTGCACAAATTGAATTTACTACTCACTGTAGAGAGGAACAACGGATATCATCAGAAACTATGGCACATCTCAATAAGAAGTTCCTAGGACTTATTGTAGAATTTGGGCTAGCGTTAGGTAATTTTGGGGAGTTTAAGGAGCGGAGATTTTCTTCAATTAGATGCTGTCAAGGAGTGAGAGTATAGCAATGAGTAGGTATCTTAATAAACCTTATCTAGGAAGAGGGAGGGGAAGACTAGACCCAGGCTAAAGCTGTTATTGGGAAAGAAGTAGCAGTCACTCACACTAGCAGGATGGGCAGATGTTTGGTCATTTCTGTGGTTGGACAATGTTCATGTTTTGTCTGTGTTCAGGCATGACTATGGAGTGGTCTGTGATCTTGTTTCTGTCTTCATCTGTTGTGGTCACAGGGTGACCTTGTCTTATATCAATGTTCTATGTAATTGTTTATGGTGTAGTCTAGGAGAACCCCAAGGACTCACTAACAGTACCAGGCCAGCCTGCCTGTCATGATGTGTGCTCTTCCTTCCCTGAGAGCACAGGACCACATTTGACTTGAGTAGCATAAGTGTGGCCCATCGGTTTATCTTCTGCTATAGTGTTCATTGTTCTATAGCCGTACGTCAAATGGGAAAGGAAATGAATGTCAGTGGCTACTTTTTACAGCTCTCTTTTTCTGCTTCCTTGTGTATGAACCAAATATAACCACTTCTTATCTCCCAAATTTATGTGTTCTCAGTTTAAGTGAGCACTAAAAATTAATGACAGTCTCTAAATTTTAACTCTAAATTCCTTGGAGAGAGAATATGATTCACCTGTTTAGGTCAGATGACTACGCCTGCCCAATAAATTATTACTGAGAGTAAAGGATTGTGCAAGACAAATATTGTTCTCCAGGCCTACTCTTTAAAGGAGGACAATCCTCAGAAAAGGAGGTCATACATTGAGCATTGCCTCATGCAGGGACAACCTACCCAGGGTCCATGTTAGGGATCTCAACAAGAGAGTAGAATGGTACTAAAGTTAATACTTTGCATGGCTTTAGTGCTTTATAAAATCAAAACATTTCCATGATCATTTTTAACCTTCCTGACCATGCTGTGACAGGGATACTTATATCCCCTTAGAGGTGAGGGAGGTGAGGGTCATAGGAATTAAGGGATTTTCCTAAGCCTCTACCATCTGCTAGTCTAGCACAGAAACTAGAACTCAGGCCACATAAGTCCCAGGGCAGCTCTTCCTTTATTATGAGCTTGAGACAGTTGTTCCCAGACCCTGGGGCAATTAACGAGGGATCAGTGGGAATTTGCTCAAGGTGAAACAGCCAGTGAAATACTGAGCCAGGTTTCCTGCTCAGTTGCCTGATTCTAAGCTCAGCATAGAAGCAGCAAAAGACTAGTAGAGTGGAGTTATGGGGAAAATAACGAGAATGGAATTGTTTCTCCTCTAAAAAGGGAGAGAGGTGGTGGCAAAGGAAAAGAGGAGACATAAGACTTATGGCAGGCTTTCCCAATACCTGGAGGGTTTGAGTGAAGCACAGAATCCTCACTGAGGACAGGAAACCCATGAAACCTGGGGTTATGTTGATAGCAATGGTGAGGGAGAAACCAGGATGATGGGTGAGTTCAATGTCACCTTGGCTGCACAATCTCCTCTCTCATGGTCTCATCTTTTGTATAAAGATTAAAGTGACTACCTTACTTAGGGGGACAGAGATAATAATGGGAGTATGGCTGAAAATCCCCTTAGGCGCTCTAGCTCTATGATCTATGAATTTAATAAGCTCCACAGTGCCAGGAAACCCTTTGAAATTGTCTCTGGGGCTGTACTTTCTCCAATTCCCAAGAGTAGGAGCAATTGAGCATTGAATACATTTTATAGATTTGGTTCTTTCTTATTTAACTGGGCTATTCTTGGGGAAAATGCCCCAATAACTCAGCAGGTCCTGCAGGCTCTGGTGCTGCAGTCATTGGCATGACAGATGTCTTGGTGGTTCATGTTGTCATGAGGAAGACTCTTCAGCCAGATATAGGCTTGACTTGAACAGGTGGAGGATTTTTAAACTCCCTGGGAGAACTGCCAGTGGTGTTCAAGAGAATGACAAGGCAGCTAGGTAGGTGATCCTTAGACTTAGAACAGGCAGAATTCCAAAGAGCATCAAAGCATTTGGGGAAGTTTGGTTTAAGAAGATAAGGATTCCCTGTAAGATGAAGGACAAATATAATAGTGCTCAGGACATTTTTTTCCCCTCTTCATGCTTCCATTAAAAAAAAAAGAGGTGATTTGTTATTGTTTGATTTCTCACTCTGGGACCTGGAGCTGATTTTAGAGGATCAGTAAATTAATCAGTTCAGTTCTGGCCTTGCATTATGGCACAGATGTTCCCTGGTTACAGAGGAGAGTGGCTGGAAGAGACTGGGGAAAAAGTGTCAGGAGATAAGTATTCTAGTCCTCAAAGACCCACTAGCCCCCTCTGTTGTTTGAAAGTTTTGGGAGAGGGCTTCCGCCCAGATCTGCAGTCTCTTTGCAGTGCCCATCATCAGCACATAGTTAATAAATAAATGGATGACTCCACCCAACAATGCCTCTTGCCCCTGGTGTTCTCATGCTCAATGTTGAAGGCTGTTAAGTTTGTCTCTGGCACCCACCATCACCCTTCAGCATTTCCCAAGTGCCCACTCCCACGATGTGATGGCCCAAGCCCACTCCTTCTCCCCTGCTTGCAGTAACATGTTCACATCTGCAGCCGCAGCATTGTCACCACTGCCTGCCCATTTCCTCCCAGCTGGAGTCATTCTCTGTAGGGCCACTCATACACATAGAGGGCTTAGAGAGGTAGGAACAGGAACCTTGTCCTGGGAGAACAGTCACATTCCCATCCCCGGAGCAATGGTCTTCTTCTGTGGACCTGGAGTCAGACCCCCAAGCCCTTCATCCATCCAGATCTGGGTTCTCTCTCCCTTTTCTGCTGTAACCCCATGTTTCGCAGGCTATTTAGCTTGTTTCTTTCCCCTATCACCAGTCCACAGGCTTAGTCCAGATGTTAGAGGTCAAAGGCTAATTTTCCATGGTGTAAGGAAACTTCATACCTTCACACTACTACATGACCTGACTTCCAGGCAACGATCAGAAGTTTAACCCTATAAAGCTCCTACCTGGATGTCTGCCCAGCCTCTTCCCACACTGGGTCTCCCTTAACTAATGAACCTGATGACTTTGCTGCAGGTATCCTGTGGAAACTCCCTCATTGGCCTTATGCACTACTGTCTGACCCAAGACTTGGGGACAGGGCCTGGGGAAGGGGCTAGACCTTGGGTGAGCACCTACACTCACATTCATTCACGGAGGAATCACATTTATTTCTGGAATCCTTTACCACAGCCCTCCAAAGAGCTGCTAACCAAATACAACTGCAATTTTTCTCTCAAAGGAATTTAAAATTAGACGTCTTTGTTCTCCAGTCTCACTTCTTGTCTCATGAAATATATGGAGGCTGTCACTTTCTCCGTCCCAAGTTGGCTGTAGAAACAATATTTGTCCGTTAATTTTTCTTTTAGCATATAGAGTAAAACATATCTGTTTTCACCAACATTTCAGGTATTAAGTTTCTGCAGACTTTCAGTGAGCAGATGTGCTACAGCTTATAAAAAGAAAAGGCTTAGAGGCAGTGTGTGTATGTGTATGTGTGTGCATGCATGCATGCATGTGTGTGTGTGTGTGTGTGTGTGTGTGTGTTGGGGGGAGAGAGAGAGAGAAAGAGAAAGAATGTGTGTTCTTATTCTTTTGCCACAAATATTATCCTTAAATAGTGAAAGGAAAGGTGGGGGCTTTCTAAACACATAAAGATGATCTTGCCTGTTTCTATCTAGCGGTCCTAAAGAGAATTCGGATTTGGAGAATTTCATGGCACTGGGGGAAGGAGATGAAGGGCCTGACAAATAGTAGAGTTCCAGAAGGCCTCAAAGAGAGCATGGCAGGTGTCGAGCCTCTGGTCACTTCCACTGCACCCACTGCAGTGGAAAATGTTTTTTAGGCCTCAACTTTAGGGTCACACTCTGTTGGCTCATTACTTTCCCATACTCAAAGTTCTTCAAAGATGGCAGGAACTCAGTGTATCAGGTGAGTGCCCAATTTATGAGGGTAGAGAACAGAAATTATTTCAGTTTTCAAGTTAAGGAAATCAAAGAAACAACCTCCTCTCAGCCAGGTCGATTGCAGGAGTGACCCTTCCCCACTTAATCCATCTTATCAGTGTTCATGCTTGTGGACTTTTAAAGTTCTAATGACCACCCAGAGCCCATCACCTATGATTTAGTACTTTAAAACTTGGGGCACATTCTACATTCTTTGAGGAATCTCCTATCTTTTTCTATATTCCAGGTGCTATCAATACATCAGCATTCATCATTTCTTTGAAAGAATGAGGACCTTATAAAAAGCCTAAGTCCATATAGGAAAAGATGGCTCATAAATGGTTAGCGAGGAAGCAAGTACATGGAGGCTGAATGTCACACACTTCATCGGTGCAGTGGCCCTGGGGACTGAACTCGGAGCACTTGTACCTTGAAAAAGCCCCATAAATATTTAGTGAGCTGATAATCAAGGAATGGCTGATGGAGAACAGAGGCAGTAAATTCTCCTGTAAGGCATATGAGAAATATTTTTCTTGGTTGAAAGAATTTATGAGTACTGTGGGGGTAGAGGAGATGAGGAGTGAAGGACTGAGTACATGATTTATTATGATACTTGTTTTTAGGACTTGAATTTACTTCAGAGCGTCCTCTGCCCACTCCAGCATTTTATATATCTAAAATAAAATTATCAGTCCTGCTCTTAGCCTGTGAAAATGAAATACATTTTCATAAATTCCCCAACTTTGGTTATATTTCAAGGTTTGACTAATTTTTGATTCTTTATTGTTCTCTTTTTGTGTAATCACTGCAAAATTATCCACTGCAGCTTTTTCTTTTACAGCGCAAGATGCTATATCTGTCTCTAATTTTGCAAAATATCTTGGAAGGTCAGTTGGTGGCCAAGGAAGAGACTGAGCACTAAGCCAGCCTGGAGGCCAGGCAGAGCTCTCATGCTAGCATAATGCTAAACTGCTGACCTCTAGATTCCTTCTCACAGCCACCCACTTCCCGGGAAGAACTAGTTTAGTCTAATAGGACATGATACAATAGCTAGCCATGAAGTTCCAGAAAAAGTAAGAATTACCCATTACTCTGGATCCTCCTCAAAATATCTTTATTGTCTGTAAAGCATCGACATTGGTCAGAACCTGTCTGAACAGCCCAATGTTTCCTGAGTACGTTCAAGAGAAATCATGTCCCACAAGATGTCTCTAGACAAAGAGTTTCTGTACCATGAGGCTGGGAAGTGCTGTCCGTGATAACCCTTCTTGGAGACTGACAATGTGGGGGAACATATCAAAGGCTCTGACATGCCCTGCAGCAAAAAAGTTTGTCCAATTTTACTTAACCTAGAATTTCCCAACCCAATTAGACCACTAACTTATTAGCCATCTCCTGTCACTCTCCAAAAAATAGACCTGGGTTGGCCACACCTAATTCTGGGTAGTTCTGAGGACAAGTTGTCATGACTCATGCCTATGCCTTGCTCACTTGGGTTTCCCCTGCTCCACAGGAGGCTTCACCTGCTCCTCCCTGCCCACCTTGCTCATTCCTATTATTTCTTTAAGATTCCATGTGACAGTTACCTTCCTTGATTGAAGCCCTCTTTTCCCATGCTTCCAGAGCACATCTGCATTCCTCTCAGTGCACAGGATGCTGTATTTTAATTATATGCCTGGAATTACATAACATCCACCAAGCTTCTTGAGGGCAGGGTAAATAACCTTACTCCTTTTTGATTTCTCAGAGTCCAGCATAGCACCAGAGTCAACATACACAATAATGGAGTGCATAAATGAGAATTAATGGGGTAATATGAGCAAAGCAATGAAGCCCACCTCTTCAATGCCTTTTCTGCTTGGGAAAGTGGGAATTGCCTCATTTACCTGGTGTTTCACCATCTTCCATGGGGCTCCCCAAACCCTCCCTCTCCATCTGGGCTGTAGAAGCATTTATGGAAGAGGCCTGCATAATAACAATCATATCATTTCTTGTTGACTAAAGCTCCTATGGCCAGAAACTTTAATTTCTTTTTCTTTCTTTCTTTCTTTCTTTCTTTCTTTCTTTCTTTTTTTTTTTTTTTTGAGACAGGGTCTTGCTCTGTCACCCAGGCTGGAGTGCAGTGGTGTGATCTTGGCTTACTGCACTCCTGAGTTCAAGCAATTCTCTGCTTCAGCCTCCTGAGCAGCTGGGACTACAGGTGTGTGCCACCATACCCAGCTAATTTTTGTATTTTTAGTAGAGACAAGGTTTCACCACGTTGGCCAGGCTGGTCTCAAACTCCTGGCCTCAAGTGATCCATCCACCTCGACCTCCCAAAGTGTTGGGATTACAGGTGTGAGTCACTGCACTAGGCCAGAAACTCTTATCTATTGACCAACTGACCAAGCACAGCAGAACCTACAGTTTTTAACAGGACACATAGGTGCATGGAAAAAAAAAAAAAGATGGAGAAACACTGTTCTCAGGCACAGTAGGGGTAGATAGGTCATTATGAGATGGGGCACACCTCCAAAGACTTCAGGAGAAGAACCATGCTGGTTGTTACAAAGAAACATCTAAGAAATAGGCTAAGTGAGTCTGAGGGTACTAGAAGTAGGTAACATGTATTGTTTTTTATTCTACCAGGCATTGTTCTAAGGTGCTCTTATATGTATTAACTAATTTAATTCTCCCATCAACCCACCCAAATGTAAACAATGGAACACATAAGAAAATTAGCTCATTTTGAGGCTAACCCATTAAAAAAAACTTTTAATTTTGACATAATTATAGACTCACAGAGAGCTGCAAAAATAGTACAGAGAGGTCCCATGCGCCCTTCTCCCAGCTTTCCTCAGCGGCATTATTTTACAGAAATGTAGGACAATACCAAACCAGGAAGTTGACATTGGTACAATCTGTGGATCTCACTCAGATGTCACCAATTTGTATGCATACAGTTGACCCTTGAACAATGTGGGGGTTAGGAGTGCCAACCCCCAGGCAGTCAAAAATTCTCATAGAACTTTTAACTCACCAAAAACTTAACTACTACTTGCCTACTGTTGGCTGGAAGCCTTGCCAATAACATAAGCAGTTGATTAACATGTATTTTGTATGCTAAGGTATTATATACTGTATTCTTACAACAAAGTATGCTAGAGAAAAGAAAATGTTATTAAGAAAATAATAAAGAAGAGAAAATATATTTACTGTTTATTAAGTGGGAGTGGGTCATCATAAAGGTCTTCATCCTTGTCATCTTCATGTTGAGTAGGCTGAGGAGGAGGAAGGGAGGGGGTTGGTATTGTTTTCTCAGGGGTGGCGGAGGTGGAAGAAAATTTGCATGTAAGTGAACCCACTAGGTTCAAACCCATGTTGTTCAAAGGTCAGCTGTATCTGTGTGTGTGTATAATAGCTCTGTGCAATTTAATCACATGTATAGAGTCATGTAACCACCACCACCACACACGCAGAACTGTTCATCACCACCAAGGAGCTCCCTCATGCTGCCCCTTTGTGGGACTGGCCTGTTTTTGAAAGGGAAATTGGAAGCTGAAGCAAATCCTCAGGTGACAGCCACCAATACCCATGGTGTCATCTGGACATCACCCGCAGTATTGCACAGCCATCACTGGGGTTCTGGGGCAGATTTAGCCTCCCAAAGTGTGTCTAGTGAACACGTTCAGAGCTCCTCTGACATTAGCAGTTTGAACAAGAGGACAGATGCCAAAAACCCAGAGTAGCACTTCTGGCAGCACAGTAAGTAGCAGGACTTGCCTCTTTTATCCAGAGACCTTCATGCTTCTAATACCTTGAGATTCCAAAGAAAAACCTCCCATCTTGGTGAAAGGTTTTGCCATATGAGCATGGCATAAGGCAAACCAACTGTGTCTGGTCTAATAATCTGACCCTGGCTCTTACTGAATCCCCTATTGCCACCACTTGTTGCTTAGGTGGCGACATCTTCACTTGTTCAGATCAATAGCTGAAAAATGAAGATAAGGACCCAGTCCCTGGTCACTTAGCATTTGGGAGATGAGAAGCTGAGGGAGGCACCACCAGGATGGTGTCTAATACACCAGACACTAACAGTAACCACAATAATAGCTTCCTTAGTTGATCATTTTCTATATGCCAAGTGTCGTGCTAAGCACCTTACTTCACTGTCCCATTTAATCCTCATATCCAAGCTATTGCAATCTAATGTCTACATTCCTTAACCACTCTTCTCTACTACCACCCCAGGCACCTAATAACTGAGAATTCTTTATCATCATGATTACCACATATATTATTTCGGTAATCCTAAGATACATCTTGATCTTCTCTCTTCCCCTCCCAAGTTCACCTTCTAGGAGCATCCTATCATGCTCTACAACTCTTCCCATTTCTGAACTCCAGTTGTATTTATTCTTTTGGCCCCTATAGGAGATTAAGATCAGAAGTCAGTCTTAAGCATGCTTGAAACAAAGGCATCTTTTGTTATGAGCTGCTGATGGAGTCCTTTACCCTTGTTCACCCTCCTGTATTTACAAAGTATTTCCACCTATGGGATCTCATCTGCTCCTTACATAAGTGCGGCAATGTGTGTGTGACAAAGGAACTTAAGTCCAAGGAAGTTTAGTGTCAGTTAGTAAGTCTTCTGGTTCCAAGTCTCATGTTCCTTTGATACCACCAGCCTTCAAAAGGAAGAGGAATAATAATAATAATAATGATAACAGTACTATGCCTACTACAAATAATAATACTAGTAAGATGAGCTCCCTAGCCCTGGATTTGAACTCAAAATAATTATTTCCAGCTATGTGAGCCACATGATTCCTGTACTGTTTACATTAGTTAGTTGCATTTTATGATACTTGCCATATAAATTGTCCTAACTAAAGCCACATTAACGCATTTCAGCTGAACAGCAATCCTAGAAGAGAGATGAGGGCACACAGGTAGAGTGGTCACATAATTTATCATCTAGACTTGAATTCTTTGGAGAGCGAAAGGAGCCCTTGTCAATGATTACATCAGAGCAGGAGGCATAATTCTGGGCTATCCCTGGCAATTTGGGACATGAGAGCACTCTGCAGATATGGAAAGAAAGATTCAGAGAGTTTAGGTAATTTGCCTAAAGTCACACAGCTGCTAAGTGGTGTCTGTGGATTTAGACTGAAAAGAGGCTGATTCCAGAGGATGAAAATTCACCCACTGTGCAGGGCTGTATGGATTCTCTGTTGTGATGTGGATTTGGAGGCCACAAACCTCTTAGGTCCTAACTACCAATAGAGATGGGGGCCTTTCATGAACAAGATACAGGCAGGATTTTGTGGACAGTCAATCAGATGCCCTCACACACCTGGGTATCAACCTCACAGTGTGCCCTAGGACTGTGGTGCCGTGATCCATGGGTGATGTCATGTGCAAAGAATTTTGAACTTAGTGAAGCACAATAATTTCCCCCATCTTTTAAGTGAAGCAATATATTACAAGAGCACTTCGTGAACTGTCGGACATCATATAGATTATTCATTCATGTACTCAGTCATCATTTATTCATTTATTCTTCCTAGTATAGTGGTTCTCATGATAGTGTGGGGAGCCCTTCAGGTCACACAGCGGCTTCACCATGGCTTATCTGAGAACCTGTTCCTTGGATGATGTATTAGTCAGGGTTCTCTAGAAGGACAGAACTAATAGGAGATATATATCTATATATATGTGTATATATACAGGAGTTTATTAAGTATAAACTCACACAATCACAAGGTTTCACAAGGTTCCACCATAGGCCATTTGCAAGCTGAGGAGCAAGGATAGCCAGTCTGATTCCCAAAACTGAAGGAGTTGGAGTCCATTGTTCGAGGGCAGGAAGCATCCAGCATAGGAGAAAGATGTAGGCTGGGAGGCTAGGCCAGTCTAGTCTTCACGGTTTTTCTGCTTGCTTTATATTCTAGCTGCACTGGCAGCTGATTAGATGGTGCCCACCCAGATTAAGGCCGGGTCTGCCTTTCCCAGCCCACTGACTCAGATGTTAATCTCCTTTGGCAACACCCTCACAGACAAACCCAGCATCAGTACTTTGTATCCTTCAGTCCAATCAAGTTGACACTCAGTATTAACCATCACAGATGACATGTGTATTTTCAGCTCCATTTCCCTTCATTATCACTCTTCTACCTTGCCCTGGGCTGGACCATGCTGAACTCTTGCTTTTACTTCTCTCCTGGCCTTGGTATAGGCTGTTTCTGCCTAGAGTATCTCCTTCCTGCAGCACTCCATTCAGCTTGGAAAACTTTATCTTTCAGCTCAAATGTAACCCCCTCCAAAAATCCTTCCCCTGCCTCTCTAGACAGAATTCAGCGTGGGTTTCCTCTGTGCACCCATGGTATCTCCCTTACATCTCTAACACAGCCCTGATTCAGTTGTTGTCATCATTTGTTCTTAAGTCTGTTTTATTCATGAGACCATGAGGTTTACAGGGCAAGGACTGAGCTCTGGTCATCTTGGCATCCCTGGTTACAGCACACGAAGGACACTTGGCAAATGTATATTAAATGAATGAACATCATGCTCAATGGCATTATCTAGCCTTGCCATCCTGCTCTTTAAATTTCTTATAGGCCATTGGTACAATAGCCATGTTTTGAACTCATAGAAGGCCAAATTAAATCTGGGCTATGCTAGTCTTGAGGCCTCCATATCTAAAGGAAGGAGGAAACGTATTCATAGAACACTGAATTCCATAGTACTTGGTGAGCACTCAGTAAATGTTCATGAATGAATAATCCATACAATAGTTTTGGGAGGTAGGTAGTAGTAATACCCCCTTAAAGATGAGAAAAAGAGGTTCCAAAAAGCTTAGTAACTTCCTAAGGCCAAAATAGTAGTAAGCAGGGGAGCT
Organism: Pan paniscus; assembly: GCF_029289425.2. NCBI lineage: Eukaryota > Metazoa > Chordata > Mammalia > Primates > Hominidae > Pan > Pan paniscus. Next base: position 111,689,281 of record NC_073258.2, read on the forward strand.
AGATTTGAACTCAAATCTGTTTGGCCCCAAAGCCTGTGTGTTTTTTTCCAAGCCTAAAGGAAAAAAGAAAAAGGCAACCTTTGCTGCCAGCAAAGGCTGAGGTGACAGCCTTGGGCTACCACCACCAGCAGCCTCTCCTCTGTCCCTAGGCACTGTTCTTCAGGGGCTTCTCAGTGGGTTTTGGGGAGTTCAGAGAGACAGGCAGCATTTTCCTTTAGAACCTCTGGCTCCTTCTCCCATACCCTCTAACCCGCACAGACTTGCTTCCACTTGCGTGGTATCCTCAGCCCTGGACTAAGCAACCCTACCTGTGGCTCATTCCTTCAGATTCAACACTTGGCGAAGTAACCTGATGGACTCACCTCTATGGACTGAGTAATAGATGCCCCCACTTTTCTTAGGTGAGATGCTTATATTTAATAAAGCTCTGTTCCCTGGAGACCAAAAATCCGTGCAGAATGGATGTAGCAGTTAGTGAGAATTCCAGGTGGCAGGTTGGGGTGGAGGAAGAAAAGAGAGAATCTAGGACAAAGGGACCTATAAACTTACCTCATTAGTGGGTGTTCACTGAATGCTCCCTTTCCCTCCCTCCCTGTCTCTCCCCATCTCTCTTCACTTGGAACATCACCCCCAGCCAGCAGCACTTTCTCAAGCTTTTTGTTCATTCCCTGTCAACCCAGGGGCCCAGGAGGCAGAGGGAGAGGGAATACAGATGAGTTTATAATCAAGAGAAAGCTCTGCAACTATCCAAACCTCTACAGCAGTGACTTGGAAACAAACAAGATAATGTATAAAGGACAAGTGTGTTCACAAGAGGGTGGTGGCTTGTAAATGGGAGTGATTTGCCTGATAATACCAATGAGCTGGCACTTATTAAGCACCTACTGTGTGCCAGGAACTTCACAGTTTACATAATCCTGGAAGTGACTATGAGGTGAGAGCTACTGACGTACCCACTCTATGGATGAAAAAACGGAGGCCCAGGGAGGTTAAGTAGTTTTTAACTAGCACATAAGTGCCATGTGACCTAGGATACATCACTATCTGAAATGGCATCTGGCTATCCACTCCCCTCCTGCTCACATTATTTTGTTTTTATTCATAGTATCTCCATTTGAAATTATCTTGTTGAATGTTTGCTCTATCAGTTCCGCTCCTCTCTTCCCTTCCCACTCCAGGACAAAATGTACACTCAGTGATGGCAGGGACCTTGTCTGTCTTCTTAAGTGATGTGCATCCCCAATCCATGCACACACAATAGGCCCTCAGGTAAGATTTCAATGAAAGATATGATGGAGTGGGGATCTGAAAACAAATCTATGTTGCTCCAAGGTTTTTAACCACTATTCTATTTCACCTTCCTCGAGTCTAGTTAGCTAATCTGCAACATGGAGATAAAGGCACCCACCTTCCATGGGAGTGGCAGTGTTCATAAATGCCCTCACACTTTGCCTGGCACATGGAAGTGACTCTAAATGGCCTATTTAGTAATATTGTTATTGTCCCTTCTTTCTTGAAAACATCCTGTTTAGCATTAAAGACTTTCCTATGCAAAGCAGAACTAGCACCGACTGAGTTCATCTTAAACAGGCTGTTCTGAAAGGAATTTTCATAAGAAATGAAAACATTTGGCTTCTATCAAACTCTGGGAACACCCAGAATTCTATGAACCCGGGCCTGGGCCTGGGTCTTGGCTTAGGGACCTGCCTGTTCTCAGTCGTCACACAGTGTGAATGCCCTAATGGGCCCCAGGGGGACAGCTGCAGTCAAGAGGCCTCATTTCTCACACACCAATCTTCTCAATGACCAGATATAATGGCTTTGCCTGGCCCTTCCCCAGCCTGCCCTTCCCTAGCCCAGGAGCACCTTCGTCCCCAATACCCAGACTCTGCAATCACATTCCAAAGTTTTCAGGATTAAGAGTCCTGTTGTCTAAGTCTGTGTCTTCAAGTTACCAACTCAACCCATTTGAAAGAAAAGGCATTTTCTTTACCGATATCTTTTCCTTGCCCTATCCTCCACTGACTTTTTAACTACATTTTCCAGCTTGGGGGTAGACTATCTTTGCCAATTTTGGCTTTGAAAGAGTTAGCTCTCTGGAAATTGGACCCTCCAGGAGGTATTTTAACTCTTTCAAGCCACAGGAGACCTTTCAGTGTTTAGTAGCTGTCCTGCTCATCTAGATAAAGCCAGACCACCCAGGCCAAAGCTAACGCTTGACTCTTCCTCCAGCCAGGAAGTCTCTAAGAAGAGAGTGGGGAAGGGGTGCTCAGGGGAGGGGGCATAAAAGTTTGCATAAACTCATTATGAATTTTGGGAGCTAAGACACCAGTGTTTAGGCCATAGCTTCTCAGTCCATAATTCCTTTGATCAAGGAGCACCCCTCTCGCTGAGAGGTCAATTTGAGAATAACCAAGCAAACAAAAAGGCAATATAAGTGTGGGTGCCACAAATCCCTAGACATCAGAGGACAGGGATGTCAGTGTGGATTGGAATAACTGAGGAAGACTGCATGCAAGTGATGGATCTTAGAAGAAGCATTGGAGACCAAATGGACATCAGGTAGATAAAGAAGGGAGAGGACAGTCCAGATAGGAGGATCAGCATAAGCAAAGGCCGCAGAATGGAAGTGTAGGGGTGGAGGTGGAGGTGGAAAACAGAGTACATAATTGGGGAGGGTGGACAGACTTGGCAAAAGCCAAAGTTTCTTGCAGAATAGTGATGAGAAATAGGGCTGGAGAAGGACACAGCTGCTCAGCATATGACTCAATAACATTTACTTAACCTAGTTCCTTGCCCCTTGAATGAGAGATGGAATGTTCTTCATCTTGAAATAGCAATTTGGGTCACAAGTGAGGGATTTTGAAACCATACCTAGGTTCAAGGAAGGAAACAGATTGTCCTTTGCTAGGCATTCTTTTGCTTGCCCTTTAAATATTGGTGTCTCTCAGAAGTCAATCCTTCCTTGACTTCTCTTTCTGAACATCCTGTCAAGGTAATTACATCTACTCCCATGCCCTTAAACTGCCACCCATATGCTACATCTGCCAAGTCTACGTCTTTGCCCCTAGTCTTTCTCTTGGGCTCTAGACCAAGAGACTTTTGGAAGTGTTTTCTAATCACTTCAGTATCTCTGTATTAGTCCATTTTCATGCTGCTAATAAAGACATACCCGAGACTGGGCAATTTACAAAGGAAAGAGGTTTCATTGGACTTACAGTTTCACACAGTGGGGAAGCCTCTCAATCATGGCGGAAGGAAAAGAGGAGCAAGTCACATCTTACATGGATTGCAGCAGGCAAAGAGAGAGCTTGTGTAGGGAGACTCCCATTTTTCAAAACCATCAGATCTTGTGAGACTTATTCACTATCATGAGAACAAAATGGGAAAGACCTGCCCCCATGATTCAATTACCTCTTACTGGGTCCCTCCCACAACACATGGGAATTCAAGATGAGATTTGGGTGGAGATACAGCCAAACCATACCAGTCTCTTAAATTGAGCATTATCTTCTTGCTAAGACCTACTTTACTCTTGAATTTCCTACCTCTCTTAAAGCTTCCTTCCTTCCTTTCTTCCTTCCTTCCCTCCCTCTTTCCTTCTTTCCTCCATGAAGCATTAATTGAATACTTGCTATTTTCTAGAGACCACATTAAATGACCTTTTGCCTTTGAGGAGCTCATACTATAGTGGAACAATTAGATGAGTTCAATAATTAATTTCCATTCATTTAAAAGCTGTTTCTGAAATAACTATGTATAAAATAAGTATCCATAAAACACTGAGACAAATAGAGGTAGTCAAACAGTAGGCTCAAGAAAGACCTCCTTGGTTAAATGTAATCAGAGCTGAGTCTTTAATATTGAGGAATTAATTGGACAAAGAAGAGAAGACATAAGAAATAGTGTTTGAATAGGACACAAAGAAGAGTGAGCAAGTAATTTTTGAAAAAGAATGCTCATAATAACAAAAGTAATGGCTAACATTTATTTAGCCTTCACTATATACCAGTTACTAAGATAAGCACCTCACATGTTTGCTTTTAATCTGATACTCAGTATAATCTCAGAAATAGGTAGCAGTAGCTTACCCATTGTGTAGTTCGTAATATTGAAGTCCAGATGAAAACACTTGCCCTTGAACTTTTGTGAATAAGTAGTTGAGCTGGAAACCTAAGTTTCTCTGGCTCCAGAGCCTGGATAATGGAGAGGTGCAATAAAGAAGGTTAGGGCAGTAAGCAGAAGCAGGATTCTAGAGGGTCTTACATGCCTTAGGAAAGGGATTGAGTTTTATCTGGAAAGAAATGAGGAGCTACTCCAGGCCTCTAAGCAGAGAAGTTACCTGAGGCAAGTCTCCATTTAGCAAGGTCACTTATGGCAAGGAGTCCAGGATGAATTGGGGGTTGAGAGGCAAGACTGGAAGCAGATGGCTCCATTAGAAGGCTACTGTCAGCCGGGCACGGTGACTCAGGCCTGTAATCTTCACACTTTTGGAGGCCAAGGCAGATGGATCACCTAAGGTCAGGAGTTCCAGACCAGCCTGGCCAACATGGCAAAACCCTGTCTCTACTAAAAATACAGAAATTAGCTGGGCATGGCGGTGCACTCTTGTAATCCCAGCTACTTGGGAGGCTGAGGCAAGAGAATCACTTGAACCCAGGGGGCGGAGTTTGCAGTGAGCTGAGATTGCACCACTTCACTCCAGCCTGGGTGAAACAGTGAAACTCCATCTCAAAAAATAATAAATAAAAGAAGGCTACTGTCATAGTCCAGGTGAGCTTCATGAGCCCTGGAGAAAGAGGCAGAATGGAAGGACTCTGTTAAACTTGGGATGTCAAGGGAAAGGGTGGGTCAAGAACAGTGCTGAGGATTTAAGAAAGTCAATTCGCTTTTTTTAAAAAATATCACTCATTTCATAATTCAGTCAACAAACATTAAGTGTCTGCCTTGTGCTAGGACCATACTAGGTTTTGGGGATAAAACTGACCAACAACATATAGTCCATGGCCTCAAGGAGCCAATACTCTAATGATGGAGCTAAATAAAAATCATCACAGGTAATAACTGTGAGAGAAACGTACAAGTACATCATACTGGGCTTGGGGAGGCTGAACCACAAGTAGGCTCCCTGAAGGAGGGAATGTTCCTGATTCTTCTCTTGATTGGTAGTCTCACATTTCTAATGATCAACTGGTCACCTATGCTGGCTGTTCCTCAGACATTTCTAATCTATGTCCAGAATTAAAATTGAACCCATGCTCTCACCTCCAACATACATTCCTCCTCTCAGGTATCATATTTCATGTCCCGATCAAATTATTCATAAAATAAATATATTCTTTGAGCATCCATAAAGTGCCAGGTATTGTATCAAGCAAGCTTAGATAATTCCAAATGCAAATTAATATTTTCACTTTGATTTAAAAATAAAAAAACAGAGGTCATGGGCATCTGAATTATGTTTTCTGAGACAACATCACAAAACTTAATCTAAGTATTATTAAGAACACTAGCTTTCACATGTTTGCATTTTTTAGCACCTGTAAAAATTATTGTCCTCCCTGGAATAAAATGGATGAACAGGGCTCTAAAGCATGTTTTACTAGTTGGAAAGCAGAAACACCAGTCTCCTGCTGCAGGGCAAAGTCCACCGTGAGGTGAGAGTGACATTGTTCACCCCTTAAGATCTAGCTCCAAATGGAGGAAGCAGGCAGGGGGTGTCAGACGGGCCCCATGCTTCTGCCACCATTCAGCCTGGCTGGACAGTGTATGATTAGAACAGCTTGTGATGTCCTCGTGATAAAGACTGAGATATTTAATGGAACATTTCTCCTGAGCACAGCTTGGGATCTTTCACACAGATCTACCCTCCTCCAAGGCTGTTCAATCTTTGTGTAAAGGCACAATTCTCAGCAGAATCTGTGTGATTAACCGAAGAGGGGAAAAGTGGAGGTAAAGAAGATTCTAGGGACAATACAGGAAGGCCCAGAGAGGGGTGTCTCCCACAGAACTGACCACAGAGACTTGTTCCTAATATGCGGTCCATAAATGCTCACTGAATGAATGAAAGTGAATGCATGGAGGGAGGGTGGCAGGAAGGCTGTTCAAAAGCTCTGGGCTGGAGGGACGTGGCAGAACCCATTACAGCTTTTCAATAAGGTGGTTTCAATTACACACCTCTTTCTTTGACTCACTGGTACTTTATGCCTGAAGTACTAGGGAAGGGGAAGAACTGAGGCTGAAATGTCACAAATTGGCCCTAGTAGATTCTGAGATAAGTGCTCTGGGGAACTTTTGCCAAATTTGCACTCCATGAGACACCATGAGAGAGGTCTGAGCAGCTGCAGATTTCTATAGAGAGTTCCTGTCATTGAGCTAAACTGTGGAGCTCATATTTCCAGTGCTGTAGCAAAGGAAAGAGGTGACTGGGAGGCAATTTCCAAACATAAGATCCCATACAGATGTTTCTAAACAGTGCTCCCCAAATCCCAAGACCCCAAGGCAAAACCCTGGCTGCTATAACCCAAGTGCCTTTTCAAGGCCCACAGTGTACAATAGGCCTTGAAAAGTCAGTACCAGTACACTGAAAGCTCATGCCCCAGTTAACAGAAAGAACCTCATTTCCACATCTATTGAGATATGTCATCTGTGTCAGACTCATTTAACCAATGAATTAATCCCAACTGGAAACATTTACTGAGCTTCCAACATTGACAAATTTTTGTTTCTCTTCACTCCTTGGTTGAGTCTGCAGCCAAAAGTCAAAGCACAAACTTGCCTTTAGAAAGTGAGTTCTTGATTCTAAAGCTCATTCTGAAAGAGAAAGCACTTTTCTCTCATGAGCGATCTTGTTCTCACAAGTTAGATAATTTAGATAAGTCTCTGGGGTTTGGAAAAGCCTGGAGAACACTCCGCAGTCCAGGGCCATTGAACAAACGGAACTGTTTAACCTTGTAAAAGTTTGCACAATTCTCACCATAAGTATGGTCAGAAAATGGGAGCTTAATTTTCAGATGCAAAGGTTCTAGGCTGTGGGCCCAGAGCCCAGACACCCTTGTGGGAATGGTGGTTACAATAGGCTCGGAGGTATAAGCAGGCCCTGGAAAACATTCCAGTTGGAAAGACATGAGTACTGATGCAGAGGTCACAACTAGAGCTTACAACTAAAACAAATGGAGGAAACATAACCCTCTCAATCTCATGGATGTCTCTGAGGCCACTGGTCACTGCACTGCTCCAGGTTGCCTGTGTAATCATTGCGCATGAAGTGCAGGCCCCGCCATTTCCTCCTGGCCTGTCTTGCTGGACTCCTAGACCAGCTTTTCACAAAGGGTGTTTTTGCTGCTACTATTCAACAAACGGTGCTGGGCAGAGGCTGAGAGGGTCAGAGCAGCTCCTGAGCCAACCAGGCCTGCAGGAAGGAGGAGGGTTATGTATGAGGTCTCAAGAATCCAGGTTCACATGCAGGTTTGATTCAGTTTCCATCCTCACAGCAGGACATTCTCCTGTGTTTTCTCTCCTTAGAAGTGATTTTGATTTCTCTCTTTTTAGTTTAACTGCTGTTATTTAGTTGATGCTACATTTGTTCTTACTGAAGTTTGATAGAATTATAATTCCTAACATAGTATTTTCAGAATACAGTTTTGATGTAATTCTTATGAATATATTATTTACATTTCATTGGAATCATAAAGTTAGATAGCTTAAAAGTAGTGTATTCTGGCTGAAGGAAGAAGTCCATCCTTACTTAAACCATCACTGAAGGGTTGTGGTGGGGTCCGCCTCTCTCTGCTGGCTGAGCTGGTGCTTGGAGCACAGGCAGGCACAGCAAGGGCTTGGCTCCCAGGCCCAAAGTGAGAACTAGCTCACCGTGGCAATGGCTTTAGTGTCTCAGATGTGGGTAGAGACCCATTACAGCCACAGAGCCTGAGTCTGAAATGTGGGTACCTGTGGAGTGGCCACAGCTCCAGGGTCGTGGCATGCATTGGGTTGGGGGAGGCAGTGGTTTCTTTCTCAAAGCAACCAACAGCATCCATTTCTTATGGAAGGAAGGGGTTACCTGGTGGGAATGGCCATTGGTTACCTCAGTGTCAAGAGATGTCACTGTCCTCTGGGTAATAGGTCCTGGGACCATGTTGATTCCCCTCACTTGGCCAGTAGCCTCCTCCTTTGTTCTTTGTTCTTAGGATGCCCTGGTATCTCAGGTATGCCGGTCTCACCAGCAACCCTTTCTATGTGGCTCTTCTTCATTTTTTTTCCACCACTGTGCTGCTGCTATTCTTCAATGAGCCTCTGAGCCTTCTCTGAGATATTTTGTTTTGTGAATAGTGATCTACTTTTTTTTTGTGTGTGTGTGGAGGGGATGAAGGCTAGTATCTCCTACTCCACCATCACTTACCTGAATAAACTTTGATTGGTTTAATCACACACACACACCCCTAAACAACAATAACAGCATCTCAGCTAAACGCAGCAAACTTTTATGAGTTTAGCCCTACCTAACTTCATAGATCACTTTAGGGCAATCCTTTGTTTCTTAATTCACAACCTTTTTCTCACTTTTGTTATTTTGTTCAGGATATTATTCTTGCTGCTTAAACATTTCTCAACTTTATGCAGTAAAAAATAAAAAGTTTCCCTTTATGGCCAAAGAGGAAAACAAAGTTATTCACTGTGTCTCTAGTTGTTTTTCATCACACAGTTTTTTTGGGATCCAGAGCTTAACATTTTGCCAGAAACAGAAGTTGGTTATTTTATTTATAAAACTCTGTTCACTTAGCACTTTAGTAAATATAAAAATTAAATGTACAAAAATATTTAAAAGAAGAATGTGAGAAGGCTGATGGAGAGAAGAAGAGCAAAGTCAGAGAAGCATGACTGGCCACACATATGCCGTGACTACAAATTGTGAAGCATTATTAGAGCATCAAGGATAAGGATGTAAGACGGGGCTGGGAAGGTTAGCACAGCACAAGGCATTGTAGGTCTCTATATAATTGGGTTCTATTTAAGGGAAAGAAGAAAATGTGTGTCAGAAAGATCATCCTGTCTAGACAGGGGAGCCTAGGTGGGTGGGGCAGGCCTGAAGGTTGGCAGACCAATTAGGAAGTTGTTGCTATGACCCAGATGAGAGAAAATTGTCTTTAACTAGGGCACAAAATACAGCAGTAGGTACAGAGGAAGGAACAAATTCCAGAAACATTTAGCAAGTCTAGAAGAAGAGGCATTGTGTTAGTCTGTTCTTGCACTGCTATAAAGAAATATCTGAGACTGGGTAATATATAAGGAAAAGAGTTTTAATTGGCTCACAATTCTGCCGGCTGTACAGGAAGCATAATGGGGAGGCCTCAGGAATTTTCCAATCATGGTGGAAGGCAAAGGGGGAGCAGGCATGTCATATGGCTAAAGCAGAAGCAAGAGAGTGAGGTGGGTCAGGGGGGTGGTGCTACATGCTTTTAAGTGACCAGATCTCACAAGAACTCACTATCTTGCGCACAGTACCAAGAAGGATGCTGCTAAACCATTCATGAGAAATTATCACCCATGATCTAATCACTTCCCACCAGGTCCCACCTCCAACATTGGGGATTACATTTCAATATGAGATGTGGGCAGGGACACACATCCAAACTATATCAGGCATATTCCAAAAAACATTTAGCAAGTCCAAAAGAAGGGGCATGTTCCAGAAACACTTAGCAAGTGTAGAATAAGTGACATATTCTAGGAACATTCAATAGGTAAAATCAATGGAACTTAGTGAGGAGTCAAGAATGGTTCCCAGCTTCTCATGCAAGTAATTGAATGTATGAGGGAGCGGCTGAGATGGGGACTTGTCGAGGCTGAGGAGCAGGTTTTGAGAATAAAAACTAACATTTTTTTTCTCTTTTGCCATAAAGGGAAATTTTTTATTTTTACTGCATAAAGTTTAGAAATGTTTAAACAATGTGCAATGAGGAGGGGGATGGCATATATCACAATAAAAGACCATAAACTAGGTCCACCCACTCACCCATAGATGAGTTATGTTTTAAATATATTTGATGTGATACGATTAACTTTGGACACCTTCCATGTACCTTGCACACCTTTGATCTCTGCTTAGGCCCCACATCTCAGCTTTGAATTCTGTGTCCTGAATTGACTAACTATTTTATGCTTTCTGCTTGTGATCTGGGACTGGCTTCTCAATTCTGGATCTCAATGTATTGGTTATAGGGCATTTATTTGGTGGTTGCAGTTTCTGAGTATGTCTTTGACCTGAATGTGTGATTTGTTATAATGATGACTTCCTTGTCTCGTGGTTCTCTTTGAGCCCCGGTGGCAATCCCTACCTACAGAGGTTAGGAGGAACTACTCTTAAGGGAGTTACCCAGGCAGTTCTGAGCTGCCTGTTTATAAAGGAATTTGAGAAGGGAGGGAATATATCTGGCTGTTGTACCAGGATACTTGTGGGTTTCCCTGGTTATTTATTTGAAAAACATCAGCAGACATTGATCAAGTGCCTGCAATGCACCAGGAACTAGAGATTCAGCTGTGGGTGAGATAAGCATAGCCCCTGCCCTCTATTATTTCATACGTTAGTTGGAACAAGAGACAAACAAGTATACTTAGAAAAATAAATCCTCCTTCCCTTCCTCTGCCCTTTCAGGGGTTTGCTCTGGAGAGGGGATGATATCTCTTGTACCAAAAGCCATTCTCATATAGAAATTCAATGAGATGGGTATTTGCCTAAGAATTAGTTCTGACCCAAGATTTAAAAAAATATTCTTTAGTTTCATGTTTTCTATTTTTTCTTAGTGTTTCTGTAGTGAAAGAAAGTATCACTGGTAGGTGGGACTTTGTATTGGACTGGTAGGCCCTTGGGGGTGGAAAGTAAACATCTGTCTTTGCTTCTTAGAATGCTCCCTCTAAGGGGATGGGGTGGGCCATGGGGGTAATGTTGTGTTTCTCTTTCCTAGACTCTTCTTTCAAAATTCCTGAGTGTGAGAGTGCATGCAATTGTGTGTGCCTGGTGGCAGTGTGTACATATCCTCTTTGGAGATACCCACAGAAGCCCAGAATATTGCAGGGAGAAGGAGAGGGTGTCTCTTCCATTTAACGTAGTAGAGCGATCTCAAGGGAACATTAAGTAGACTGTTCTGCTGAAGCACTCATTCTCCAACTCCATGCCCCCGCAACCCCGGTTTCTACAGATTATACCAGATGAATAACCTAGGCTGTAAGACACATATTGATGATGACTCTTTTGCCCCATGGATAAGGGAAAGGACAGATTCTCCTTTCCACACTGAGCTTAACTGAAAAATTTCATCAAAGAACAAAGCAAATTTTGCATCAAGCTTCTGCACATCTATTAGCATCCCTTGATAGCAATATCTAAGATAACTAAGTCAAAATATTAACAGCACCTACTTCCATGGCCTCCTGAAACACAGGGCAAACCATTTGCTGCTCCCAGGATCATTCTCTTGGTGACAATTTTCTGTTCCAAGGGATCTTTTTCCTACAAATAATAACCACCAACAAAAATCTCATTTTAAAAGAAAGTAAGGAAGGAGGAAGGGAAGTGAAAATTGGTCACAATCAAAAAGAAAGATGGTAGGAGACGTCTGATGCAGAAGCATGTGAATTTTGGAGGCCATGCTGACCTAGCACAAGCTGCTAATGAGGAATGTCTGCCTAGAAGTCTGCCACTTCCTCTGGAAGCCAGAATAGGGGCTGCACTGCCTTGAGGAGCTGCCAGGATCTATGAGGCAAAGCCCATTCTATAGAAGGTAGTGGGCCATTTGTGAATCTTAGACGAGCTATTTAACCTCACTGTGCCTCAGTTTCCTCATTTGTAAAATTGGGATAATAAACCTACCTCATAGAATTTTTAAGAAAACCAATTAAATGAGTTATTATTTGTAAAAATTTTAGAACCATCAGTGCTTGGCACATAGAGTGCTGAGGAGTGCTTGTTCAAAAGTAGGTCCATTCAATGTGCCGAAGTCACTCTCATGCAGAGCCATGAGGTACAGCAGCGGGCAGCTGAGTTGCGTTTAAGGACCCCCAGACCTGCCTGTGGCCAGCACTCTCTGAAGCAATGGGCCATAAGGCAATGTGCGATGAGGAGGGGAATGGCATATATCATGGTAAAAGACCATAAACTGGGTAGGTAAGGGCTTAGAGGGCTGCACAACTTATTACTCAATTTGCAAGACTGAGATTCTAAGGTGATTTTAAGTAGCCCCAGGTTGATAAATCCCTCCAGTGCTCAGATCATCCCTTGGCCTCTAAGCTACTCCTAGAGCAAGCCTGAGCCATTCTTTTTATTGTCCATATGAGAGAGGTTCTAATCTGTTTGAGTTCCATAAATACTTTTCTAGTTTTGCAGTCACTTTCTTTGTCAACCAGATAGGTGTCCAATAAATTCTTGCTGAATGGCTGTTCCTGCTATAAGAATCCTGGTTTACAGAAGAGACAACCACAGATTGGGAGAAAATATTTGAAAACCATACATCTGATAAGGGGTTAATATCAAAAATGTGTAAGGAACACAGACAACTCAATAGCAGCAAACAAATAACCTAATCAAAAACTGTGCTTTCTCAAAAGAAGACATGCAAATGTCAACACATATACGAAAAAATGCTCATTACCACTGATCATCAGGGAAATGCAAATTAAAACCCCAGTGAAATATCACCTTACACCTGTGAGAGTGGATATGAACAAAAAGATGAAAGAAATAAGCGTCGGCAAGAGTGTGGAGAAAAGGGAATCCATGTGCACTGTCGGTAGGAATGTAAATTAGTGCAACCTTTATGGAAAACAGTATGTAGATTCCTCAGAAAACTAAAAGTAGAATTACCATATTATCCAGTTACCTCATTTCTGGGTATGTATCCAAAGGAATTGAAATCAATATGCCAAAGAGCTACTTTCACTCCCACGTTCACTGCAGCATTATTCACAATAGCCAAGATATAGAAGCAATCTAGGTGTCCATCATCAGATGAATGGATAAAGAAAAAGTGGTATATATACACAATGGAATACCATTCGGCATTGAAATATCAGAAAATTCTGTCATCTGCAATAACATAGATGAACGAACCTAGAGGACATTAGGCTAAGCGAAATAAGTGAGGCATAGAAAGACAAATACCACATGATCTCACTTACATGTGGAATCTAAAATTTGAACTCATAGAAGTAGAGAGTAGAGCGATGGTTACCAGAGACTCGGGGAGGGGAGGGGATGGAGAAGGAAAGGGGAGATATTGATCAAAGCTTGCAAAGTTTCAGTTAGACAGGAGGAATAACCTTTACTGATCTATTGCACAGAATGGTGACTATAATAAATAATAATGCATTATGTATTTCAAAACTGAAAAACAGTAGATTTTAAATGTTTTCACCACAAAAAGTGATAGGCATGTGAGATAACGGATTCGCTAATAGCCTGATTTAGGTCAGGTGTGGTGGCTGACGTCTGTAATCCCAACACTTTGGGAGGCCAAGGCAGGCGGATCACCTGAGGTCAGGAGTTCAAGACCAACCTGGCCAACACGGCGAAACCCTGTCTATACTAAACATACAAAAACTAGCCAGACGAGGTGGCACACACCTGTGGTCCCAGATATTTGGGAGGCTGAGGCCCGACAATCACTTGAACCCGGGAGGCAGAGGTTGCAGTGAGCTGAGATCGTGCCACTGCGCTCCAGCCTGGGTGACTGAGCAAGATACCATCTCAAAAAAAAAGAAAAGCCAAATTTAATCATTCCACCTTGTAAACATATATCAAAACATCATATTGTACTCCATAAATACATGCAATTATTATTTGTCAATTAAAAATAACAAGTTTTAAATTTTAATTAAAAAACTGTAAGAATCCTTGTTACTTGTCATCTGCTGTCGTTGGTATTGGGGCTGTTACTCAGATGAAATAACTTTGAGTCCACCTTCTTAGTTCCTCTTTCCACCTCTTCTATGGAGCCTGTCTTCTGCCTGTAACTTTCTATCTCCCCCTCTCTCCATTCCATTTGCTTCATAGCAGAGAACAACACAATGCGTTCCTTCTGCAGTTCCTTCCTACCATGCCCCGACAATATCTCTAATAGATGAGGGTGCTCTTCTCTGCTGAATTCATTAAGTGGCCTTAGTAATTTTATTCAGCTGTGGCCAATTCATCATTCTCTACTGTTCTCCTCGAGTACTTTTCCCTTCCTCTCAACCTGAACATCACATCCCATACCTACACCAATTTATAATTTACCTATTTATAATTTACGACTGACCATCATTGAGGTCCAGTGAAACTTTTAAAGTGCTAATCCCACAACAGTTACATTTTGACAAAAACATCCCCCAACCCAGACATGACTGATGGGATTGGTCAACCACTCGTTTTCAAATACTTATTGAAAAGTTATTTTAGACCCAGCTTCCATCTGTTCCAGAAGTTAAAAATAAAATGAGAATTCAATTAAAAGTATGCACACAATCTACCCAGAGTTGTGCCAGATCTTCTGAGAATATCCTACTTTCCAGCCGATCAGAAACGGAAGTGTGCCTATGCCAATAAACACCTTAGAATGCCAAATTGTTTAATTAAATAAGAGATACATCAGTGTGGATGCAAAATAGCAAAGATTTTTTAAAAGCAGCATATTCTGCCTTTAAGTTTCTTGCCCCTATTTTTCTGCAGAGAGATGTCAAAAGAATGAAAAGAACTTAGCCACGTAGTACCTTCTACTCTATTTGTCTCCTCTGGTCAAGGTCAGTGGGTGGAAGCTCAGCAGTCTCCCTGCTTTCTACTCTGTAGTACTAACTGTAAAGTTCAATAAACCTGGGCCCGCCCCAGAGCTCATTCCAAAGTTTGACTTGTTTTAGGCTGGAAAGAAATCTCCACCAGGTATACTACCGGTCTCTTTCTAATCCCTATTTTGCCGAATTCAGAAGAAACATTTTCTTACTAGATAGATAGCTTTCATATTTCTTCCCTGAATGGTTCTTAACATATATTTAATTCTGTTCAAAGTCTGTGACTAAAGGAGTCCATCGAATTAGCTGATCCATTAATCCTGTTACTGTGTCAATTCTTATTTTTAAGATTCAGTTTCTGTGAATTGCTGATGTATGCGAGACGATAATAGCTTATTTATTTTGTTTGTTTGTTTTTTTCTCCAGACAGAGTCTCTCTCTGTTGCTCAGGCTGGAGTGCAGTGGCGCAGTCTCCGCTCACTGCAACTTCTGCCTCCTGGGTTCAAGCTATTCTTGTGCCTCAGCCTCCTGAGTAGCTGGGGCTACAGGCATGCACCACCACCACACCCAGATAATTTTTGTATTTTTAGCAGAGATGAGGTTTCACCATGTTGGCCAGGCTGGTTTCGAACTCCTGGCCTCAAGTAAGTCACCCATCTCAGCCTCCCAAAGTGCTGGGATTACAGGTGTGAGCCACCACACCCAGCCTGTGATGACAACTTCTTTCTAGTTAACATGCTTGAGACAGAGGCATTGCAAACAATGCCCATCCCTAAAATTTCCCAAACAGATCTAGGTGCCCACCATGTGCACACACATACACATATATACATATGTATATACACACATACATAATATATTTACATATTTTAATTGAACCGTTTGAATGTAAATTGCAGACGTCAAAATATATCACCTTATCTCTTCTAAGAAGAATGAAGACACTCTCAAATATAAAGATATTTTTGATTCTGTCTGGTTTCCTTTGCCTTTTTAAATAGTTTAATTATTTTATTCATAGTTGAGGAAAACAATGAAATATATTTAATAGTGAACTTTAATAAGAACAATTATGCAGCACCGTATCTGGACACAAAGAGATTTTTCCAGCTTCAGTTGTGACAAGACAGCCCTCCCTCTTCTTCAGGACTAACTTTCTATCTCAAAGAAGCCAGCATCAAAACAGGCAAAATGGTTCTGAATAGTTCTGTGGTAAACATGTTTATGGTTTGGCTGAACATTCACTTGGATACTAAAAGACAAAAAAGAAATTTCTGGCTGGGTGCAGTGGCTCATGCCTGTAATCCCAGCACTTTGGGAGGCGGAGGAGGGTGGATCACTTGAGGCCAGGAGTTCAAGACCAGCCTGGCCAACATGGTGAAACCTTGTTTCTACTGAAAAATACAAAAAATAGTCAGGTGTGGTGGCATACACCTGTAATCGTAGCTACTCGGGAGGCTGAGGCATGAGAATTGCTTGAACCCAGGAGGCGGAGGTTGTAGTGAGCCAAGATCTCACTGCACTTCATCCTGGGCAAGAGAGTAAGACTCTTGTCTCAAAAAAGAAAGAAAGAAAGAAAGAAAGAAAGAGTTTGCCTTCCATCACCATTTCTTCTCCTTTTGTTTCCAGATAGTAAATTATTTTCTGAATAATCTTGTGCTTTCCTATTAAAGTCTATCTCCTGGTACTAGCTGGACCACGCCATTCGAGGTAAATTGAGTGACTGGCAGCATCTTTCAACACACAATTTGATTCAAATCAGAAAAAAGCAAAGTTCCTACTCCCTCTTAGTCCAGAGCACTGAAGTGTACACTCTTTACAGGTAAAGCTTTTCATAGATCCTGACAGAGGTGAACATTTCTTTGTGGACAGATGTTAGGCAACTTAAAGTGTAGATGTCAAACTGGTCATCGTTATTCAACAAAGCAAATTAGAGTGCTCAACACTCAGACAGAGTCTTCAATATAGAAGGTGATAAATTTAAGTGAGCCAGAGGATTAGATCATAAAATAGCTGTTATTTTAGGACTATGAAGGGAAGCAAGGTATGCTACTCCAAAATATGACACTTTGGCATAAGAATTATTTTGAGCTGAAGGCATGTGAGTTCTTGAAATCCTTTATCTGCCTGCAAAGCAGAGGCTCCCAAAACAACTCAATTGTCATAAATCCCCCTCCCCAGGAGCAACTGTAATCTCTCTAAAAGTCCATAGCACACCCAGACAGAAAGTGTCATAAACCATCACCCACCTATTCTCCCAAGGGCCCATTTATCTTTCCGAAAAGTCATTTGCTGTTCCATAAATGCCCCTTCTTCCCATCCTTTTCCCCTACTGTTAGGTATCTACACCCCAAATTTTAACCACTTCTTCGAGTTATTCATTGTTGAGCACTCTCATGGGTATGTGTGATGCACATGCTAATAAACTTCTGTTTGTTTTTCTCTTGTCAGTCTGCCTTTTGTCGGTTTAATTTTATAGGGCCCCAGCCAGAGAATCTAGGAGAATGGAAAGAAAAGGACTTTTTTTTCTCCCCTAAAGCTGTATAGAACCACTGTGATGGTTCTGTCCAGAACAATCAAGCATCTATGGGTGATGGGTACACTGTAGCAGAGGAAGATCACAAACTAGCAAACAGAGGAGTAAAACCAGGACGTGGAACCAAGGCTTCTAAGCCCAGGTCATTTCTACTACATGATGCTCTTTAGCACATACCAGGAGCTATTACTAGAAACTAGCAGCATCAGAAATAATAACAGGAAGCCAACTAAATGCTTCAGAAAATGAAAACCACCATGGAAGTCAATCATCTGATTTTTGTTTATAGTTCCTTTACCCAGGGAGAGGAGAGCTGTGGCCATCTGGAGTAACACACGTTTTGCATTTAATGGGAATGAATAGTGAAAAACAGCCAGAGGGATCTGTTTAGGTTAGTTCAGCTTTTCTTTGCTTTGGCTTTTTTTAATAGGATGCTATAAATTTTAGATGTTTGTATCTGAGTGAAACATTCAATATATCGTCACTTGAAATTTCACTTTCACAATTAATTCAAATAGCTTCGGAAAAAAAATAGTCATATGGATTGAAAGCTGCTGAAAGAGGCAACAAACCGAGTGCAGGGTGAGGTTTCCCAGGATCCAATGTGGAATTCAGAGCTCATATAAGATACTCAAAAAGGGGGAGGAGGCTGCGCTATCAAGAACTACATTTATGGTGCCACATGGAGAGGTGACAGAGACTGCGGCCAGAGACAGGGAAATAGGTGTACCTGAGGACACACAGATACACCTAAGTGTGTTAGAAACAGAAGAAAACTGGAAAACCTCTTTGAAAAATGACTTGTCAATGATGAAAAAATAATTTAATAACGATGACAATAATAGTAGTAACTTCCCTAAAACCCTCCCTATGGCTTATGGGCTGCCACCCGTCTCTATGTATTGCCCTCCTGGCTTTCTCTTTGCTCCAACCAAGTTTCTTTTAGTACTTGGACTTCATCCCGACTGGCATTTGTATATGCTCCTTCTGCAGGGAACACCGCTTTCCACTGCCCCTGCCCCTTCACCTGACGAAGTCTCAGATGAAACAACTGTTCCTCAGGGAACCTTTCCCCAGTTTCCTGAGAATCAGTGACACCCCCGGTCTTATGTTCTCACAGCCACTTAGGTTTTCATGACAATCATGATAATTTTATTCTTGTTCAATGGATCTTCTAGGAGACTATCAATTCTATGAGGTCAGAGACTATGTCTGTCTCCCAAGCTCACAACACAGTGCCCACCACAGGGGTATTCAGTAAACACTTGTTGAACAAATTACTATTGAGCAAAACAACATCTGGATGGTATTTTCTGGTAAATACAGTATTTCGCTTCATAGGGAAAGGGGGGATAATTTAGGAACTCCTTGAAATTGCCAAAAACTACATCAAATTCTCATTTATCTCAAGTTATCCAGAGCACTGGAAGTTAAAATCTACTGATAATAATATTATAACACTTTCTTTATATAATCATTTTTAATTATATATGTAATACATAATCATTATAGCCCCACGTGTCCCCAAGGATTCTTCCACATCATTTTTTAAAAATAAACTGGTAGAAAGGATCTAATTTGATTCTTGTGGTTTCCTCTCTTTAATCATTTATGATTTATTGATTCATCCATTGATTTATATGTTCATTTCTCTTTTCTGTCATAGGAGGTGTGGAAGCTTCTCTGCCTGTCTTTACCACCCTCTAGTCTAGGCCAAAACTGAGGGTGGAAGAGTTGAAAACACTAGGCAGACTAAGAAGAAGCAAGGCTTCTGCAACAGTTGCATGCTTTAGAATCAACTTATTGACTAGATGTCTGGCAGATTGGACAGAACTAAGCTTTATATCCTCCAAGCATCTCCCACTTGACCCATTGCAAAGCTGGCTCCATGTAGAAGACTTCTTATTCTGGAGCCCCTACTCTTTAAAGGGCTTTAACTCAGACCACACAGAAAACTGTGGCCCCTGAGGTCCATCAGGTCATACAGCAATCCTGTAGCTAAGCTGGGACCTTCCAAATGGGGTCTCCAGAGCCTTAGAGAAAAATTGAGGGTACATGCATATATAATGTTACAAGAAGCAAATAAATTAATCATTATCATAGAAAGTTGGATAATTTTTTGTTGTAATTTCTCTACTTTTTGAACTATCATGAGCATGATTACATTATTCTTAAAGTTTTTTATATTAAGGAAAAATGAAAAGTCCCCAGAGAAACCCCACAGTAAATGCCTTTTCCAGCTAAAAGCTCCTCAGTACTCTACCAATGTGGGCCAAGTGGCCATGAAGGGAGAGAGGTGCACAGCACAGGTAGGTGAGTCCCAGTGGAAATGTTCACAAACCTGGCAACACCCAGTGGTATCCAAGGTTTGGTGGATATTTTTCTCAGCAGACTGGATTAGTGGGTGAAGATGAAGGCCAAGAAAACATGGAACATGCTGTCTAGTCAAGGAAACCTTTCTTCTAGAAATATTTATTCTCTTCTCTAAAATTTAGATTCCTTTGCCTGGTATAGTAGTGCCTCTTAAAAAAAATGCCTCTCTCCCCTAGCTTCCATGGAGCTTACACTCCTGGGGATAGAAGGAAGTTTTCTATATTCACTTAATCTACAATGTTGGTGTTAGTCAGTTCTATGCTTCTATCAATTGACACCACCAAGAATCTCCCTGCTTTTAAATACCCCAGCTATTGATAAGATGAACAATGTCTGGTATCTAAGATTGACCTGTGACTTTTATGGAGGTTGACCTTTTATATGAAATTATTACTCAACCTGTATAACTAAATCTCACAAGGGCTGCTGGGGGTTGTAGGGGAGCATCAGTCAAAGGGAAAGCTAAAGATAGAGAATTTCAAAACTCTCCGGGCTGATGTATTAGTCTA
The DNA here is from genome assembly GCF_029289425.2 of Pan paniscus. Lineage (NCBI taxonomy): Eukaryota > Metazoa > Chordata > Mammalia > Primates > Hominidae > Pan > Pan paniscus. The sequence goes on from NC_073258.2 coordinate 111,709,453, forward strand.
TTTTGTATTGCTATAAAGGAATATCTGATACTGGATAATTTATAAAGAAAAGAGGTTTATTTGACTCATGGTTCTGCAGGCTGTAAAAGCATGGCATCAGCATTTGCTCAGCTTCTGACGAGGCCTCAGGAAGCTTTTACTCATGGTAGAAAGGGAAGGGCGCATGGGCATGTCACATGGTGAGAGAGGGAGAAAGAGAGGGGGAGGTGCCAGGCTGTTTTTGAAAACCAGCCCTCACATGAACTCAGAGTGAGAACTCACTCATTACCATGGGGAGGGTACCAACCCATTCATGGGGGATCTACCCCCATGACCCAAATACCTCCCACCAGGCCCCACCTCCAACACTGGAGATTACATTTCAACATGAGATTTGGAGGGGACGAATATACAAATCATATTAGCAGGGAAAGGGTGCACAACACAAGCATATGTGGAAAACACTGCCCAGTTGTATGACTTCCTTTAGGCCAATGGAACATTAACGATTGCACCATAAGTGCTTGTGCCATGGGGCTTGCCTGCTGTTGCAGTTGGGATCCTTTTACCATCATGCAAATAAGCCCAGAATAAACCCTTGGAAAATGAGAGACCATGTGAAGGGAGGCTGTAGTCATCCTAGCTGTCCCAGAAAAAGTTATCATAAGCCAGCTGGCCCCAGCCGGCCCATCAGTTCACTGCCAGTCTATGAATAAGGCCAGCTGAGGCCAGCCAAGCCTGACCAAGACAAGAATGATCACACTAAGCCCAATCTGCAGAATTGTGAGCAAAGCAAAGTATGGTTGTTTAAAGATGCTAAAGTTTAGGATGGTTTGTTCCCCAGCAATAGCTAATGGACACAGAGGTCACTTGAGCAGCATAATCCCTGAATCTACACAGCCACGTCAGCCATGTCAATCTTCAGGGATTGGTGCATAAAGATCAAGGGCAGAGAAGAGCTGCAACAGTACCGTTATGATGTAGTACCTTTAGCAGATGACCCCCGAGCCAGTACATGAGGCTGCTGTTTTCCTAGCTTTCCACCCATAGAGTCTATTGTACGACTGTGTTTTTCACAGCTAGGTAAATCCGTACCCTATCAATATTTAATGCTCTGGCTGCTTTTCTCTCCTGTGTCCTCTGATCAAGTCTCAACACTGCCTTACCATTTACTCTCCCTGGCTCAGCTCAAGGGACCCATTTGTGGCCAAACAGATGATTATTTCATCAGCACCAACCTGGGTCTGTAGAATACTACACGTCCATCAAAATTATCTTAGGCCACATTTCAGAAGGCTTTTCTAGACATTCGTAAAGAGTCTGATTTAATGTCTTCACTAAGATACCCTAGGGAGGTTATTTTCATTCACCATAAGAACTGGCTGTTGATGTCCCTGATAGGATGCCATAATTGAAATTATCTGTACATGAGTCCGTCTGTCCCAATCAAGTATAAATTCTTCAAAATCAGAGACCATATGTTATTTGTCTTTGAAATCTCCATGCTTAGTGCAAAGCCTAACATATAAGTTCAGAGTCTGTCATACGAAATGAATGAGTGAATAAATGAATCAATCAATAAGCCATGTGCTTTGGACAGGCCCAGTACCATACTGATTTATTTATAGGATCACAATATAAGAGTGTTGTATTCTTTTTTGTTTAGCAGACTTCTGAATTTTGGTAGTGGTTGTTTTTTGTTTTTGTTTGTGTTTGAGACAGGGTCTTACTCTATCACCCAGGCTGGAGTGCACTGGCGTGATCACAGCTACTGAAGCCTCAACCTCCTGGGCTCAAGCAGTCCTCCTACCTCAGCCTCCTTAGTAGCTGGGACTACAGGTGTGTACCACCATACCCGGCTAATTTTCTATTTTTTGTAGAGATGTTGCCTGGCCGGTCTCAATCTCCTGGGATCAAGAAATCCTCCCACTTCAGCTTCTCAAAATGCTAGGATTATAGGTGTGAGCTACTACACCTGGCCTTTCTGCATTTTTGGCTACTTTGAAACATCAGAAGTTTCTCTGGTTTTCTTTTGCTTATAAGACTTTGCCTTCTGGATCACTTTGATTTACAGAGTCTTAATTTACATGTAATAGATCCAATGTAGAATTTCCTTTGCTTCATTATTTCTACAAAAACAAAGATTAAAGATTAAGGGAAAATAAACTGAGAAAAACATCAAAAGAATTCTGGATATAGGAAAAGGGAAAGCTGTGGTTATTTACAGAGTCTTTCCTACATGTTACCTTCTCCATGAAGCCAACACTTGACACCCCACTTAAAACAGCAACTTCCTATGTCACCCCCTACCACCCAAATCCTGCCTACTCTGCTCTGTTTTTTCAAAGCATTTACTGCCTTCAAATATACCATCATAATGCCTTATAGATAGTAGGTACTCAATAAACACTTGTTAAATGAATGAATATACCCATGGCTATTGTGGTAGGCAAAATTCTTAGATGATCTCCAAGATTCTCACTTCCTGGTGTACACACCTGTATAATCACCTCCACTTGAGAGTGAGCAGGACCTGTGAAAATGATGGGGCACCACACCTTCTTCCCATGTTAGGCTGTGTTATGTGGCAAAGGTGAAGGTAGTTTACAGATGTGACTAAAGTCCCTAAATTAATAAAGAGAAGTTATCCTGGATGGGCCTGACCTAATCAGGAACTGAATTCTGCCAACGACTAGTCGGCTCAGGAGATGGAGACCTCGACTGCAGCCTTCTCAGACCCTGAGTAGAGGGGCCCAATGACACTGTATAAAGATGGACTCCTGCCCCACAGGAACTGTTAGATCATAGATGAGTGTTGTTTTAAGCTGTTAAATTTGTGGTCATTTGTTATGCAAGAGTAGAGCACTCATAATACAGCTATGAACTCACCAAGTGTTGAAGAAAGGGGAAAGAGGAACCAAGGAACCCACAGGATTTTTCTTCCTGGTGAGAAAGAAAACTTCTACTTGGCCTCTGATGTCTCCTTAGGTACCATCCCATGTCCTGGGATCTCTATGCCAATGGCCTTTACCTCCACTCTACCCCTGCAGCCCTCTAAAAATTTAAATTTATATAGCTCAGAGGACATGTGCTTTCCTGCTTTCAGAAATATTTGTAAATCTGGTGAGACCTCCAATTTTACTTCACGTCTGAGTGCTCCTCCCTCCCTGTGGTCTCTGAGGGTTTCCACCTTACTTATTCTCAGTTCCCTGGGTCCCTGCAGTCCCTTACAGTGACAGTTTGTAACCTTTGCCACAAAACAGAATCCCTGAGGAACTTCTCAAAAACACTGAGAAAGGATCTTGATCCCCATAGATTGTGACTTCATTGGTCAATGATGGGGTCCACACATAGACATTTTTGTAAAAGCTCCCTGGGATGTTCTTAATTGTACCCAGGTAGAGAGTCTCTGATTTGGACCATTTACATTTTATCCCTTCTTTGGCCCTTACAATAAATCAAACCTGCCAAGCTTACTATAATTTTGGTACATTTGCTGTAGGTTTGAGGCTGACACAAAAAGGGGATTATTTTGTGGGGTAGTGGCTGTTCACCATCTCATGAGCTTCTGCATCACTTGCTTTTCTTTCAGATCTGCTGCCTTGCACTTGGCTGTTTCACAAATCCCATGCTTCCACTGTGGAAATGTCATATATAGTGAAGTTCCCTAAGTATATCCCAGCCAGCCAGCCCCCTGCCCCAATCTCCAGATTGCTGTGTTTCAGAAAACATCGCATCAGGTGCTCTGAGAAGTCTCTGTCTTGGTACATTTGTTCATCAGTGCTCCATCTACAACCTCTAAGTCTCCTACCTCTTTCCTTCCCTTACCGTCTCCACTTAACCAATGTTTTATCTTCATTGAGATGTCAGTTTATTCTTTCAATCCATCACCCCTGCATGGACTGACTTAACACCATCCCCAAAGCAAACGATTTCTTCAACCACATTATCACTGGGACCTGGCAATTCCTTCATTCTCTTGTCTTCTGATGGCACCACCCAAGAAACTACCAATGCTGCTGTTTCTGAAGAAATTCAAACAGCATGGACTGGTAAAACTCCAAATGCTTGGTAGTTAGCTTCTACTAGCCATTTGCTAATATTGTACTATTAATAGCTAATGTTGAACACTATCTTATCAGGAACTTTGCATTCTGTCTTTTAATACTCACAACAGGATATTAGATAAATATTATTATTGATACCACTTTGCAGATGTTGAAAATGAGACTTGCTGAAAGTCACACAGCTATTGACATGATTTGAGCCTGTGTCTGTCTGACTCCAGAGTCTTAACTCTGAGGTACTATATTTTCTGCCTCACAATGAGAAAACTCTTGGCTTTACTGCCTCCATTTTTAGATTCATTAGCACTAACACCATTCTTCCCTCTTCTGTCCTGTCTCAAAGAAAAGGTAATCTCTCTTCCCACCCCCTCCCCACCCGCACCCCCCTCCCCCCGCCGCCCCAGTTAATTCCTTCCCTGAAGGGCTATTGCTTAACTCTCACATCCCTTTCAAAATCATCCCATTTCCGCAGTCCCTTCTTTTTATGTTTTCAATCTGTTCCTCACTACTAATTCTTTTTTTGTTCTCAGCCTACGAATAGACCCCAAACTAAAAAACTCAGCTGGAGACTAGGCATGGATCCTCCTTAATATTTATCTTGTGGGTACCACAAATGTAACCTGTCCAAAACAGAACTCATTATATGAAACTTCCCCATTCCACATCCCCCTTCCACAAACTTGTTCTGCTCTGATATACTCATCTACTAATGTAGAAACATATTTAGTTTTAAGATATTTTCTTATAAGCAAAAGTTCATACAAGTGACTATTAATTCTCATTATTATTATCATCAAAATAGTACTTTTTCTATTCATGAAAAATAAGCTCAAGTATCATGCTGGTGTTCTTGATAACATAAATTATATTTGTAGACAACTATAAGCTATGCAATTACACTAATAAAATATAAAATTCTAAGGTAACGTGGAAAAAGCTCACACATCAGCTCTCTGCACCTTGCTAGCTCTCAGTGATTATAAGAATTATCTCAGACTGGTGGTAATAATTGCCATGTTTTTAAAAACCAATATTGTATGAAGTAAGGGAAATTTTTAAGCACAGAAATAGTACTTTAACATAATAAAATAGTACACTGAGGCACACTGAGCAGAAACATAAAATTTATGCTATCCCTTAGGCTATAAGCTCTACGAGGGCAAGAAGCTTATATGTTTTGCTCCACACTACATTCTCAGCATCTAATGTAGTGCCAGGAGCATAATTAGTGCTCAATAGATGTTCATTATATTAAGAAATAAATGGGAGAAATTGATGTATAGTTAGGATAATCTCTGTAATAAACAGACTCAAATTGATGCTTATTTTCCACTTGCGTAACAATACGTGGCAGCTGAAAGCCTCCTCTGCATAGTCACGCAGAGACCCCGACTATTGGAGGCTCTGTCATCTTTACTTTGAGGCTTTGATTAATGTACCAGAGATTATCTCCATTCCAACAAGCCAGAGGAGAAAGCAAAGCATGGAGGAATGCCTCATGGAGTTTATGGTCAAGCTTCCAATCAGTGCACATCACTTCTGCTCACATTCCGGTGGCTGGAACTCAACCACAGGGCCACTCCTTACTGTAACAGAAGTCAGAACATGCAGTCTAGTTGTGTGCCCAGGAAGTGGAGGAGGCCATGAATTTTGATAAGCAGCTAGTGGCCTGTGGCACATGAGATGAGCAGGCTGGAACCAGATCTTATCTTATCCTCTTGAAGCAAAACATCTTGGCCCACATTTAAAAAAATAGGTATATAAGTCTCTTCTGCTTGTGTAAGCAAAAGCATGTAAATAGAATACTTATGCAGAAAAAAATGAGGTTAGTTTTTGCATCTATTCATGGTGTCACCATGTATTCTGCCTTCAAAAGGAGAAGCTTGGGTGCCATCAACAGATTCTCCCTCTATTTTATTCCAAATCCTTAGGTCTGATCTGTCATCTAGTGTACACTATAAGACTGAACTCTAGCCCCTTTTCTCTGACTCCGTTGCTTCTCTCTTCTTTTAGGACCAGGCTGTTAACTTTAAGGGATGCAATAGCTTACAAAATGGTCTTCGGACCACTAGTCCCCAGTGCAATTGATTAAACATCTTTCTTCCATCAAAGTTATATTTTAAAAACAAAGTCACTAGGTCCTATCCCAGGTTAATAAAGTAAAACAAACAAAATGCAAACTACACTTCTTCTTGGCCATCCTAGATTTTACAGATAAAAATCCAAACTCTCCAGCTGGGCATCACAGCTGGCATCTAAGTGCCTTTCTAGATTTACCTGTCTACTTTCACTCTATCCCATATCTTAATTTCCTGCCTTCATTGTCTTCTTGTGAAATTCCAGTTCAGATTAGGCCTATGACTCTATTCCATTTCAATTTATGATTCAATGCCTTTTTTACAAGCTTTGCACAAAATAAAATCTCTCCCCTCTTTACTTCCTAAATTACCTTCATTTTTAAGGAACCAGTTGAAGTATTCCCTCTTCTATGAAGATTTTTAAATAACTGTCACAGCAGAGTTGGCTGATCCATCCTCTGTGAGCCATGGCACTTTTCCCAATTCAATTCTCACTTCGAAAACTCAAAGTGAGATAATTGCCTAGGCAAAACTTTCTCCTGAGAGTAAAGAACTATATCAAATAGCAAGAAAACTGAGACAATTTTCTAGAACTTAAATGCATTCTTTCCCCTTGTGATTCTGCAAAAATTATCATTATCACCATCATCACCATCACCATCATTATCACCATTACCATCATCATCATCCAGCCAGTTTTCATCCACCCTGTCTACAACATACATACATATCCCAGCACTCTCTTTCTTTGTTCTGCCTTGGGAATCAGTAACCAGACAGCCCAATTTTGCAAGATTATCTTATTCCTCAAAAAGTTTACCAAGTGTCCCAAAACTTCCTGTTGGAACAACATATACTTCATCTTTGGGCCTTTTAGCCAATTTGATTACTACTTAGAACAACAAATAAGACTTCCTGAGACTTCTCTCAGCCACACAAGGCCAAGATGCCACAGAGCTCAGAGAGTAATTTTGCTGCATCACGGTAGTGCCTGTCTCTGTTGAGCAATAGCACTGCTAAATGCTGATATTCAGCTCTGACTCAGAACCGAGGGCTCTGGTCTAGGGATAGGAGTATGAGAGACATGGGGGCTTGTTTTTCATAAACATTCCCTGCTCTTTGTATATCTGGTAAGTGGTACAGTACATGTCCAGGCTGTCTGAATATCTAATCTCTGCTTTTCCTTCCCACTTGAGCCCTTGATCTCTTCCCAGTCCATTTGGGCCATTAGCCCATCTGAAACTCAAGATTCTCCCAACATGTAAAACATGTTGTAAAATCTTTTTAGTGAAACACAGCTTATTTTCTATTTTAGGAAATTATTTTGAGAGTATTAGACTGCTTTAAGCTTTACTTCCTTTCCTTATAAGATGAGGCACACATTGGCGCTTTATACATTTCATTTCTGAATCTAACAACATCTTCAGAGTTCATATTATAATTTAGTTTTACAGATAAGGAAATAGAGGCTGAAATCCTTTATTCCCAAGGTCACATGACCAAGTGATAAGTAAACAACTGAGCCTGCCATCCAAACCCAGTTCTATAGAACTATAAGCCTTGGCATTTTCCAAAGGGCTCATACTATTTTGATATTGACATTTTGGTGCCAAGGCCCCAAAATGATGGGGCTCACAGGATGAGAGACAGGGCAGGGCTTACTCATAGCATAGAGGATATGTCAGGGATTTCTTTTGTAGACATCACTAAGTAATAAATAGCAGTGTTTTGATAATTTGATACGCTACTTTAATATGGCTCCATCAAAAAGGTGCTGCTTTGTTCTGCTAATCCACTACTATCTGAATCAGAGGGCACACACAATACAAGAGCTGGAAGGATCCATTTGGAAATGATTTATTTTAGCCCCTTCCTGCTGCTGCTAAGAAGAGCAGAGAAGAGATCTGCCAAAGGTCACAAAGGCAGTTGGGGAAAGAACTTAGTCTAGAGCCTGGCTTCCTGTTACAGCCTCTCAGGACTCAACATTTCCCTACCTTGCACACAAAGTCCTGTCCAGGCCAGCCTACACTGCTCTCTGCCTTCTGAACTGGCTCACCATAAACCATCTCCCAAAGCATGTTCTGGGACTCATGCTCCCAGAACTCATGCCTCCTTATTTATGCAAGAGTTGATATTACAAGTCTTACAAAGGCATACAATTTAACCACATTTAATCAGTTACCTCAATTAAGAGAACAAAGTTAAGTGAAGTTGGGGATAGTTGGAGAGAGTGAAAATAAACTCGGAAAAATGGAAAAGTAGAAAGTCAAAATACCTTTAAAAGTTTATTTAAAAGATTATTAAAAACTTTCATTAACAATAAGTAAAAATAATGAATAATGACTATTCAAACATTTTAAAAACCACTAAAAAATTAAAGATCGTAATGTTACTTTTGAAGACTACAAACTTATAACAAATATAATGAGGCTTTTAAGACCAGAAACTAAAATGATTTTTTAAAAGCATAGAAAATAGGTAGTGGGATAAATTCCTGAGCTGAAAATCCTAGAATAAGAACAAATGTTGTCAACATGCTTTAGGCAGAGAGCTGAGGGGCAGAGAAATGAATCACTCTATTACTATGTACCAGGAGTTTGGAGTCCTCCAAAAGTTCAGTGCAGGTGGTGGCCGTGCCTGACTCTGGAAGGCGGTCCTATGCAGCTAGCTATGTGGTGATACCTCTGCTTTATGTTGTTACTCCATCACTTCAGGAATGGTTGGTCTGTTCCCCTAACAGGATAATGGCTGTACATTGTAGATTCAATTAGGAAAGAGCTCTGAAGTCAGTCTAGCTTCTAATCCTGGCTCCATCTCTTGTTAGCCTTAACCTTGCCAAACCTCCATTTTCTATTGAATAAAGTGAGAATAATTAAGAGTGCCTAGTTCACTGGCATGGTTGTGAAGACTAAATGAGATCCTTTCAGTAAAGGACTTAGCATAATACCTGATAAATAGTAAATGCTGTGTAAAATTTTAGCTATTTAATTATGTGGGCTGAATTAATGAGACTGAAAAATCTTTGCAGACAGGAGCCTGATATGTTTTGTTCACAACTGTGAACACCAAGCCCAGTGCCTGGCACATAGTGAAAGTTTAAATATTTATCAAATGACTAAATATACTGATCTTCCCATTGTTTCTCATTTTCCTTTTTCTTCTTTGTCTCATTTTTAAAAACACACATTTAGCAACCACTATGTGACAAATATTCAATACATAAAAATGGCTAAGGTAACAAGAGATTTTAAGCAGGAGTGTGACTTGGTCAGGTGTGTTTTGGTCAGGTCACACTGAGGACAATGTGAGAGGAGGTTAAAAGGCAGCAAATATGGGTCCAGATGAGAAATGATAATGATCTTGAACAAAATACTGATCATGGACATTAAAAGGGAAAAATGAATCAAAAGTGGATTTATGAGGTTATGTGATGGAGTCTCAGTAATGGAATAAATATAAAGAATAAGAGAGCAGGGTCTCCTCTTTCAATTACCATATAGCACACTTTCTATGTAATTGGCCTACTTTGTGATATCTTTTCCATTTTCCTGAACTTTTATCTGAACATTTCATTGCTATATTCTTCTTTGTAGCACTAGAATACTAAGTATTTTGGTAGATTTAAAGTAGTTTTACCTAATTAAAGAGTAAAATGGAAAATCAACCAGCCCAACATGCACAAAGGTTTATTGTTTTGTATTTTTAAACAAAAGGTAAACCACATCTACACTCAAAAACAACCAAAAGAGAGAGAGAGAAAAAAAAAGGGAATGGGGAAGGAAGGAAGGAAGGAAGGAAGGAAAGAAGGAAGGAAGGAAGGAAAAAAGAAGAAAGTGAACCTTAAAGTAACCTCTGAAATGTTCTTTTTACTCCCATAGATCACTGACAATATGTCTATTTTCCTTTAAAAAGAAGCCACCTGGACTAATAAATCAAATACACAATTTGACTAAGTTTCATTTGTTATTTACCAATTATGGTCAGGTAACAAAAAGAACATTTGCAAAGACAGAAAGTCTGGGTGAATTCCTCCCATCTAGCATAACAAAAAAAATGTATAAAATGGAAAATATTTAAGAAAAAGTACAGAATTATTATGTAAATGTTCAACTTGTATTTATTTAAATAATGAATTTTCTGCTGTTTCTAATCGCTTAAGAATTACAATAAACATACACCATTTAGATTCCACTAAAAGAACTGTTAGCACCAATAAACAAATTCAGTAAAGTTCCAGGATACAAAATCAACATATGAAAATAGTAGTATTTCCATACACCAATAGCAAAGTGTCTAAAAAAGAAAGCAATCTCATCTACAGTAGCTATGAAAAAATTTAAGATCCTAGGAATAAATTTAACCAAAAGGTGAAATATCTCTATGAGGAAAAGCATAAAACACTGATAAAAGAAATTGAAGAGGACACAAATAAATGAAAAGATATCCTGTGTTAAAGGATTGGAAGAAATAATATTGTTAAAATGTTCATACTACACAAGGTAATCTATAGATGCAATGCAATTGCTATCAAAAATACCAATGACATTCTTCACAGAAATAGAAAAAAACACTCTAGAATTTGTATGGAACCACAGAAGTCCCCAAATAGCCAAAGCAATTTGAACAAAAAGAACAAAACCTGCTCTGTCGCCCAGGCTGGAGTGCAGTGGCGCGATCTCGGCTCACTGCAAGCTCCGCCTCCTGGGTTCACGCCGTTCTCCTGCCTCAGCTTCCGGAGTAGCTGGGACTGCAGGCGCCCGACACCATGCCCAGCTAATTTATTTTTGTATTTTTAGTAGAGACGGGGTTTCACCGTGTTAGCCAGGATGGTCTCCATCTCCTGACCTTGTGATCCATGAAAGTTCTTTTGAAGCATCACATTACCTGACTTCAAAATATACTACAAATCTATAGTAACCAAAACAGTATAGTATTGACACAAAAATAGACATATAGCCCCATGGAACAGAAAAGAGAACATAGAAATAAATCCACACACTTATATCCAATTTATTTTCAACAAAAGTGTTAAAAACACAAATTAGAGAAAGAATAATCTCTTCAATAAGTAATGCCAAGAAAATTGCATATCTACATGCAGAAAAAAGAAAACCAGATCCTTATCTGTCACCATATTAAAAAAACCTCAAAATGGATTAAAGGCTTAAATGTAAGACCAACAGTTATAAAAATACTAGAAGAAAGCATAACGAAATGCTTCACAACATTGGTACGGGCAAGGAGTTTTTGGATAAGACCACAAAAGCATAGGCAACAAAAGTAAAAGTAGACAAACTGCATTACATCAAACTAAAAAGTTTCTGCACAGCAAAGGAAACAATCAACAAAGCAAGGAAACAACCTACAGAATGAGAGAAAATATTTGCAACCTATGCATTTCAAAAGGGGCTAATAACCACAATATATAAGAAATCCAAACAACTCAATAGTAATAAAAACAAATAATCTAAATATAGGCAAAAGAACTGAAAAGACATTTCTTAAAAGATGAGGTACAAATGGCCAACAGGTATGTAAAAAATGCTCAATGTCACTAATCATTAAGGTAATGCAAATCAAAACCACAATGAGATATCATTGCACTCTAATTAGAATGGCTATTACCAAAAAGACAAAAAAAAAAAAAAAAAAACAAGTACTGATGTGGATGTGGAGAAAGGAGAACTCTTATACACCATTAGTCGAAAGTAAATTAGTACAGCCATTATGTAACACTATATGGAGATTTCTCAAAAAACTAAAAATAGAACCACTGTATGATTCAGCAAACTCACTACTGGGTATATATTTAAAGGAAATAAAATCTGTATGTCAAAAAGATATCTGCATTGCCATGTTTACTACAGAACTATTTACCATAGCCAGGATATTAAATCAACCTAAGTGTCCATCAATGTATAAACAGATAAAGAAAATGTGATATGTATATACAGTGGAATACTATTCAGCTATAAAAAATAATGAAATTCTGTTATTTGCAGCAACACGGATGAACCTGAACGATGTTATGTTAAGTAAGATAAGCCAGCCACAGAAAGATAAATACCCCACTTCTGTGAAATCTAAAAAAGTTGATCTTGTAGAAATAGAGAGTAGAATAGTGATTGCCAGAGGCTGGGGCATGGTGGAGGGGAGAAGGGAGTGGGCAAAATTGGTCGACAGGTACAAAGTTACAGTTAGATAGGAGAAATGAGTTCTGGTGTTCTATTGCACAGTAGATTGACAATGATTAACAATATTAGTTTGTAAATTTCCAAATAGGTAGAAGAGAAAATTTTGAATGTTCTTACCACAAAGAAATGATAAATGTATGAGGAGATGAATATGCTATATACCTTGATTTTATTATTGATTATTACACAGTGTATACTATACATACATGGCAACATCACATTGTATCCTAAGTGTTAGGATAATTATGTGCCCATTAAAAACAAAATTTTTAAAATAAAAAAGTAAATATTGGACAATAATATAAGACAGAGAAGAGTTACTAGAATTAGAACTTTCTAAGATCTTTGTATTTTTCTGGAGGAAGGTAAAGACATTTTTGATCATATATGCATGTAAAAATATTAAGGGTAACATTTTAAGGAAATAAAAATAACTTTCAAACTGTAGAGGAACAAAATGAACTAAAAAATCAATGAAAATTAAGTTAGAAAGGAAGAAAAATATACTAAGGTAGCTGAATATAAGTGCAAAATAAGATGATGGAGATAAATTCATATATATCAGTAATCACATTCAGTGTAAATGAAATATATACTTGTTGATAAATGTCAATTGAGAATAACAGTTTGGAATTTTAAAAATCAGCTGCATGCTATTTATAAAATACATGCTTAAAACATAATGATACAGACAGGCTGAAAGTAAGATAACATAATAAATGACACCAAACTGTCATGAATCAAAAGAAAGTTCCACAACTACATTAGCAACTGAAAAAAATGTTAAGGCAAAATAATTTTAAGGGATGAAAAAAGCTCATGATTAATAAAAAATGGAACAATTTGCCAGTAAGATACAGTAATTATAAACTTGTATGCACCTAACAACATAGCCTCAAAATATATAAAACAAAAGATATGTTTTGAAGTCTGGTTGCTTCAGAATATGAATTAATGTACATGTACTATTTACCTGGGTCTTAGAAATATTTTATTCTCAGTAGAAACTTCAGTTACAATAACACTTATTATTAAGTCTATAACATGCTCACTGAATAGGTCTTAAAATACAGACTAAGTTCAAAAGTTATTCACACGTCAATTAAAACAACTGGCCTCAGGAAACAAGAAAAGAACCTCCACAATGAAGCCCTCATTTGACCCAGCCTTGCTCCCAGCCTCTCCCTTCCTCCTTTCTTGCTCACAGCTGAGGCCACCTGTAGGTCCAGCCTCCTTCATACTTACAGAATTAAATCAGACTCAGACAGAAGTTGGTGAACTTCTCTGGTCAACCAGCATGTTAGTTCAGCATTATTATCCTTACTTCTTGTAAATTTTTGTTTCTCCACCCCTTTGCCTCTTACCAACCTCCTTCCAAAGTCCTTAATCTTGATACCTGAATTACCCTTTTAATAGCTACTCAGTAGTTAACTGCTGGACTTCAGAGCACTCCCTGACCTCTAGTCAGTATGCCCCACCTGCCAAGCAAGACAGCCCATACTTCAGCTTCACTACTGACTAATCAATGAAAAGTTACAACCATGACCCTTAGAAATGTACTTGGACAGAAAGAGCTGTCTCTGTCAGCAGTGTAGCTGAGTCAAATCCCCTGGCTTCTGTCCTGTTTGTGTGGGTGTAGATCTAGTGCCAGGTCCCTGCTAGGTACCTGAGTGGGTCTGCTGATTCCAGTACTTGATAGCTGTAGCCCTAGGCCTCTACCCCAGTTTCAGACTTTCACTGACTCTGATTTGTAATTCTTGCCTCCCCATATCTATTATCTGATCTGCTCCGTGAAAAGTCATTCAAGTTCATTAAATTCCTAACACTTATGGAATGTATGTCCCACTCCAAGCCTGACCTAGATGCCACTTGATATAAAAGATAAATAAAACCTCTTTCAATGGAAGTCTCTAGAACAGACCAGTGCACAGAAGAGCATATTTACTATGACCCCAAATCTAGACACATGCTATATGAGAATGTATTACACTTGAGGATGCAATATATATAAGTCAGACTTCTTGGGTTGTAAACAACAGAGAAAATGCTGGCTAATTTAAGCAAAGAAAGAAATTTATTGGTTAAAAATTGGCTGGCTCAGAATCAAAGAAAGAATTTTGAAAAGAATAGGAACTTAGGCAGCACCTGGTACCTTTGTGGGAGGAACTAAGTTCATTCTCTTCAGGAGATACCAGTGAGCTATATATTTTTTTACTTTTCTTATGTTACTTTGTATAACATTCAAGTTATCCAGGGACAGACATTCTAATGTGCCCACTTTTTGGCTAGGAGATGCTGGGGGCGCTTTGACAACACCATAGAAAAACACATGAAGTAGGGCAGAGATAATTCCTAAAGTAAGAGAGAGGTGCTATTACCAGAAGGAGAGGGGTAGCTGTGGAGGATCCTCAGCAGATGTCAGTTGCAAAGCATCAGCCTGAAAGTTGTCTACTGGATACTGGCATGTTGTATCTAGGCCAAAGAATCCCAAGGACAGAATGACAGAAAGCAGAATTTTGACCAGGCGCGGTGGCTCACACCTGTAATCCCAGCACTTTGGGAGGCCAAGGCGGGCAGATCACTTGAAGTCAGGAGTTCAAGACCAGCCTGTACAACATGGTGAAATTCCATCTCTACTAAAAATATAAATTAGCTGGGTGTAGTGGTGGGAGCCTATAATCCCAGCTACTCGGGAGGCTGAGGCAGGAGAATTGCTTACGCGTGGGAGGCAGAGGTTGCAGTGAGCTGAGATCGTGCCATTGCACTCCAGCCTGGGCAAAAAGAGTACACCTCTGTCAAAAAAAAAAAAAAGAAAAGAAAAGAAAAAGAGAAAGCAGAATATCTCTGCATATATTGTGCAGATGATCTCTTTGATTACATTATGAGGCAGAGTAAAAGTGCTATGAGTAAGGTAAAAATAAAGTGCAAGGAGAGTTAATGGAGGAAGTGCTGGCATTTTAAGGGAGGAAACTAAGAAAAGCTTCAAGGAGGGATTCGCATTTAATGTGGGGTGTTTAAGATTTAAAGGAGGAAGAAAGGGCACTCCAGGCATGGGGAACAACGTTGGTGAAAGGGTAAAGATAAAAAGCAAGGGAGGGCTTTAATAAGACTAAAACTAGATTTTTAAAAAATTAAGGTAGGTATTTTTATGAGAACAATATATAGATAATGATAGAAAGTTAGATTGGGGTATGGTTGTGGGTGAATAAGGTGAGGAATAAATTTGCTCAGTCCAAATAAGAGGTAATGAAGTCCTGATCTCTGATGGCAGCAGTGGGCAACAGACAGTTTGAATAATGGAGGGAGAAATGGGAAGAATATTGCAGAGCTTATCAGTAAGCTACAGAAATGGACCAGGATGGTAAGTGATCAGCAAAAAGTCAAAACTGATGCTGAGGTTTCAGACCTGGGGGCAAGAACAAGGCAGAAGAGGCAGGCACAAATATGCTAAGCCTGAGATGATGGAGGGGCATGAGCTGGAAAACTCAATTCTGGAGTCATCTGCCTAGAACTTGTACTTTACAATAGTAGTGATGTGAATGAAATGATGGAGAGAAAGAGAAAAGAGAAGAGGGCCAAAGATAAAATTTAACTGAAGATCTAAATTCATAGGGTGTGGAGGTAAAGAACTGGTGAAAGAGGCAGGGGATAAAGCAGGAGAAAAAGTGGCTGGAATGACCACTAGGCAGCAACATGGAAGCCAAGGGAAGAGAGGATGGCAAAGGAGGCTGGGTCTGTAACATCCAATTGTGCTGATATGGAAGAGGCCTTTAGATGAGACCTTCAGGAGGCTGCATGTGACTCCAGGATAGTGTTGAAGTAAGAGGCTAATGTGCAATGGTCACAGAGGGATGGACAGAAAGAATGTGAAAGGTACACACACATGGAGACTCAATGTTTGACAATGAAGAGAAAGAAAGAGCCAGGCCAGTACTTTGAGAATGAAACAAAGTCGAGAGAAGTTTTTGGAATAAAGGAGAACCAGCTTGCCATAGGTTTAGGGCAAAACCCAGAAGAGATGGAGACACTTAAAGACGGAAAACAGTGAGAATCACTAGAGGGGTAAGATAGGAAACTAAGGCCATTGTTCCAGGTAGGCCAGGAGGGGGCCTGGAATGCAGGGCAGAGAGGGAGTAGAGATTCAGAGTGTTTGGAGATGAGAGACCTTGAGCTCTTTGATCTTGATGTTCTTGGTTGAGGATACAGCTGTCTGCTGAGAGTAAGGCTGGACAGTCTGGCATTTATGAAAAATAGGATTTGAAACAACTGCTGTGAGTTATCTGTTACATAACAACTGCCTGAACAGTGGAAAATAGTGCTGACTTTTCTTAACTCCTGGAACCCCCTGATTTTGTGACCAAAATTATTGACTTTCTCACCAAGTTGACAATCTATAAGCCAGAGTGGTCAGGGTTCTGTTGAACTCTATTCCTTCCTGGAATAATGCTATCAGTCCCAGATATTCCAATCCAAGTGTGACCATGCAACGGAATTAATAAGTTTGTTGTTTTGTCAGTCAAGTTATCATTACACAGCAACTTTCCCATTTGGGGCTTAATAACATCAAGCATTGTTGTCCTTATGGGTCCCCTGTGTTTATGTCACCGAGCCCTCAGGACTTAGTGGATATCTGACAAGGGTCTTCATGATTCAATCACATAGTCATTTTACCATACACCAAACCCCTGTAGCTGCCACAATATTTTTGACCCATATACCATTTCGTGTTGTTTTATTCTTAGTCATACACTGTTTAATTTGTAAGGAACTCTGTTGTTGAAATATAGAAAGTGGAAGGGAAACACAAAAGCAATGAATCTGCAAACTTGCCTCAAGATGCTTGCATTAGATCTGTGGACAGCATTCAAAGTCCTCATATTGCACACCAGGGTGTTTATTGTACTTTAACAGTATTTAAAAATGTAAAATACATGATGATTATATACAATTTGACTTTCCAGCTATTGAGAATAAGGCCTGTCAACAACCGCAGTGTGTTATTTGTGCAAATCAAATCCTAAAACCTTCATTCTCATCTTGTGATTTAGAAAAAAAAAACCTGAAAATTAGACACATCGAAAAACAATACCAGTTGATTTTTTAAGTTCAAAAGAGAAATTTTAAGCAAGTTATGGAAGCAATTGTTGATTCTAGAATTTGTAGTTAGACTCCAATTTACTTTAATATAGTTTTAGTCCCAAAGTAAAAATATGACACAAAGAAATGTTAAAATGTATTTGGCCATGAATCATTCTTTTACATCTAGAATTAAGTTAATATAAATCAAATAGGCATCCCGTTTTTTTAAGAAGAAATAAAGAAAAAAGGAAATAGAAAAAAAATCAAATAGTATATATCACTTGATAAATAAAAAATTGTTGACATTTTTCCTCTATTAAAATAATTATTAGACTTTTAAAAATGAAATATTAGTGCAATATTATCTTTTCATAATGGGATATTTTGGGAATACAAAAAAGTATAGATAATAATATAATGAATGTATATGTTCTCATCACTTGGCTTAAGATTTTATAACACAGACCTAAAATACATATATTTTTAACTTAAAATCTCTCTTTCATATATAACATGTAAAAAGGGTAAAACATATAAATTTAATTCCTAAGAGAGTTTGCAAAGATTTATCATAAAAAGCATTGACTCTAGGCGTGGTGGCTCACGTCTCTAATCCCAGCACTTTGGGAGGCAGAGGCTGGTGGATTGGCTGAGCTCAGGAGTTTGAAAAAACATTGACAAATCTGAACACTTTGAATGATACTGCCTTACAGGGTTCACAGAAGACTTAAACTTTTTAAGTTTAAGTCTTTTTGACTGCTTTTTAACTGTGGGTGGAGGGACACACGAAATGTTTTTCCAGACCATCTTATTCATTTCACTTAAGGAGCTCAAGAGAAAGCAAAGAGAGTAACTGAGGCTTGATTATTGTTATTTATTCTTAAGTGCAGAACAAACCACAAGAAAATACCTCCAGCATTCCTACACTCTGAGTCAGTTTACGTGGTAGATACAGAAGGGCCAGAGCTGGGTAAAAGTTAATAGGAAGTCTTTATTATACTGAGAGTCTTACTGGATGCTAGACCCCATGTCGGACACATTATATATCTCAGTTTATTTAATTGTTGCAACCATCACTAAAGTAGGTATTTTGGTGGTTGCCATTTTGCACATGCAGAAACCAGGAGCTAAACAGGTTATGGGACTTGCTCAAGGCCAGTAGTGTTGAAGCCAGCACCCAAACTTACGACTCTGATTCTAAAACTCATAAGGGATATCTTTGCTGTATCAGTGTTGATGAGGGCTTCAAGGTTCAGAATGAATAGCAGCTAGATGGTAAGATATCACAAATGAAAGCACAATATATTTACCTCATCAAGATACATAGGGTTCACCTTTTCTACTCTCTGGAAGCAGAGTCAAAGTCAGACAGGAACTCCTGGGACTTTCAGAAGCCTCCTGTATCATTCTTTCCCTGGTAACTCTGGGGATACTGGGCCTCAACAGCTTCTGATCCCCACTCCTGGAGACAGGAAGAGAGACACAATTGCCAAGGCAACTAGTGGACCAAGAAACACATATTGAAAACATGCCAGGTCCTGATTGCTGGGTTACCAGGGATCCTGCATTAATTAATGGCCAAAACCCCAGAATGTGTTTCTGCAATAACTGGCCTACACGTTAATAATCTTCATTGTGAGTCCAGGTGCACTTTCAACTGCATTCCCACTTTTTGTCTTTATTGTGCCCCACTGTGGAACTCTTCCAATCTTGTTTAACATTCACTCCAACCCTACGCAAAATTCAAGGTATATAGCTGTGTCATTTTGGGAATAGGAAAGAGGGAGGAGGAAGAGGAAAAGGAAAGAGTAAGAGAAGCAGAAGAATAAAGGAGCAGGAGGAAGAAAGGAAGCAAAAGGACATCATTTCATTGGGTTTCATTTCACTGATCTGTTAAAGGAGGGTATTAGACCAGGTATGTTATTCTTAATGTTTCTGGATGTTAGAACCTATGAGAATCTGAGAAAAGCTATGAACTATCTTTAATACACATAGCATATTTTGCACAGAGTTCCAGAAAGTTCACGGACTTCAAGTTAAAGATCTTTAGACTAGATCTCTATGGTTTCTTCCAAATCTGTGGGAACAAACCCATCATAAGTTGAAATCGAGCCTCTTTTATTGCTATCAAATTTCTGATTCAAAGGGGGTGGTGGAAAAATAATAATATTGATAGTTTGGTTGTTTGCTTAGCAACCTGCAGGTGAGAAACCAAATGAATGTCAAGTAGTATTAAGGATACAATCATTATTCCAAATATTTTAATATGCCACAGGTAAGCCTCAAGTCAAACAGTAACACTCCACAGAGCAGAAGTCTGACAACATGTTAAGCAGCTGCTGCAGTTCTTGGCCTGACTCCTCCTCCTCCCTACCCCAGGCCCCACCCTGGACAGCAAACTTTCAAATAAATTGCCAGGAGGTCCTTTGTTCTAAAGAAAAAGGCTGAATGGTGAGATGAAATGGACATTGAATTTTTATTTTTCTTTTTTCCTATTCTATTCTTTTATAGTCTGAATGATAATCACAGAGGAAGTTCCCTTGGCAATGTTGCATTTCCATGGTGATGGGAGAGGTCAAGGTTAGCAAACCAGGGTTCTGGGAACCTTCTGCTGCAGGCTGGATGTGAGGGAAGGGCTAGCAGTCAAAGTGTCAACAGGGGACCCACTTTCACAGTCTCTTCTTTAGAGTGGACCACAGAGCCTAACTTGTCCATTTCTGAATGGACAAACCAGTGATGTCTTGAATGTAATAATAGCTCCATCGCTTCCCCCTATGCAGAAACTTGCTGTGCCCTTCCTCTCAAAGGCCAGGAACGGATGGATGCCTCTTACTAACAACAATCCGTGGATTGTTGAAATATGTATGTGCTCTTTGTATCGGCACCAGAAGCTCAGAGATGCCAAGTTTTAGAAACCAAATCTACTTTAGAAAAGCAATTTGATCTTTGAGAACAAGGGATCCGAAATAAGCTGTGACCGTGTCAGCGCAAGCAAAAAGATGAATTAATTAAAAGTGGAATAGGAAGCATACAGTTTAAATTAAATATCGAATGACCTAAATAATTCCCCTTAAAACCCAATTCAGTTATTTTGCCTGAAACTGCATGTCCTGATTTTACTCTTTTGGATTATCTTCTCATGCTTTTATGTGGGTATATAATGTTATGAAACTTGTACAGTTTGTTCAGACCAGAACTACAGAGGAAGACATGATGGAACCAAGGTAAGCCTTAATAGACCAATGATATTTAAAGTAATTGATTGAAGATCTGTGATTTCTTTGAGAGGAGGAAAAGGTAGGAGAGACACAGAGGTTCTTAGGATCCTAGAGATGGAATGAAATAGAATTTTGTGTATTACAGAGCTGTGGTGAAGCCGATTCAGAAATGGGGCAGCTCTTCCCATTTTAAGTCATATTACTGGATGCTTCCAGTTCTGCTACCAAGAAGACTTAAGGATTCCTTACACACATTGTCTGCCTAGACCATCTATGTGCTAAAGTCTCTCAAATCTCAGTCCAGAGCTCCAGGTCCATATGTCCAATGTTTGAATGCCCATCAGACATCCTAAACTTAGTAAAAACAAAACTGAACTCCTTCTCTTCATCCCTTCATCTGCTCCTCCTCTCTACCTCAATGCTCTATCTCAGTAAACAGTTATTAAATACCAGATCAGCCACAAATACAGGACTCATTCTTGCCTCCTTTTTAACCCTCATTCTAAACAACAAAGTCTTGTCTATTGTCTCTTGTTAATACTGCTCAAATCCATTCCCTCTTTTCTGTCTCCATTTCCATTGGCCTTACTCAGGCTTCCATCATCACTCCTGAGGATTATAACACCCTCTTGTACTGAGCTTCCTGCCTGCAACTTACCCACATCCACCCATTCATTCTCCAATCTACGTTCAGAGGGATCTTTCTGAGATGCAAATATCATCATGGTCATTGCTTTGCTTAAAAGCAGCCAATGCTTTGCCCCTGCTCTAAGGATAAATCCCAAATTCTGTTATGAGTATTACCAGACTTGGTAGATCTAGTCCCTGCCTGCCTCTCCAGCTTCATCTGTGCATACTCTGCCTTTCCACTTGCTCCTTCCCCATCCTCCACATACACACAGTATATATATGAATTCCTGGGATGAGATGCTTGGTTTCCTGAACTCACAGGCTTTCTTTTTACTCTGAGTTTTCGCATAGAGCTCTGCTCATACTCTCACCCACCCTCCTTCTCTGTGGTTACTCATTTTGCTGGTCTAGGTTCTGCTTATGTTTATGACATCTAAAAATGTCAGCTTATTTGCAATTTCTTTTCTTTGTTTTTATTTATTTATTATTTTTTGGAGACAGGGTCTCACTCTGTTTCCCAGGCTGGCTCACTGCAACCTCCGCCTCCTGGGTTCAAGGGACTCTCCCACCTCAGCCTCCTGAGTAGCTGGGATTACAGGCACACACCACCATGCCCTGCTAATTTTTTGGTAGAGATGGAGTTTCACCATGTTGGCCAGGCTGATCTTGAACTCCCAACCTCAAGGGATCCACCCAGCCTCCCAAAGTACTGGGATTACAGGAGTGAACCACCACATCCAGCCTTCTTTGTAATTTCTTCAAGGATGTGTTTCCTGACCTCCAAATTTAGCCTGTATGGTCACGTTACACCCTATACTTCCTGTATCAAAGCATTTCACACTAAAAATATTGTTATATTATAATTGCTTATCTATCTTTTTGTACTTTTATTTTAGATGTAAGCCCCATGCGGGCTGAGACTGTGTTTACATTGTTCACCAGTATACCCACAGTGCCCTGCACAATGCTCAAAAATGTTTATAGAATGTTCTTGAAAAATCCCGGTCAATAATTAAGCATTTGGCTGGGCATAGTGGCTCAGGCCTGTAATCCCAGCACTTTGAGAAGTCGAGGTGGGAGGATCACTTGAGCTCAGGAGTTCGAGACCAGCCTGGGCAACACAACGAGGCTTCATTTCAACAAAATATTTAAAAATTAGCCAGTTGTGTTGGTGCAGACCTGCAGTCCCAGATACTCAGGAGGCTGAAGTAGAAGGATCACTTGAGCCCAGGAGGTTGAGGCTGCAATGAGCTATGATCACACCACTACACTTTAGCCTGGGTGACAGAGTGAGAACCTGCCTCTGATGATAATAATAATAATAATAATAAAGTATCTGTAGAAGACTAAAATATAGATTATGTAACCTCTGAGCTCTTCATGCTTTTTTATGAGATGTAAATTTTCACCAAGAACTAACAAAGTCTTGGATACTTTACAATACGTTTTGACTGTGGTTAATGTTTTTCTTCCTCTCTTACATTCTACAACTGTAACTTGCATTCACCTTCCATAGATTCCCACAAGAATCATATTGGAAGAATATTTTGGCAATCTGCTTTTTCTAAGAAAATTCCTGTGGATTATGATTTGGCTCACATAGGAACTAAGAAACTAGCCCTTCCAAAAAAATGGGTGGAGTGCATTTTCCCAACATTTTTAACATTTTTTTCAAGACAGGGAATAATATGGATGGACGAGAAGATCGAAGATTATCTCATTTGGAAATAACATATAGAGAAAGAGAAGTTTGCCAACTGTCTGAATATTTTCACCATGATGTCTTGGGCCAGTTGGTAATCTCTGTAATTTCTAACAAATGTAAAATGTTTTTGTGTAATTACAGTGTTTAAGAGGGTCTTTTGCAGTTGTCTGACCCTTTCTGAGAATTCCAATCAGAACATCCATCTGCTGCCAGTTAGTTTTCTAAAATCCAGCACTGATTATAAACCTTGGCTCACAAAACCCTTTGTTGGCTACTACAGTGGCTACTACAGTGGCTACAGAAAGAAAACCCAACATCATTTGCTTGGCTTGCATGACCCTATATTACAGGACCCCACCTCCCTTTGGGAGTTCATCTTTCCCAGGTCCCTCCATATATTTTACATTCTAGTCACACTGTATAACTTACCATTCTCTAAACACGTCTTGTCCTTTCAAGCATCTATATTTTTCCCCATCTCTGCCATGTACCTGAATTTCCTTCTTCCTTAACCATCTTTGCCTAATGCAACATTACTTATTCTTCAACACTCAGTATTCCAGTATCTTTAGTGCTGGAAAAGCTAATGGGGACTCTAAGCTAGTGCAGCCCTCTAAGTGTTAGTCCAAGGCAGTTGAACTTTATCTCAAAGCAACAGATTCTGAGTAGACAGATGGTACATGAAAAGCAGTGTTCAGTGAACAAGTTAAAATAAACTAAGAGTCCCAAGGACCAGGAAATGTTGATATTCATATACTAGCCAATTATAAGGAAAAGTCATCAGCTCCAGGTTTCCTGGAGGATACCAGATATTCTCATTTTTTTCCTCCTATCTGATATTTACACTCTTAACATGGTGTTCTGCTTGCCACACTGCTGGCCAGTTGTAAACTTCTGTTGGACACAGCAATCCAGACAAACAGATAGAAGTGCTTCTTACATCATCAGGCCCTTCTTGTGTCAGCTTTGATTTCTCAGGTTGCCACATTCATGACATCTGCCAAGATTTCCTAATCAGCCATCTGCAAACCAGCTTCATGCTGAAAATGAAAATCCGAATGAAAGCAGGCTTACTCAACACCTCAGTGATTTAAGAAAATCAGGCAATCTTTCTAGTCCATCTGTGTTATCTTTACTTGTAGTTTTTGTAAATGGAAGAATAGGAGGGTTGAAAGATAAAAATAAAATCACTTGGAAAAGTTAGCTTAAACTTGAAAATCACTTGTTCTTGCAGTCATTGCATTATTCTGTGATAAATAAAAGCCAGTAATTTCCAATTGACAACATAATCGAAAACTATTTAATACAATAACAAGGATGTTAAATGAGTGCATATGCATTAGATACAAAAAGATCTGATGTTCTATAAAAGAAAAATGAAAACTTTTCAATTAAGAGAACTG
The DNA here is from genome assembly GCF_029289425.2 of Pan paniscus. Taxonomy (NCBI): domain Eukaryota; kingdom Metazoa; phylum Chordata; class Mammalia; order Primates; family Hominidae; genus Pan; species Pan paniscus. The sequence goes on from NC_073258.2 coordinate 111,733,806, forward strand.
CTTTCAAGAGATCCAAATTGTTTTAGAGTTCAAGTAAACATCTCTGGAAAGAAAATCAGCTTAAATGGATGTATTTTACTCATGCCATGTGATTTGTAATTACTTCAGAATTTCCAGTTGCTCTTCCCGGCTTGTCTTCTCTTTTCACATATCAAAGTTATCTGTCATAACTCAACAGAGAAGGGAAACGATGCCTTGCCTTCTCATGCAAGAGCTAGGAACTTTTTCTTGTCTCTTTGCTTCAATTACCCACCTAGGGAAAAGTTATCTTACTTCTTTGTAGGCATCATTGGGCTGTTAAATACAACACTTTTTAAAAAGTTAAGAAAAAAATGCAATGCTTAAATTTAGTTTAACGGTTTACAGTTTCTGACTTCCCCACTCCCCCTCCCAGCCAAATAGTGGGTTGTTTAATAGAATCTCGTTGGAGTTTCTGTAAACAGGTTTGCACTTGTGGCTCTTGCATGGGAAGGCTTTCTGGGATTGTGATATTTAAAAATGGTTTACAAATGGTGGGGCACAGTGGAGCATAGCTGTAATCCCAGCACTTTGGGAGGCTGAGGAAGGCAGATCACAAGGTTGAGAGATCGAGGCCATCCTGGACAACTTATGGTGAAACCCTGTCTCTACTAAAAATACAAAAATTAGCTGGGCATGGTGGCGCGTGCCCATAGTCCCAGCTACTCAGGAGGCTGAGGTAGGAAAATTGCTTGAACCCAGGAGGTGGAGGTTGCAGTGAGCAGAGATCGTGCCACTGCACTCCAGCCTGGCAACAGAGTGAGACTCCATCTCAAAAAAAGAAAAAAAAATGGTTTATAAATTAAACAGTATGTCACCACCCTTCCCTAGCCTCTCAAAGATTAGCAGATGTGCCTGCACATATATTTTTTCTTTGTGGGGTGGGGGGTGGGCGGAGTTTTTGTTTTTAAATATTAGAATTTAATATGAATTTTGTTATTGCAAACCACCTCAACTCCTTGTGGGAAATAGTAGGGTTATACATTATCAATAAGTCATATGTGCATATTGGGATGTTGGAAAATAGTAGCATCTCACTCAATGACCTCCAAGGAAGTTTCCAAATGGAGTCTGTAGCTCTCTCCCAGGAGGCTTATTTGAGAGCCGGAGTGGTTGCAGGTGGATGCCACATGATTTCCTGCTTCTTGGTTTCTGGCCCTGATAGGGCTTTGCTGGAGACCTCCATTGGTTAAAAACTAACTTCCTGTAAGCATTTAAAGGAGCTTTCAATACATTAACATCCACCACTTGAAGTGAGAAGGTGAGAGAGAAGGAGATCGGAACAGAAAGAAGGCTTCCCTTTGAGAACTTGGTTTGACAGTTGGCAGGGAGTTCTCTGCTACAGAGGGTCACAACCCTAAGCTCTGCTTTGTGTTAGGGAGTCATGGCCAAGGTTTGTTAAAACAAAGCCACACACCACATCCTAGTGCCAAACGGGCAGGAGCTCTGGCCTGTTGCAAATGAAATCATTAGGAATTCCTTTGGAGTAAGAGTTACAGCCCTAGAGCTCTCTGTTGCTAAGCAAATGCAGATGTCTAATTGTGCACGTTGTTGTCTCCCTGAGACACAGCTTGGAGCATGTCACTTCCCTTTTCAAAATCCTTTAAGGCTACCACCCTCCTTGAACAAAGTCCAACATCTTCAATATCCCTTTCAAAGCTCTCCCCATTCTTCTCTATGCACTTTTTCTATCTCAAGCCACAATATTCCAAGTGTGCCAGGTATCCTATTAGCTGCAGGCCTTTGCGCAAGCAGTGACCTCTGCCTGGAATGCACTTCCCACCCCCAGATGTCCTCCAGTTCAAGATCCACTTTTCCCTCAAGGTCTAGCTCAGTGCCAGGCTTTCCCTCTCAGAATTAGTCTTCTCTTCTCACTCTGTTTCCACTCTATTCTAGCTTGTCTAATATCATCATTTTCAGGGACAATTAAAAGTTCAGATGCTTACATCAAAGACACCTGGGTTCTTCTCCCAGCTCTGCAGCTTGCTAAGTGTGATGCTGAGCAAGATGCTAATCTTCCCTAAACCTCCACTTTCTCCTCTGATAAACAGGAATTATTCTAAAATATGGTAGTTGTGAGGATTACATCAGAAAATATCAGAAGGAAAGCATTTCCAATCACTCCTGGCACCACAGACAAGTTTGCTATTATTATTTGTTTCTCTTGATAGGTTGTGCTGATTTGGGGCCATAGCTTATTTGACAGGTATTCCCAAAAGCACTGTGATTCCCACCTGGTATGTGCTAAATGACTTTTTCTTGAATTAAGATATTTGTTGAGTAGATTCACAGTATGAAGCCATGAAGATCACCCCAAACAATGCAAATGAGTGAGCTCTCTGTGCCAGACTCCTTCAACAGTTGATTTGGTTCGAGCCCACTGTCAAGGCCTCCAGGCAGATTTCCTGAGGGAGCCACACTCTGCTTCTAATCCTGCTGCCTGGAGAGTAGACAAACACCAGCATGCCTCCTGGAATTATCCACACCTTCCCTATCACAACTAAGAAAAATGATAGAATTAACAAATCCCAAATAGCCCCCCTAAAGATAACTGTACTATTTTTTTCTCTAAAACTAAGTAAGAAAAAAACTGCAAACAGATGATCTAGAGCAGTGGGTCTCAAACTTTTGGTCTCACGATCCCTTTATATTTTAAAAAATTATTGAGGACCTCAAAGAGCTGTACTTATGTGGGTTCTATCTAGCTATAGTTCATCGTATTAGAAACTGAAACAATATTTTAAAATATTAATTTATTTTAAGGAGAGCAATAAACATATGTTAACATACATATTTTATGAACAATAACTACATTTTTGAAAACAAACCAAACAGCGAGAAGATTAGCATGTGTGTGTGTGTATGTGTGTGTGTGCAAATCTCTTTAATGTCTGGTTTTATAGAAGACAGGTGGATTTGTATTTCTGGTTTTGCATCGAATTGGTTGTGATCTGTTGTTTTGGTTAATGTATACGAAGAAAATTGACTTTATACAAATAAGTCATTAGAAAAAGAAGGACTCAACAAGGACAGCTTTTAGAGGTTAGTTGCCATGTAGAATCTGAAATATATTAATGAAACTTTGCACTGTTATATTTAAATCCATTGGCCAATCTTGCATTTGTGATGGATCTTTTACCATGAATGATGTTTTTAACATTATGCATTGATCTCTTGGAAAATATTGGTTCATTGAGTTACACAGACCCTTAAAATAATACATTGTATTATTCAATATATAAAGCACCATTTTTCAGTATTACCAACAACCTCCTCAGAAAAGTCTCTAAATATTGGGAAGCTCTCAAGCTCAAAGCGGAAAATACCAGTTTCTAATTTTTTTCTTGAAAGCTCAATATTTTGCCATTGGCAATGGTTATCAATTGTTTTCCCTGAAATGACTGGCTCACGTGGTTCATTTTGAGCAAACAGCAAACACCCAAGTCTGAAAAATCATGGTTTGTCTATCAGTAATTTTTCCCAATAAAACTTATGTTTCATGAACAGAAGCCAGTTCAGCTCACTATGAAAGAACCAATCACACAGTGATTTACCTTGCAAGATCTAGTATATGCCAGTGTGCATACAATACTTTATGTATACATCCCATTTCACCATGCAGAATAGTAAAAAGATACATAATCGAGAGTTGAGATTTAATAAAATGAATAATTTTTACTGCTTCATCAAGGTCCTTTTAAGCCAAACTGGCATTTTCTTTTTACTTCAAGTACATGGCAGTGAAGAACATGTCTCTAGCACATAGCTGACAGTGTTCAGCAGAGATGACAGGCCGAAACTAAGGAAGGAAGTCAAAACTGAAAAGATATTCTAAAAGAATATAGATCAAGAGAAATTTCTTCCTCCTACACTGGGCCTAGCACAGGTCTTTTTGTCCCTTTTCTTTGAGTTTTGTCCTAAGAGAACATGTCCTGTCCTTTTAGGACAGGATAAGGACAAGAGTGATACTTTCAGCTGTGACTTACAGAGTACAGCTGCAGGGCCTATGCCATCTGATATTTCTCTTCAAATTTGGTCACTTTAGAAAGGGACAAAAGCTGGGAACCAGGAGGCAAACTTAATCCTGAAACAAGATCATTAAAACTTTTAAATAGATTCCAGAAGGCTGGGTCTGTCAGCTCTGATGCTTCTTTCCAATCAAAATATTGAAAACAACTTTATTACAATGTTTGATTTACCGATCCAATTAATAAAATCTCTTCTTGCCTCCTTATGAATTTGTTATTTGCAACATGTGTTTTATGAAGTAACACTGGACTTCTTCAAGCCACTGATAAATCCAATGATCTTGTAAAAGGACTGAGCACAGCATGAAATCAAAGGTCACTCTCTGTTCAAAAAGAGCAACGATCCCCAGATAATGGCTTTTTCGAGCAAATTTTTTTTAGCCTTTGCCTTTGGAACTCACCATCGAAGTCATGGGACTCTGGTTCATGGTCTCACCATTGCACTGGAAAAGTCGATGAACCATATTATCTAAAGTATTGCAGAAAGGTAACTTGCTCCTAGTGGGTTAGGATTGGGCAGACTCCAAAGTTGTGCTCTTGAAACATTGAAAAGACTCTTGGAGAAATCATATACAAATGAAATGATGAATGGGAAATCTAAATGAATCTATCCTGACCCAAATTTCATCCTGAACATACAGAATGTATCTATTCTAGAGAAGCTTAGGTCATCAGATGTAATAATGTTATTCCAAGTTAAAAAGAGATGAGTAAATGACTAATAGGCAGAGTACATTTTCTTCTCTTCATTCAGGTCAAATAATAGTTCCAGTATCTTTACCCTTGAGCAACAAAAGAAGTCCTGAGTCTATCCTTTTATACTGGAAATATCGTTGAATAAGGAGACAGAGGGCATGAGTTATTTTCTTGGCTTTTAACATTACTGGGTGTGACCTAGGCCAAGTTGCTCTGTCCTTCAGAGTGAAATGATCATCAGATTGTTCAGTTCCCCTAATTAACACATATAGCCCTCCAGTCTCATTCTCATACCTCAGAGAATCAGAGTTCACCCAAGTAAAATGGATTGTCCTTAAGATCTAGGTAAAAAAACAAACAAACAAAAAATGCCTTTAACAGGTGGCACACCTACCCTGCTTCCAATTTCCAAGCCTGTGGAAATCCAGAGTCTCTGTGAATTCTTGAGGGACTCAGGTTCTCCTGGTATCCTTACCTTCCAGGCACTTTGTTCTCTCACATGCTAGTACTGCCCCTCACCTTACCAGCTGATGGGAATTTCATCCCCACCTTTGCTTTACACACACACACACACACACACACACACACACCCCACACATATTTGTAATTTTCATAAAGTTTAGTGAAGATAATGAAAGTGCCAGGGCCAGGTCAGGGCCCAGAGATTGCAGACATTTTTTGGGCTCCTCTCTTAAAGAGACCTGGGTTAGAATTCTGGTCTATCATTTAGTTGCTTGATCTTAGGCAATTTGCTTAATCTCAATGAGTACTCATGTCTAACTTAAAAGACATTACCTCTATTGTAGGATTGCTGTGAGAATAAATGAAATAATGCAACTCAAGTTTCTAAAAAATTTCCAGCCTTCCAAGGTAACCCTCTAAAAATAGATATAAATAAAAATAATATTGGAAGGTTCACATCTGAGAATATGAAGTACATTAAATATTCCTCCTACTAAGTACAACTAAAACCCCTGGGCATTATGCATAAAACAAACATAATAAGACTTTTAAAGATTGAGTGGGGAGCCTAGACTTCCACCCTTGCAAGGCTGTAATGAGCCACACCATTACCCTTTCCAGGATGATAATCAGAAAAGGCCGGGAAAAGAACCAAGATTTTCACCATTACTCAACAAGGAGGCCACTCAAATTGCAGTGGTGGTGAAGACCACCTGGGAGCTGGAACTCCCAACCCCCACCAGCAGTAATGAAATGATATCTCCCCTCCTCTGCTAGAGCAGTACCAGAAAATATCAGCTAAAACATGTTTAAATAACATTCAGAGTCTCATGTCATAATATGAAAATGTCTAGGTTTCAACAAAAAAATCATTCATCATGCCAAGAATCAAGAATATCTCAAACTAATGAGGAAAATGAATCAATAAATGCCAACAGATTGGCAGGGATGTCAGAATTACCTTACAAAGATATTAAAGAAGATATTATAAAATGGTTCTAAAAGCAATTATAAACGCGCTTGGAATAGAGGAAGAAAAAAAGTAGAAAGCCTCAGCAAGTACATAGAAAGTCTTATCAAAGAAATAGAAGATGTAAAGAGGACCCAGGTGAAAATTTTAAAATTGAAACAAACTGCAATGGAAGCAAAAAGCTCAGTGGATGGGCTCAACACTATAATAAATGAGACATAGGAAAGAATTCATGAACTGTATGATAGAACAATAAAAATTATCTAATCTGAACAATAGGAAGAAAACAGTCTGAAAAAAGTGAATGAAGCCTCAGAGACCCATGGGACTATAACAAAAGCTCTGACACTCATGTCAGTGGAGTTCCAGAGAGGGAGGAGAAAGAGAGTGTGTCTAAAAAGGACTCCAAGAAATAATTGCAGAAATTTCTCAAATTTGGCAAGACACATAAATGTACAGATTTGAGAAGCTGAGCAAACTCCAAACAGGGTAAACCTAAATAAATCAATGCCTAGACACATCATAATTAAACTTTTGAAAACTAAAAAAGAAGTCTCAAAAACAGCCAATGAAAAAACAAAAACCTTACCTATACAGGAAAAATAATTCAAATGTCAGTGGATTTCTCATTAGAAACCATGGAGACCGGAAGTAAATGGCACCATATTTTCAAGTGGTGAAGGAAAAAAAATGCAATTGTGAAACCTCTACTTAGTCTCACACTTTACAAAAAACATTACTCAAAATGGATCCCAAACTTAAATTCAAAATGTAAAACTATAAAGCTTTTAGAAAAGGCAGGATAAAATCTTGAAGGTTTAAGGCTAGGCAAAGATTTCCTAGATTTGACTCCAAAAGCATGACCCATAAAGGGAAAATACATAAGTTAGAGTTCATCAAAAGTAAAATATTTGCTCCGCAAAAGAACCTGTTAAGAGTATGTAAAGACAATATAGAATGGGAGAAAACATTTGCAAACTGCATATCTAACAAAGGACTTGTATCTAGGATATATAAATAATTCTCAAAACTAAACAATGAAAAAATCCAGTTGGATAATGGGCAAACGGTATTTCAGTGAAGAATATTTGCCAATGAAAATGGCAAATAAGCACGTGAAAAGATTTTCAATGTCATTAGCCATCAGGAAAATGCAAATTAAAACCACAATCACTACACACAACCACACAATCTCTGCACACCAGAAGAATGGAGGAAATATATATATATATATATATATATATATAGACACACAACACCAAATCTGGAAGAAATACAAATAAACTAGATTACTCATAGGTTGCTACTGGGAATTTAAATGGTATAGACATTCTGGAAAACAGTCTCATGATTTCTTTAAAAACTAAACATGCAACTACTACACAACCCAGTAATTTGCACTCCTGGGAATTTATCCCAGAGATATAAAGATTTATGTGCACAAAACCTTGTGAATAAATATTTGAAGCAGGTTTATTTGTAACACCCCAAAACTGGAAACAACCCAGATGTCCTTCAATGAGTGAACAGTTGAACAAATTGTGGTACGTCCATGCCATGGAACACTATTCAGCAACAAAAATGAATTATTGATACAACACAATGACCTGGATGAATCTCTAGAGAATTACGTTGAGTGAAAAAAGCCAATTTCAAAGACTATATGTAGTATGATCCTATGTATATACCATTCTTGAAATGACAAAATTATAGTAGTGGTGAACAAATTAGTGATTACCAGGGGTTAAGGAGAGGACGGGGGCAGCAGGAGGGAAGTGAATGTGACTATAAAGGAACAGATAGCTTGATGGTTTATGTATGCTGGCAGGGGGGAGTTTTCCTGGGAGATAAAAATGCATTTGCTTTTACCTTAGGTAAATCCATGCAGTCTTTTATGATTTCTGCCTTTAGAGTTCTTAGAAAAATATATAGCACACACTGAGATTATATAGTAAAAGCCACCTTCTATTTTCTTCTATCACTTTTATGGTTTTGTTTTTCACTTTTAACTCAATCTCTTCATACACTGGGGATGGTAGATATGATGGGAGGTAGGATTCTGTTTGATTTTTTTTTTCAAATGTAGACTTAGCTCTTCTAATACTCTTGAATAGAATGGGAGAAAATATTTGCAAACCACATATCTAACAAAAGACTAGTATCTGGAATATATAAAGAATTCTTAAAACTAAACAGTGAAAAAAATAATTCAGTTGGATGATATGTAAAAGACATTTCAATGAAGAATATATACAAATGGCAAATAAGTACATGAAAAGATGTTCATGTGCTTTTATCACTAATTTGAGATAGCATCTGATCATTCAAAAAATTCTTACATTTACTTATACTGTGCATATTTTGTCTTTTATATCTGTCTCCTTTACATTTTTATTTATCCCTGTGTGTAAGAATCACTATCATAAGGCATTTAGGGCCAAGAAAATGTTCCCAGTGAGAATTACTAGTCACCTACCTTGCTATCCATGAACTCACTAGCTGGGTAAACTTTGACAAGTAGAGGTCTCTGAATCTCAGTTTATATACCTATAAAATAGAGCTAAAATACAATTCTACTTATTACATGTAGCATACTGAGATCCTCTTTCTTCAAAACTTACTAAGGCAAAATTTTGTAAGAAGTGATGATTACCTTGTTTAGCCCTTCCAAGCACCACCATGTTGTTTATAACAATCTTTACAAAAAAAACTTTTGAATTTTGAGATAGTTTTGGATTTACAGAAGAGGTATAAAAATGGTACAGATAGTTCCAATATATCTTTCACTCAGCTTCTTCTTATGGTAATGTCCTATGTAACCATAGGACAATTATCAGAACTAAGTAACCCCAGTACAATACTAATGTCTAAACTATAGACTTTATTAAGATTTCACCATATTTTTCTACTAAGGTCCATTTACAATTCCATGATCCAATTCAGGATCCCATACTGCATTTACTTGTCATGCCTCCTTAGTGTTCTCCAATCCATGACAGTTTCTTAGTCTTTCCTTGTTTTTTATGACCTTGACACTTTTGAAGAGTACTGCTCAGTTATTTTGATAATAGCCCTTTTCTCTCAAAATAGTTATTTTTTAAATCAATAGCATATCATTGGGTTCCATTTTGTTTTTTCCAACAGCTTTATTAAAATATAATTGACAAATTGAAATTTTATATATTCATTACCTCACCTGGTTACCATTTGTGCATGTGAGAACATTTAAATCTATTCTCTCCACAAATTTCAAGTATATGACATATTTATTACTATGCTCCCCATGCTGTACATTACGTCCCTAGAACTTATTCCTTCCTACATATGGGTGTGGCTGGTAGACACATAGAACTAAAAGCACCACTTTTTTTTTTTTTTTTTTTTTTTTTTTTTTTTTTTTGAGACAGAGTCTCGCTCTGTCATCCAGGCTGCAGTGCAGTGTTGCGATCTCGGCTCACTGCAACCTCCGCCCCCTGAGTTCAAGCGATTCTCCCACCTCAGCCTCCTGAGTAGTTAGGAGTACAGGCATGCACCACCACACCCAGCTAATTTTTGTAGTTTTAGTAGGGACAGGCTTTCACCGTGTTGGCCAGGCTGGTCTCAAACTCCTGGCACCAAGTGATCTGCCCATCTTGGCCTCCCAAAGTGATGGGATTACAGGTGTGAGCCACTGCACCCGACCTAAAAGCACCAGTTGATACTGATCTTTCCTACTGGCAGAGATGGGATTCCAGGGTCTTAATTATTATTTGTGCATTTTGGTTTCTACAAGCAAAATGAAAGGTAGGCTAAAAGCTTCAAGTTGTTTCCTAAAAGAAGAAGAAAAACGATGTAACTCTCTGCTCCTCTCCCCCCACACAACTGCAAAGGGTTAGCTTAGGACCATGAGTGAAACTTCCACACTTCCTTAATTTCACACATTATGCATAGTTACTATTAGCACATGTGCTTCCAATCACCCCCATCTTACAAACAGTGCAAATGTGGGTGCTAAGAGAATTGAACCTGCCAAACATATTTGACATCACAATGCCCTTGGAAAAGCTATCTGCTAAACCCGGATATATATGTACATCTCAGCAGTTCTATTTTATTAAACTCACATTTCCACCCAATTTAAACTCACTGTGATAGCACACGTCGTGACGGATTTGGGTGGTGGTTTCCTTTCCAGTTGGCTCTAAGAATAATGTATTAAGCCAGACCACAATCAGATGCCAAGCCCATGATTAGCTTTCTCTCTCCACTTGGGTCGCTATTGTTTTTTGAGCAGATATGCAGTGCTGGATACAGCCATTTGTGGGTGGGCTGAGGATGGGTTCTGTTAAAAGAGATGTGATAATGGCTGTGAAAATCCATTTTAAGTGCTGCAACCCTTGTTACTTTAAATGTTATCTGTGAATTTCCTGCTAAGGGTTGCATTTCTGTAATAGTGATTGCAAACTGGTGGCCCCTGGGCCAAATATGGCTCACAGATGTGTTTTATTTGGCCAGCTCAGTGTTATAAAAGCATCTGAATTTGTGGCCAATATTTACATATTAAGAGATGCTACACAAAAATCTAGATTTCGGTCTTCTCATGAGAAACTCGATGTGACCACATTGGGCCCACTTTTCCATGTGGCAACAATTGGCTGGGGCTGAGTTGCAGCTGGCTCTTTGAGACAGAGTATGTACCATCTGGTTAGCATAATATCTATCCAGCTCACTTCTCCCATTTAGGTAACTTGCTGCATCTCTGTGAGTGTTTAGATTTTCAACACTGGTTTATCAAGATCAAGAGATCAAAGATCAAGAGATCTTAATTATCTAAGCTTCTGGTTAGACCAAGTAAGAAAATGCATGATGAGAAAAGAAAAAGTATGATAAGTCTTAGTCTAGGTTTCTTCAAAAGTAGACCTTGAAAGAAGGATTCAAGTGCAAGTAGTTTATTTGGGAAGTGAACCCAGGAAACACTGGCAGGGAAACACAGTAGAGCTGGAGAAGAGAAGGCAACCATAAAGAATGTAATGTCAAGCAAGTAACTGCCGTAGTCACCTGAAGCTTCATCCTCCTAGAGGATTGTAGGAGATAGTGTAAAGTAGGAGCCTCAGAGTCACCCCAGCAAGGGGCAAGAAAGTAGGAAAATTCATTTGCCATTTCCATCAGGTATTGGTTGATGGCTCTCCGAAGTAGCAAATCAGCATTTCTAGTCTTCCATGGCTGTGCACAGATTGTCTCTAGAAGTCAGAGAAAGCTCTCAGGCAAACGTGCCCCAAATTGTAAATTAGTGCTATAAGCACTGAAATGTAAGACCCAGGGGGATATGTGAAGGGTACCAGCAGTACCAGCCACAACATGCTTCCAAGGAAGGGTGCAATGATGATTTTGTCCCAGAGAATAGAAAGGAAGCACTTGGTATTTGCTGACCAGCAACACAAACTTTCTCTCCCTCATGATAACTGCTCATCCTCTGGAGCAAGTCCTAAAGTCCCCCAAATAGGCCTTCACTTCCTGCTGCTCACTTCTAGTTCCTGAGTAAAAGGATGTATCATCCAAACTGTCCAAAGCAAAAGAATCGTAAGGATACTAAGAGTGTCTTTTGAAGTTGACAGTGGGCCTTCGTCCCCTTATTCTTGGCTTGTATTTCTTTATTCCAAAGCAAGGACATTTCAGCACTTTCCATAGTGAGCCAATGATCAGAATCCAGATGTGAGTAGGCTGCCTTCATTTTCTGATTGCTAACAATGGTGAGTCATATGAGGATTGGATGTGACTCAAACATGAGCCCAGTGCGTGTGAATGCTTCAGTCATGCCAATGTTTCCTTTGGTGAGAATCCCTCCTAATGTCCAAGCATAGCGATATGTTTATAGTAATTGTTTTTCACTAGAATAGCAGAAAATTATGTTATGTAATTATTTACATTGATTTTCAATTACTAATTGATCTAATCCTGCTGCTATGACAACTGGCGGCACTCAGTTACCAGATGAAAACTGACTATAATCTCCTAAAGAATAAGGGCAATATTGCCAGCACTTACAATCTGCCTGTAGACAGTAGGTTCTTGATGAGTCCCATTACTCATTCTTTGCTGTTTGGCACATCATAAGTGCTTAAGAATTGTATATTTGCTCCACATTTCTCTTCCTACCTTTCTCTCCTCCCTTTTTGCCTCAGTTTATCATTAGAGGTGGAATCGGGGGTTCATAAAAGAACATTCTAGATCATGATATGTAGAAACAAGTTAAATGGGGTGGGAAACCACTAATTCCTTGAACATTAGGTGTCTAAGAAGGGATTTTTTTTTTTTTTTTTTTTTTAGTTCCAGTATGTTTTCCTGATCAGGGAAAGACTCTAAATGGCAACAAGCTGGGCTAGACATAATGCCACTTCAAGCCCTGGGTAGCCATAATATTCGATATTGACCCTTGGCTTATGGAATTTTTTGTCAAGTTGATTTTCTCTTTGGCGAAACCTTCTTAATGTGATTTTATTAGGGTTAAACTGTAATAGCACAGAAAATTATTAAATACATAGCAATTATATTCAGATTCAGGTACTCAAGAGAAACTGTACAAAGTCAATCCACATTGATGACATTGTTGATTATTATTTTCTACAATTGTTCAAGAAGAGTGTGCCCATTCAGAATTGAGCCAAATAAAACAGTTGACCCTTGAACAACATACGGGTTATGGGCACTGGCCCACCAGACAGCTGAAAATCCACATATAACTTTTGACTTAACTACTACTAATTTAACTACTACTTAAATACTGCTAGCCTTCTTTTGACCAAGAGCCTTATTGACAACATAAACAGTAGGTTAACCCATATTTAGTAGGTAGCATATCATATGTACCTACTGTCTCAAGGTGTCTTGAGACACCCTTGCTGTCTCAAGGGTGGCAGAGATGGAGGAAAATCCATGTATTAGTGGACCTGTGTGTTCAGTCCATGTAGTTCACGGGTCAACTACAGAACATTGATTCTCAAGTGGCATGGAAGATGTGAGTGTCAGTAAAGCTGTGGGCAGGGGAACTATAGTGAGAAAACATGCCAGAATCACCTGCATAACTTTTTCAAACTACAAGTCTGCTCACAGCCTGGTGCCTGATTCAGGGAGTTCTGGTCTGGTATGTCACTGAGCAACAACCTCTGGAATAAGGATGCTGTGCATGCCTAAAGAAAGCATAGGTTCTTCTCTCTGCTTATCCCAGGGTGGAGGGGCCTCCTGTTGGCAAGAAGTGCCCTGGACATAACAGGACTGCCTTCCCAATGGGGGTATCGTGTATTGCTCAGGAAGGCACAGAGCCAGTAGCCTCAATGAAGGGCAAGCCCCTCTTTGTGCAGACCCCACTGGTTATGACTCTGAGGCTCACAGAAAGTTCCACTCACTGAAACCCCACCAGAAACAATCAGTCCCAATATAGTGTGAAAGAAGAGCTTCACTTAAAAACCATCATTAAAACTTTCACTCCCACTATCACTATGTTGTTAGCACCCTCAATTAAAGCAGAGATTTCCCTCCTGGAAATCACTATGAGTCTGTTACAATCACTAGGTTCCTGATACAATGAAAATATTTTCCTTGAAAGAGGCAACATTCATCCAGAATTACCATTGGACCTATATTTCATATGAGGGATATTGCTTATAACCTCTCATTGAGTACTACGCATCCGTTATAATAATTCTTGAAAACCACTATAGGATGTTGATATTCTTATTCCTTTCTGCAGATAAGGAAACCTAGGCTCCATTAAGGTTCAGAAACTTGCCTCCAAGATGTCATAGAGCTATTAGGTGTAAGACTCATCACTCCTGTACACTAGTGTGGATTATCTCAGGCAAGCCATCATTACCTACTAGGGAGGAAGGAATGGTCATAAGAGAGATGGGGACAGCTCCAGCATTCTGTATATGGGGGTCTTCGGGATGACAATCTGGTTGGGGCAACATGGAGGTGTTTTTTTTTTTTCTTTCCAGAAAATTCTCTTGGAAGCTATGGTTACATTGCAAACTCATATTTTAAAAAAACTCAGTTGGAGTGACTTGAAGAGGAGATTGATGGAACTTATAGGGGAGTCTAAGATCACCAACCACCCCTGAGTAATGACCTTAAGCCACCATTAGGTTTATCCAATAGCATTTGTTTAAGCAGTTTCCATGTGCCAGGCTCTATGCTGGAAACACACAGTTGGCCCTTTGCTTAAGTCACTCAAGAAAACCAGGGGGAAAGAAGTAGCACTGACAAAATTATGTCATCATTTGAAAGGTGGCAATTCAGAAATATCCAAGATTCACAGTAAGAGTAAATCCTATGGCTTTCCTTTTTATGGTTCTAATCTAAATGATCATTATCATCTCTCAGGACTAGAGATTTTATTTTTCTCACAGAGTATGTGGTCTCCAGGCACACAGCTTGCATAAATCCTGAACACATTCCTCAAGGCTTTATGATGTGTGTGTGTGTGTGTGTGTGTGTGTGTGTGTGTGTGTGTGTGTGTGTGTGAAAGAGAACAGAGAGAGAGACAGAGAGAGAGAATGTTACAGGGAGGATGCATGACTCCCTGCTGTGATCTGACAACATTCAGGAAATTTAGAGTTAACATTCTTACAGTCAGCAGTCGCATAGGAGACTGGGCCTCAATCTCAGCATTCCTGGGCTGTCGTCGGCTTCACGATTTCAATGTGCCTCAGTGTCTGTTTTGTATTTAACTCTGCCCCACATATAACACCACAAGACCTGTCCGTGGTTTTGCTGTTAGAGAATGGTTAATATCTAAAGAGGGTGGGTGCCCTCACCAAGCACCCCCAGGGGACATCTCAAGCTAGAAAGATAATGATCACTTTCATGGAGAAAACCACACAGGCACAAACACCAGAAACTGATATTTAAACCCCGAACTCATAAGGGACCCCACGTTTTCACATTAGCTGGCTTTGTCTGTTTCTCCTCATCAGCAAACATATGCTCTCCATGGAACCAGCCCAGCCCATCTGAACCAGTTACTATTTCTGTAAGAAGTAGGAGGGGGAGGAGAAAGGGAGAAGAAATTTTACATTACCATTCTCATGCGGTGCTATAAATATTTGCCACAGAAAGCCATGAGGTCTCATTTGCATGAATGATACCACAAAAGCCAACTGTGCCTCTGTGAACTAAGGCCTCTCTCACTCTGTCCTGAGTGCACTGCTTAAATATTGGGGTGGGCTCTTTGATTAGAGAGATCTTAGTTTGACTCCCAGCTCTGCAACATAACATTGTATGACCTTGAGAAACGTAATTGACTTCCATTTCCCAATTTCAACTATCCCATTCTCTCACTACCGTCTTCTACCTGCCAATTCCCTGCCACCACCAGTAGTTCAACAACACTTTGACTCCTACCAAGATCTTGTTTTATTGATCTATACAAGTGTTTCACCATCCCTTACCTCTTGCATGGCCTCCTTTTATTCATTATTCATTTAAAAATTCCACGGCCATTCAGTAATTCTTCTCTTGAGTGTATTTTTAATTTCCTTGTCCCTCTCCTTTGGCATATTTGCTTGGCTAAATGACAAACCTAGTTACATCCACCTCTTTGCCTCTTCCTCACCTGAGCCTGTAGCGTTAGATATGTTTGGAGAAAAACACATAATCTTACTGACTAGTCTCATTAAGTTTATGACTACCATCTTCAGCTGTGCCTTCTGCTGCCTGGCAACCACTCTGCCTCCCTAGCCAGTTCACCGTCTCATTTTCCTAGCTGAGGATCTCATACGTCCTCTGTTCTCTTAAACCCCCTACCCCCACTCTCCCTCTCAATTACTGGCTTTGCTTCCTGCTTTCCCGAGAAAAATGAAGAGAGAATTTCCACAAACTCCCACTTCCGCCTCTACCCATCTCCCTATATCTCATTTCTGTTAATGTGGATGAACACACTCTGCTCTCAGCTGAGCAAACCTTGCCACTTCTTTCTGTCGTGCATCATAGGATTTTTTTTTCTGTATTCAAACTGTTCCCATACTAGCATGCTGTTATTCCGTTTTACTAAAAATCTTTCTTTTGACTCCACTTTCCTCTGTAGCTATAGCCCCCATTTCTCCCTTTCCCTTTATAGCAAAACTCTTTGAAAGAGCAATCTATACAATAGTCACTGTCTCTAGATTCTCCCAACTCTTTCTTGAACACATTCAAATCAGGGTTTTGCTCCAGTGAAAGCATTCTTATTAAGACCACCAATAACTTCCATGTTTCTAAATGTAATGATATGCACTCGGTAGATATTCTTGAATGATGAATGAATCACTCTAAACCTCATTTTCTTCATATGTAAAATGACATAATAATATCTACTTTTGATATTTGTTGTAGGGACTGATGTACTATGGGCAAAGAATTTCACAGAGTAAGTGCTAAATTATATATTAAGCAAAAGACGTTTGCTACATTTTGAGAGGAAATATTTACCTGCAGACTCTGCAGCTTCTTTCAATGCTGAACCTTCAGTGAAAGGTGTTGCCCACACCAGTAACCACCCCTTGCTCTTATGAAAAAGATTTCCTCCCATTCCTCTAAAGATGGCAACTTTCATTTTCCTAAATTGGATATTAAACTTTGATATGTTGGAAGATGTGAATGTATGTTGTTTGCTGATGAAATTGTGGGGCTTCCTTCCAGTGAGGGGAAGGGCGAGACATCTGGGTTGAAGAGACATCAGCACACTGAGTTTGTTCATTAAGTAGGACCTCCAATATATATGCAACCATTTGAAAATAATTGAAATCTGTTGGGGAAGAGAGAAAGAGAGAGGCATGCAAGGATAGATGGCTGATAACTGAGCACTGCACCTATTTGGTTGAAGACAGTAAAAGGACGGAATGGTCCAGCCAAACTCATTGGCAAGTAGGTGAGCCAGGGGAAGGACTCTAGATTAAACATTTCTCTCCAAGACTCCCATCATACCCTGCTGGAGGGAATATGCATTCCTAAAACTTTTGGGGCCAATTTGACAACATATTTTTTAAAAGTTTGAAACACGCTTGTTCTTTGATCTAGTCATTCAATTTCTAGGAATTTATTCTAAGGAAATAATTATAGATAAGCACAGAGGTTTAGTTACAAGACAGTTTGCTACAACATGGCCCATACTATGTTTTTAAAAAACATAGTTAAAAAAAAACTAGAAAAATATAAATGTTTACCAATAAGGAATTGGTTAAATACATCATTTATTCAGTTTAATGATATTCAATGAAGTCATTAAAAATATGCTGGAGATTATATTACATGATGTTGAAATATGTTCACGATACATTGTTAAGTGAAAAAATCAAGTTGCAAAACATTATGTAGAGAATGATTTACATTTTTATAAGTTTTTAAGAAAAAAGTTTGAGAGACTTTGTAACCAAATAGTAATAGTTGTGGGATTACAAGTGATTTTCATTTTCTTCTTTTTACTTATTTATATTTTAAAATTTTTCTACAAGTGTGCATTACTTGTGTAGTAAAAGTTAAATCCATAGAGAAAAGTTCTCTCTCTAGTCAGTATAGGACCTTTTGTTCTTTCTCCTGGCCCCTAATGATCATATGCAAATGGACTGAGACTGAAGATACACACAAGTTAATAGGCATACAGCAAGAGGGGAGTGACTTGATATTTTTAAAGAATGTCCATCCATCATTCATTTGCCAAACATTGATGTGTGAACCATGTTTGGCACTATACAAGTATCTAGCCAGCAATGAGATTAACGTGGCCTCCCATCCTCATGTAGTTTTTCATTTACTAGAGAAAACAGATAGTAAGCAAATAATTATGCAAATATGGGAATTATTACAGAAGAAAAATTTAGTTGTAACAGAGCACATAGAAGAATTTAACCCAGTCTGCAGGGTGAAACTCTTCGGGTTTTAGATACATGGGAAGGAGCACTCCGGACTGATTTCTGCCTTTCTGATTTCTCCCATGATGTGTCTAAGGGAAACTGCCAGTGTGATCGGACTGGACAATGTCCTATTGCTGGTCTCTAGAGTTATTATAGAATCACAGTTCCCAGCCATTCCACTTGTCAGGAGCCAGGAGACCTGCCTAGTTCAAGTCCCAGCTCTGCCGCTTCTAGCTGTGTGACCTCATACAAGTCACTTCATGTCTGGTTTTACTCTCGATATTTACAGAATGAGCTGATTGGTTTAGACAACTCAACAACAACAAAAAGTCTGGGACTGTATGACTTCAGAGGGCCAGAAAGACTCACAAGAGAGGGAAGAGACCCTGGCTTGGGAACGGGTCCAAGGGTAACTAACCCGCCTTGGTTAAGGTGGGGTGGGAAAAATTAGAGAAGATTCCCAGAAGGGGACTCAGGTCTTGAAAGATGAATAGGAATTTGCCAACACGGGATCCTGAGGCTGGGGCCAAGGCCTGAGTGTTCATGCGGCAGGAGCTCAACTGAGGTACAGGAAGAGGGGCCACTGAAAGTGAGTGTGGAGAGAGGATTGTGCTCTAAGGCAAAGCAGAACCATCAACGTTTGAAGTAAAAAGAACTAATAGAAACAGATCTGCCTATGGTGTTGAGGACATTTGAGAGGGCCAGGCTGGAAGCAGGGATACCAGTGAGAAGACTGTCGGAATAGTGCCCAGTCAGAGTGAGACACAAGAGGAGGAGACGGGAGAGAACATGAAACTGGACACTGCAGGTGGAGACAGGGCTTGGCAGCCAGCTGACCAAATTCAGGGAGGCAGGCGCGTGGCCTGGTCAACTGGACAGACTTATGGCAACCAGGAGGAGGGATCGGCTTGGGGTGGGAGAAATTATGGATTCCACATTGGTCACATTCAGTTTGAGATGCTGTTCAGAAGCTGAAGTGGAGATTTCCAACAGGGAGTTAGATGTTCAAAAGCCCCAGAGGTAGGTCTGTGTGGAAGACATATTTGAAAGCCTCAGCTTAGTACCCATTCATTGAAATCATGAGCATAGGCAAGACCACCAGTGAGGAAATGGGACCAGCAATGAACTTCAGGAAACTAATATTTAAGGAATACATGGAAGAAAGGGAGCCAACAACAGCAAAGCTCGAAACAATGGCCAGAGAGAGACAGAGACAGAGAGAGAGAGAAGAGAGAGAAATAAAATAACTGAGTTGTTTTACTCTTTAATTCCTTTCTTTCTTGTTAGAGGACCAAATGCAATATCACATTTAGTTATCTGGGGAGAAGAAGGGTCCTTTTGAGTTTGTCCAGGTAGGGACAAGGGAGAGGTGGAATATGGGGAGTTTGTGGGGGCAAGGGGAGATGAGGTAACTGGGCATTATCCCTCTAGCCCAGGGTGGATTGAGGGATGGGGGAAGAAGGCTGTGCCACACCATACACTCCTAGAAAAAGAGAGATGGGACATTTCACCTGGAGAAAGATATTTGTTGTTTAGTTTATGACACAGGTGGAATCATCATTAATTCCTGGGACAGAGAACCATCTCCTTCTAGCAAGTTCTCCTTGAGGCAATTTCAGATTCAAGTCTGGAAGGGATTGATTCAGGTTATCTAGATATGCTTTGGCTCTGAATAGAGCCAGAATCGACATATTTTTAGGGATGAGCCTGAGATCCACGTTCATCAGCGAGAAGCCAGCACCTGCAGGCAGGCCCTGATTCTGTAACACTCAGCCCACCCTGCATATAAGCCATGGCACCCAGGGCCACGAGAGGGAGGCTGGGTGGGATTCTCTGAACTTCTCCCTGGACAGGTGGTCACATGTCATATAGGGTTATCTCCCCTCACAAGAGTGTAGTGATGTCTAATTTCATGATCTGTGCAATTTGACCTTCAGGAAAGAAACTTAAGCAGAAGTGGGCTGTGGATTTAGAGGAGAAGGATGGTAGTGTGGGTATCAAAACCAACCCTTTGTCTGTGCTGTGCAATCCAAAGAATGAGGATAACTGCCCAAGTATGAGCTGATGAGCATGCCTTTTGTCAACAATTGTTTAGTGGCTCTGCTAAGGAGGCAGCTCCCATGGTTAATGACCCACAGAGTAATAACACTGCATACACTTAAGTGCTAATTGTGCACTGGGGAAAATTCAATAGCATTTTCGGCAAGAACAAAGTGATTTTCAGGCCTTCGGGATTTGCTACTGACACTCAGATAATGTGGCTTCTCTGACTGGGGAACAAAACACGTGGATGTTCTGACTGGGGAACATCCAACACGTGGCCCTTCCTGCTGCCTGAGATAGGAGCCAGGCATGAGGCTGCACTCTCCCCTCCAGGCTGTTTCTCTGGAAATAGAGACCCCTCTCTTCCCCACAATATGGTTTGTACTCCCTCTTCTGCCCTCTGAGCCCCACCCCTCAGGACCTTTGTACTTGCAGTTCACTTTGCTTGTACTCTCTTCCCTCAGATACCCCTCTGGCTCACCTACCATCTTTGAGTGTCTGTCCAGTTGCCACATTACTTTTAAGTGACTTAGAATGGCAAATCCAGTTCTAAAATGGCGGCCTGCCAAACTGGCTTGGTTTCTAGTTTATCTCACTGTCACGCATATGGGGACCCTAAAACACATCACAATGACTCAGAGACTGAAACTCTGTCCTTTTCTCTTTTTTAGCTCATAAAGCCAGTCACACAAGGCATTTTTTTGTATAAGAAAGTTCACTTAAGTTTCAAGGAAGATGGATGTCATCATGGTTGGCATCACAACAGGGCAAACAAGTTTTATATTCAGGACAGTGTATAATGAACTCATACATTGAACATCAGACATCCCTATTTGTAAGTGCTTTTGGCCACTCACCTCTGGGGAGATTTTATGAGCCAATTTAATCCCATTGAACAACTCTGCCTTCTTTTCATGCTTCTGTCTTCTCTCTCCCTTCCCTCAGTCTCTACGATCCCTTTCTCTTCCCATCCCCCTTTTTACCCACCTTTGGAACTCAAATTTTTTTCTCATTCTACTATGAAGAGCAATTCAATTCTCTCCAGCTCCTACTCACAACGTCCAGGCCCATTTTTGTAGATCTAAGCCCATTAACATGCACATCAGAATGAAAGGGACCTTCATTGAACAAAACCCCATCTTCCTCTGACTGCAACTGCACCTGTTATAGCAATAGCTTATTTCTGTTCTCATGGAAAAAAAAAAGGTTCAGTTTTAACCTATAAAGCAGGACAGCTGGTGGTAGGCCCATTCTGCTATTAAAAACAAGAAGTCCTTTGTATGAGTTTATTACACATTGTCCTGAATATAAATGTGGTGTCTCCACAGGGAAAGGTTCTAGGAGACAGATAATTTGGCAAATGTTACAGTCATCTAGGTAATAATGTCATCAGTGCCCCCAGGTGAAGGAGATGATAGCACAAGACACCCAGACAAGTCAGCCTCAGAGAAGGGAGAGATTTACTTGAGAGTCTGTTTATGTGCTTTACAGACCAAAGGTACCAGGAGCACATTCCTGCATCTCCTTGGCAGAGGTTCTGAGTAGCCTGTGATGCTCAGCACATAGTAGGTGCTCAATAAATATCATAGATTGAGGGCCAGCCACGGTGGCTCAGGCCAGTAATCCCAGCACTTTGGGAGGCCAAGGCAGGTGGATCACTTGAGGTCAGGACTTCAAGACCAGCCTGGCCAACATAGTGAAACTCTGTCTCCATTAAAAATATAAAAATTAGCCAGGTGTGGTGGGCATCTATAATCTCATCTACTCAGGAGGCCAAGGCAGGAGGATTGCTTGCACCCAGGAGGCAGAGGTTGCAGTGAGCTGAGATTGCACCACTGCACTGTAGCCTGGGCGATAGAGTGAATGAGACTCCATCTTAAAAATAAAATAAAATAATAAAATAAAATAAAATCACAGAGTGAACGGAGGACTGAAGGAATGGATGGCCCCATTCACTGAGTAAGTTCCACCACAGCAGGTGTTTTAATAATGCACCAGTTGGAAAGTATAGCAGAAATGATTCCATATGGATGTGGACAGTCTGCATTTTCTACAGCACAGGCAGAGACAGGACCGTGCAGGACAGCGCCAGGATAGCTGGGACATTAGACACATTTGGCTTTAACACTTCCTAAGAAAGAAATGGATCTGGACAGGCTCAGGCATGAGTAAGTGCATTCTCAATTCTCCCTCCAATCATTACAAACCAAATGCATGATTGTATTTGTCTGGGATTCATTTTCAAAAAGCGTAACAAAAATCATATATGGACCTGAACCAGGGCAGACTAATGAATATTGATTTTTTTTTCCTTCTGTGTGAAATCTGAATATCTCTCTTTGGTAACATTGCTCATTTTATTCTTCTCAGATGCTGGCTGAAGCATGGGCTTTGGAATCAGACAGAATCTGGATTCACCACTTATTGATCAGGTAATCTTGAACAAGGTACTTAATCCCTCTGAGCCCCTGTGTCATGAGTTGAAAACTAGAGAGAACTGTGCAGCTGAGAGAATTATTGTGGAAATAAATAAGACATCTGTGAAAGTACCTAAGCAGAGTTCTGACCATATTGGGTGTTCTCCATAAGTCATAGATCCTCTGAATGAACAATTAATAAAGAAGTTAGCATTGCTTCTCAATGTTCCAAAATATTGCTGTGATAAGGATACATGTGAAGTACTGCAGACACAAGAGAGTACCTCTAAGTCTGTCTCAGGGCACAGGAAAGCCTTTGGGCAGGAGGTGGCCAGTGAGCGTGCATGTGCATGTGTGTGTGTGTGTGTGTGATACTGGGTAGGGAGCGATCATTTCTGAAGCTGGAATTCAAACCCAGGCGTATGTCTAACTCTACAGATAAGGGAGCAGAAGTGGATCCCATGGAAAAAAGCAAAGGGCATTTAGGCAGAAGGCACATCATATAGAAGAGCCAGGTGAGTTGAAAGTATTTTACAGACTCTAGAAATAAAGGAAGTTTCATGTGAAAGAGAAAAAAAGGTGGGTGGTAGGTGGTGAGGCTGGAAAGGGAGGCAGGGACATCTCGAGATGTGGGGACAGTTGTGCGGTAGCAACTGACACGGCCAGGTCTGTGTGTAGCAGGAACACTGGCAGATCGTAGAGGCTGGCTTGGAGTGGGGAGAGGCTGGAGACCAGGAGATTTATCATCATCACTCAATTGAGTCATTAATACTAAAAACAACTATCTTTTATTGAGCTCCTGTAACCTGCCAGACAGGGCACTTAGACAGTTTTCATGTTTCATCTCTGGCCCCACAACAACTCTGTGAGGCAAACACAATTATCCCCAATTTACAGTTAAGGAAACCAAAATGTTGAGCAGTTAAGGAATTTGTCCAAAGTCATATAATAAATAATTTCTGAAGCTGAAATTGAAACCCAGATGTGTTTCTAACACTCAAGCCTCTGCTGTCCTGCGTCTCCTGGTAAGCAAACATTTGGAAAAGTGAGCCCCATCCTCAAACCACAGGCTGCTGGAGCAAGACTCTGCTCTGATGGCAGCTGCCTTCCTGCCTGTTTTTGACCCCCATTTATGGCTGTGGAGTGACATTGCCCCCTCAATCCCTACCTACCCAATGCATACAGATATGCACACACAAACACACACACACACACGTATACCATATTTTGACCCCAATTGCTGCTCTTGCTTAAACTACATCCTAATTCTGTCTCACTTCTTGGACACCATGATTTGCTGAGTCTTCCCTGAGCATTTGCAGTTCTAACTATCCCCTCTTGCCTGCTCCACCCTAGGGGGGGCCCAGATTCTTCATCCTCTGTCCTCCCAGTCTGGCCATTCTGAAATAATGTTTAGTCCTTTCCACATTGCAGGATGTCAGAAGGAACAGAGAAGGAGGCACTGCATGGGTAACTGGAAGTGTGGCAGGAAGAGGAGAGCAAACAAGTGACAACAGATTTGCAGCTCTTGATCAAAGGCAGCTCAAATAAGATAAATCACTACATAGAGCATTTTTAATGAAAAGGGCTTTGCTGTACATCATTCTTTTCTTATTTTTACCCTAAAGGGACCATACCAAAAGTTGCTAGAGGTATTCCCAGGCAAAGGAGGCAGCATATTGAATGGGAAGACATTGTGAGGCCGAGCACCTGAATGGAAGCTGCCAACCAGCCCGCCTCCCTGCCTCCCACCCTTCCTAAAGTTATTCTCTAGTAAATAGCCCTCCCACCTGGATTGGCACCTATTGAAGGGTGACTGATTATCAGAAACAAACCAGCATGGGACCTCTACTTACATAACTACAGAAAAGGAGAAAAGAAACTGATCAAACACAAATATAAACAACAACTTTCCAAAAATGTCTATCTCACCAAACAAGCAAATTGCACTTTGCAATGGACATCATCAACTAAGTAGAAGGAAATGTATGCTTTTGAAGAAAGATTTCAAAAAAGGAAGTTTAAAAAGAAAGAATAAGGAAGAGAAAGTAGGGCAAGATAGCGGATAGTGAGCAAGAAAAGTTCAGGAGAAAAGTTGAAGAAAGAAATAAACCCATCAAATGTTCAAAATAGCAAAATATTAGAATAGACACTAATTGAAAAACAAAGACATGGAGGACTGGCTTGAAACAAAAACATACGAATAAAAAATATTATCAAATTATGAGATAAAAGTCATTAGACAGTAAATTACTGGTATGCCAGTAGAAGACAGACTAAAGACATCAAATTTTGAATCAGAGTTAGGAAAAAGTAAGAACAGGACAATTAGAACAAAAAAATTCAAAAATACCTGAAAAGAAAATTACCATGAAATAAATAACAGAAATCTAGAATTTATACAGGTTAAAATGGCATATTATAGCTCAGAAAAAATAGTGATACAGAAAAACCAGCTCTAAGATACAGCCTAATGAAGTTTTCAGACTTCAAGAATAATAAAAGAATTCAGTGAAATTCAGCATTCCTCATCTCCCACACACAAATATTCACCTATGGGGAAAACTGATGATTCCTCCATATTTAGTACTAGAAAATAAGGAGTGACTCAGATTTGCTTTCAAGTGTAAAGAGAGCAGATAGAATTTTTCAAGTATGCAAGAGATCAGGAACAAAACGCCTATGTGTCCTTCTGTATAAACTAGGTATAACTAAATGGTGGTTCAAAGTTGATATAAAATAATCAATATATAAAATAAGCAGAAAAATACAGAAAAGATTTCATTTTTATTTATATTAAGAAATATATCTAGAAATAAACTTAAAAAGAAAATGTGGAAGACATATGAAAAAAAACTACAGGAAGAAATCTTTGCTGAAAACCAATAAAAGCTTTATATAAAGAAAAAGTTATATTTTTACAGATACATTCCCTATTTTAAGGATCATAATGCTTCCTAAATTAATGTATAACTACAATTTTATTACAATCAAAATACTAACAGGCATTTTTTTAGAACTTGCAAGCTGATCTTAACATACAAAAGAAAAATTTAACATGGGGATATAGCCAGAAAATTTCTTTAAAAAAAGAAGCACAAAAAAGGGGGGAATAGCTCTAAATTACTAAAATATCTCCAGTAATTTATAAAATTTGATGCTGTCACAAGTGTAGATAAGCAGTTCAGTGGAATGGAATAAAGAGTCTAGAAGCAGACACAAACACACTTGTAAAGGAAGCCCATTAATGGAGTTTAGATGACTGACTGGCTATGTAGAAAACGTAGCGCCGAATTCCTCTTCCTACCTCCTTTCTTCCACCGAAAATAAATTCCTGATTGGTCAAAGATTTAAGTTTCAAAAATGAAACTATGAAGTAACTAGGGGAGAAGATGAAATATTTAAAATATAATCTGGCAGCAGTGACATTCTAAGTATGACATGAAAACCCAAATCTATGAATTTCACTTAATAAAAAATTTAAACTTTCACATGGCAAAATCCACTATAAATAGACTCAGAAGACAAATGATGAATCAGGAGGAATATTTACAGCGCAGATCACTGGCAAAAGGTGAATTTCCTTAATATCTAGAGTTTTACATATTAATATATTAATTTACATGTTAGCAAGACCAGCAACTCAATTGAAAAATGAGGAAGGATATGAACAAGCAATTCATACAGAAAAAGTAAAAGAATACCCCCTTAAAGTATGAAAGGATGATTATATTGCTCATAGTTGAATGAAATTTTCATTATGATAAGATATCATTTTCACCTATCAGATTGGGAAAGATTAAAGCATCAGATAATACCTACCATTAGCAAGGTTGCAAATGGGTGCTGCAACACTGTATATTAGCAGGGAACGTGACAGGGGAATTTGGCAATATTAACAGGATAAAATTACAAACATAAAAATGCTGTGTTCAGCACTCTTTTTAATAGCAACATTTTGCAGGCAACCTAAATGTGCAATAAAAGAAGAATGGTTACATTATGATAAAGTCAGACAAAAGAGTTTCATATGGCAGTTAAAAAAATGAAGTGCTGATGTGTAAATATCTCTTAGATTGATTGTTAGTTTTAAAAAAGGAGTTGCAGAACAGCAAGTATAAAATGAACTCATTCGAGTACAATGATAAAGAACATATACTATATCCTTTACTTACATGCTTGCATATGCATAGAAGTTTCTGGAGAATTACACATGAAACCATTTCTAATGTTCACCTTTGGTGAGTGGGCTGAGGAAGTGGGAGAGCAGAAAGACCCACACTTTGCACATAAAGAAAAGTGCCATGTGTGTCAATTTTATAATTTAAACAACTTCTATAATTAAAAAATGGAGTAAAAAGAAATTAATTTTATGGGGGAGAACAATGTTTCTTTATATATTCCAGCTAGTACAGCACTCTATCACCCTTCCTATTCGCTAGAGGGACATTGACACCACACATTTTCATCTCACTTGGCTCATTTGACAGCAACAAGAATTTTGCTGGACACAAACTGAAGAAGTTTGGCAGACGGGCCCATAGACAGACGGCAGGAGTGAAGAAGGCACTTTACATTTTACCAAGTTATAAAAATTAGCAGCTTGATTTTTTTACTCAAAAAATACTTAGGGAAATAAATTTATATATCGCATTAGGATTAAATACTCAAGGTCACCATTAAAAAATCCCAAGACCAATTTGAATGTACTTCCATCCTCAGCCAAATTGTGCTGGGTTCTGGGGCTATGACAACAGTAAAACACATTCTCTCTCCACAAGCAATTCTAAGGCTGGTAGGAAAGGACAAGAAACAAATTAGAAATGATTCAGTAAGTGTTACTATAGCTGACACTTACAGGAGAACTTCTCAAAGCGAGAAATGGTATACAAAGTAGAATCAGAGCTCCTTAGCTCACCATGTGGGACTGGGATGAACTATTCTCTCTCACTCACCAACGCTTCTCATCAGAAGCTGAAATAAGGGGAGAGAGAGGCCCAGTATTTATTTTACTAACATAACCCATGATCCCTCTCCATAGAATTTCTTTCCAAGCACAGTGTGTTTCATAAAATAACAAACAAAAACAAAAAAAGAAAATAAAATCTTGCATAGCTTTTTTTCCTTTTTCTTTTTCTTTTTTCAAAGGGGAATTTCCTCTATACCCTTCATGAAAATTTTTAGGATTAGATTCTTCCTGCACTAGAACTCTCGGATCAAGGCATCCTGCACCCAACATATAGGAATCAAGGTTACTTACCAAAGAGGACTTAGGAGCTGACATGTTATTGTTTGAAAAATCTATCATTGATTGACAGGCCAAGAGATTGCATTTCTGCCTGAATAATAAGAGTTTAAGTTCACAGAACACTCTCAGAAATGATATCTTATTTGATCGACACAATGCCTATAAACTAGGTATTAATAGTATTCTCCATCTGATAGATATTTCCAAATAAAGGATTAAGGAACTTACCTAATTTCATTTAAACCACATAAAACTGTGTAAAGCAGTTGTTATTTTCTTTCATACATCAGGATTTTTGCTAATAGTGTTGGTTAGGAGAAAGACGAGCCAAAATGCCTAGGTTCCATTCCCAGTTTTGCCACTTAATGACTGTGTGATCTTGAGCAAGTTGCTTAACTTCTCTGTGCCTGAGTTTCTGTACATGTAAAAATGAGATGATGATACTTTATGGGGTTACTGTGAGGACTAAATGAGTTAATAGATGAGAAGTACTTGGAACAGTGCCTAGTACATAGGAAGTATTATGAAATTGTGAGGTCTTACTCTGAACCTAGAGGTTTAGATTATTTCTGTTTTGTTTTGTTTTTTGAGACAGAGTCTCACCCACTCTGCTGCCCAGACTGGAGTGCAGTGGCACAATCTTGGCTCACTGCAACCTCTACCTCCCAGGTTCTAGCGATTCTCCTGCCTCAGCCCCCCGAGTAGCTGGGATTACAGGCATGTGCCACCACAGTCGGCTAATTTTGTATTTTTAGTAGAAATGGGGTTTCACCTTGTTGGCCAGGTTGGTCTTGAACTCCTGGCTTCAAGTGATCTGCCTGCCTCGGCCTCCCAAAGTGCTGGGATTACAGGCATGAGCCACCACACCCAGCCAAGATTTATTCTTGATTTGCATTTCACTGTACTGTGGTTTCCCAGAGTGTGTTTGTGGAATGTTACTAGCCTTTATGGGGAGAAAATTAAAGAGGATCATATTGTCAGACATATTTGGGAAGTGTTACATTAGATGAAATTGAATAGCTCTCTTCTTTATAATACCACCCAGAGCATTTAATAAATTTATGGTGAATGTGAATCTCTTTGGAGGGTTTCCCACCTAAACACTGGCACTGAGGCCTTTCCTTCCTCACTGTCTTTGACCTGCTGGCTACAAAACTCTCTTTCTGGAGATGGAGGACTTACAGGCATCCTTGGTCTTTGAATGGTGAAGGGCATTCACAAGGGGACGTTTCACTGGGGCCTGGCCATGTCATAGGGTCCTGGCTGGCTTTCTGCTGTGAGTGATCCACAGGCCAAATACAGACAGCATAGATAGAAGGCCTGCAACTCTCAGAGACAAGATCGAAAGCCAATATCCTCTTTTCCTGGTCAGTGTGGTGCTCCCTACAATTGTAACGAAGAACTGCATGTCACAGGGTGACCATGCACTCTGTGGCTTCCCTGAATAGACATCAATGATACTTGCTGCCCTCTCCTCCACCCTGAGATGTCTCCTGTGGGGAGACAGAAGGGGCACTGGCTAAAGATCTTCTCTTCCTCCAGCCTCTCTCCAGTTCAAGTGGCCTGAGGAATTGTAAACTTTGATAAAGATGGAGTACAGAGAAAAAAATTGAGTTTTATATGACATTAGGCCTCGAAAGACAGGTGGGGAACTTGAGAGAATCGAAAGTTTGTAAAACTGTAACCAAAGTTTGTGAAATTCTTATAGTTAGCAAAGCACTTTGATTACATCATCTCCTTTGAGTCGCTGGACATTGCTGGAAGTTGTGTGCTTAGCCTGCCCATCTTATAATGAGGTAATGAAAGCCTAGTGGGATAAGAGACCTCTCTAAAGCCACATAGGTAGAGGTTGGCAGGGCTAGGACCAATAACCAGATCTTGACAGTCCAGAGTTATTGCTCTTTGACCCACGGTGTGGTGCCAGGCATGAGAGTGCAGGGTTATTGGAGGAGAAGAGTAGAGACAGCTGGGAGTAGAAGAGGAAATAAAAAATAAAAATGGGAAGGCAGCTTCACCACAGCATTGCCTTAGGACAGGCTCTGAGTAGAGCTGCCAGCCCTACATGTTTGATAAGACAAAACCTGCCAAGAGTGAAAATCCATCCTGCTGAGGAGTTTAAAAAATAATTTCAAGCCGGAAATTGCATTTTATCTTTTCATTCCCTTAAGTCCAAAATTCGCCTCCCTGCAATTGCCTTGATTTAAAAAAAAAAAAAAGATTCCAGCATCACAGTTCAACACACAGAGTCAAAAGTCCCTGTGCATCCATGCTGAAAATGGCCAATTGAATTGGCACGTCTTGCAATGAGACAGGAGACTGCACATCTATCAGGCATCGGAGCCCATTTTCATCATTCATTATTATTGGAGAAGAAAGAGATTTTTGCTCATGCACAGACAGAGGATATTACTGATTGCTGTGGTAAGATATCCAGGGACTGGGAGCTGACTATCACTTGTTTCTTGGGAAACAGTCTTCTCTAAATTTAAGGGCCAGGAAGACAAAGATAATAGCTACAAAGAAATTTTCTAAGCACTGTTTCTTCCCAGAGACCCATAGACATAATCAGAAAGAGGACTATATTATGGTAAAAGAGAGCATGGGCTTTGCAGTCAGGCCAGGTTTAAACCCTACCTTCCCGTTGACAAGCTGTATGACCCTTGGCAAGTTATTTCTACTGTCTGAGCTTTGATTTCCATACTCCATAGGTTTTATTGTGAGACTCAAACAAAATAGCCTATGTTATCAATAACGGCTTAAACCTGCACACTCAATCAATTATATGTCTTTTAATCAAAGTCATCATAATTCAGTAGGAAATGAGAAACCTTGGTTAGGGCAAATATTAATAAACCCAGCTGTCTGATGAAGAGCCACTGCGATCAGCAATAGACTAAAGCAGAAGTTGGTGAAAGTCAGAAGTGAGCAGACGTTAGACTGGCACCTTGGTTCATTCGCGTTCTCCATTCTATCAGCCCCAGAACCTAAGGCCTAGGAAGCCAGGGCAAGGGTGGAGCCTCCGATTCACAGCTGACCATGTGCCAGCTCCAGCTGAGAATGTAGACAGAGTAAACTATTCAAAGAGGCAGGCCAGGGGACACCATGCCTCTCATGGTACCTTCCAGAAACATGTCCTGGAATCCTGGCAGGCTGACGGTTCACAATGCCTAGCAGGAGCCTGTTGCCAAGGGGGTGAAAACTAGAACCGAAACAAAGAGGCAGGCAGGGGATGGGCCGCTATGGAGTCAAGAAAATGCTTTTTTTCAGCTCATACAGAAGCAGATCAAGCAGAGGAGGTTGCTGAGGGCTGTTTCTGTTAGAAAAGCACCTCTCATGCCATCATAATCAGGCCCATTAAGCTATCATGAATATTACAAAGCACCTTATGTGACCAGCCAGGGTTAGGTGCATGTGAATAGTTGGAGGGGCTCATCTTCTATTTACGTTAAGTTAGTTCTTTGCGAAGCTGGACTTTATAGCCTGGCCCCTTACAGAACCAATTTTCCTGAGTTATGGTTCAATGCGAATCTCAAGGCTCTTACTGACAGCCTAAGAAATACCCCAGAAAGTCTGCTTCCTACACTGGTCATTATGTCATTTAATATTCTTTTAAAAAAGTAAAACAACTCTCATTTGGCAAATGCCTTTTAGAGTTAACAGACACAGTAGAAAGGCCATAGGTTTTGTGACTAGGGACCTGGATTGGAATCCTGGCTCTCCATACACTAGTGACACTCTGTCGAGTGGAGGAATCTTATTTCTTAATGGAGATAGTAACACCTTCTTTGAAGGGTGTTATAGGAATTGCAGAATTCACTGGATGTTTACAATGTGCAATGCACCCTGCTAGAGCTTTATAAGCACCTCACTAAATTCTTACAACAAACTTATGAGCCAGGGATTATTAGCCCCACCCCATCTGCTTTCCAAGTGCACAGATAAGGGATCACCTGTATTGCATTAGGTAAATTACCTGGAATCTCCCTGCTAGTTAGGGAGGGAGGGGCAAAGGTAATGTAGGTGAAAGCTCTTAGGAGTTACTGAATGGGCGCCAAAGGATCATCAGCTACCTTTTCCTGCTTCTCTTAAATACCTGAAATCTTCCCTTTTGAATGACAGAAAGACTGAGCGTTGGCCTCTCATGGTTTTTTGGGGGTTTTGTTTTTGTTTTTGTTTTTTGTTTTTTTCCTTTTTGCCTCTTGGGCAGTTTCAACTTAACATTCATTAACAGTAACTCTGTTTTATGAATATTTTATTCCCCCCATTTTTTCATGGTTTTGAATTTCCTATTTTAGAACCTCTATTACAGCAACATTTGTTGGAATCAACTTAATAACCCTTTGAAAGCAGATAAACTACAAATCCAGGGTCTGTAAATGGGCTACTAGCTGTTGGATGGACACAGCCCTAATTTAAAAATAGGTCACTTTTTTAAAAAGTCAAACATACTAGAATGCTTGAATTCAAATGATGACTTAAACCTCCAGAGCCTAAACATGCATTTCAATGATAAATATTCCAAAAATCTTGAATGGCTCCTTCTCAGGAATTGCCACTAATATCTATGGTATTATTTTCCCATCCTTAAAATGATGGTAAATTCACATTTGGGATGAGGGGTTTAATTTTTGGAAACAGATAAAAGTCATTCAGAAATAAAGTTGTTGACCAAGATGAATGATTAAACTGGGAAATGTGGGCTTTGGTCTGATGCCAGATCACTATTTGAAATATGAGACTGATGATCCTTCTCACGGGGTTTCAGAATTGGCTAGAAAGACATCATCAAATCCTAAATATCAGGCATTGGAAAAATATGCCTAGAAAGCCATTGAAAAGAGGAGATCACTTTTGAAGAAAGAGACTCTGTCCTTCTGAGGGGAAGGATAACTTGGAGGTAGGAGGACCACAGCAAGGGGGAGCTGTGATAGCCATGGGAAGACAAGCTTAGGTGTGGTCATGGGAAGATGAGCTTAGGTGTGTCCAAGGAGAACTTGAATTAAGCTTCTGAAAAGCAAAGGGGAGGCTGGGCGTGGTGGCTCATGCCTGTAATCCCACCACTTTGGGAGGCTGAGGTGGGTGGATCACTTGAGGTCAGGAGTTCGAGACCAGCCTGGCCAACATGGTGAAACCCCGTCACTACTAAAAATACAAAACTTAGCCAGACGTGGTGGTGGCGATCTGTAATCCCAGATAGTCAGGAGGCTGAGGCAGGAGAATCGTTTGAACTTGGGAGGCAGAGGTTGCAGTGAGCTGAGATTGCGCCACTGCACTCCAGCCTGGGCAATAGAGGAAGGGTTCACAAAAAAAAAAAAAAAAAAAAAAAAAAAAAAGAAGCAAAGGGGAATAGGTGCTAAAAGCCAGAGAACTCCTCCTTCCTTGTTTAGTACAGATCAGATTGCTATGGAAAGAAACATCAGGAACTCTCATTTCAAGGACCAAGTTTAAGTGAAAGAGGTGAGAGAGGAAGAAAGGTGGACATAGTCAGCACATGCAAAGAAAAGCAGAACAAATCTCAGGCTACCACATGATAGTCATTGGTACCTGGGCTAAGTATCTCACATGTATTCTGAGAGTATTCATATGTATTCTCATGTATTCTGAGACACTCAGTTCATTATGCTCAAATCTAATTTAGCACTAATTTCCATTGTTCAAAGGACTTTTATATCCTTGTTTCAATGAATGCCCACAACACCCTTGTGATGTGAGTGGGGTAGGTAATGTTATGAAACCTATTTGATAGTAAGAAGGCCAAGATTCAGATAAATTTATTGACTAATGAATCACCCAAGGTCACTCAACTTATTAGTGGCTAAACCATCTCTGCTAGAACTTTGATCTGTTGGCTTCAACTTTTGAATTTAACTATCTACTACTTTTCTATCCTCTTTATCAACAAAGACATTTACATTCTGAGATATTTCCTACAAAGAAATTATCATAGCAATTTTAGCAGTCTTTATTAGCATATTGGATATAACATAAAGAATAGCTTCAAAAATTAGAGAAGACTCTTCTGATAACTTGTGTTTCAAAACCTAAGAATACCTACATAGTTGTTCCATCACCCTCTTCCTTTGAATGAAGCAAAAGGAGTACAAATAACATTTCTTGTGATATAAGCTATGCTTTCTTTTCACAGATACTTAAGGTCTTCGATGAATAACCAATTATTCTTCCTAAAACCTACACCATGGCACAGACTCCTTCAGTCCTATTTGTCTGCCCAACCTAGCCAATACCGAGACAGATGGAGAACAGGTCCCTCTCAAGCTCTCATGACTCACTTTACTGCTCACCTCTTAGTAATCCAAATAGGAACCCAGCAATATTTAAGCTTCAGCAGCCTTGAAACCCAAACCAAGTTTTACTCCTACACCTGAGTTTGATCGAAATCTTCAAAGAATGCAAGGAAAGGCTAAGATGTAGACTGTTCAAAGATGGGATCTCTCATTAATTTCTGTCTCTTCAGTATCAGTATGATACCTGTAACATACTTAAAGTAGATGAAGAAAAAAGTGGGAAAGTTGGAAGGAAGGAGGGAAGAAAGAAAAGAAGGAAGGAGAGAGGGACAGAGTCCGGAGAAGGACCTGTATCTTTAATCCTGGCCAAGGATTAAAGCCTGGTCCTGTCTCTGTTCCTGGACCTTCTGGCAAGGCAAAGAAGTGAGATCCCTCAGCAGCCTGCTCTCCTGCTTTCAACCCTTGATGACTTTAATGAAGAACCGTTATAAAAATACTTGGTTTGTGTTCATAAAAACCACCAAGAAATAGGGAAAAATAAAGACTGGGAATTGACTGTAACCAGAGGCATTTTCACTAGGAATTCTTGGCTTGCTTTCTCTCTATGAGCTATGCCCACCTCAGGAGCTTTCATGTGGATAACACAGAGATTTTCTTTTGAAAAGACTCTTACTATGCCTTATGGGGTCTGTGAGTTGCACTCTATCCTCTGGGGCATAAATTTACTAAGGAGATGGTGGGGGTCATCATTCTTCCATGGACAAGCACATCTTCTCTATGACTCCTGCCAATCTTCCCCAAGACTATGCTGGCATGGTAGTCTACAGCCAGCTAGCAACCATGCTATGACTTATGCAGGTTTTTGCTTCACACATTCATTTTGCAATTATTTCTTGATTGTTTATCAGGTATCTGGCACTGTGCATTATTTCCCCTCCCCTCCCGCACAACAGTACCAGGGAAGACAGCAGAAGTTTGTGGTGGAGGATTATGTTTCCCAGTGGCCCTTTGCTCATTTAGAACATTCTGAACTTCTTCCCAGCATCTGTGGAGGCAGAACCCTTCAGTGCACTGGGAGCAGGATCTACAATGGCTTCTAATTTACTAACACAAAAAATTAAGATTTTTTTGCCCGATTGTCAAGACATTTACCATTCAGTGATACCATCCTCCCTTGCCCCACAAATATGCAAAGTGACAGACTCTCTCCTAATTCTAGTCGGGCTCCCCTAGGCCCTCAAGACCCCAAACTTGTGTTCTCTCCTTGGCCCATTTATTCCAGTTTCAGCAAAAATCCTGCCGAATCAGTTTCATGAAAATCTCCCACCCTTGATATCTGATCAAATTCCTCATCCCCCATGCTCAATATCTTGTCATCCTGCCCTACCTTCAGCAAGAATCCTATCAAAAGTCTGTTTAGCCTGACCCTCCCTCCTATCTTTGTTATTTTATTTTCCCTTAACAATTTTCGATCCAGTGACCTCCCACCCTGTTCCTTGGCTCTAAGTCTCCATTTGTCCTTGTATTTGGAATGGAATTAGTTCTGTGTTGAGGTGTCTTTCTCCCTATTGCAATAGTTCCTGAATAAAATTTGCAAATACCATTTTAACTTCTGTCAGGTTCTGGTTTTCTTTAACACAAACTCCTCCCAGTCTTCTGTATTTCCTTTCATGTCAGGGTCACTGCTAGTCCATATGGTACCTTGGTACAAATTAGAAACAAGTGTTTCTTCCTGAAATTTTTTTTTCATCAACAATGAAGAAGATTGTTCAGAATATACTAATTTTGTTAGAACTAAACATTTTATTCTCATCTTCCAGAAAATTATCATAATAACCTACAAATGATGTTATCTGCAGTGTGACTGTGCTCTTTAAATCTGGCACCTCTGGGCATGCATGACAGGAGTGCTATATGTTATGTCTTTCACTTGAGGGCTTCTGCTTCTCACTTCCTTCCATATAATTTGCCATCTTTCAAGCCTCAAATTACACCTCAGGCTCTCCATGACTATTTCCCTGATGACTTATTCATACACTCCCCAAACATTATTTGAGCACTTATCATGTGCCAGACTCTCATCTATGCACCAGGAATACACAGCAGGGAATAATGGGCAAAGATAGGCAAGGTTGCTGTTCTCATAGAAAGATGATACACAGATAAACAAATTGTTATATAATAGAAATGGTAGGGGTTCTACCTCAACAGTCAATCAGCTCTGGTGCTCATGAAGGGTCTCAGAGAAGCGGATTTCTTCTCCCTCTCTCCCTCAACAGGTGTACCCACACTGAACTCCCATGAGAGAAACCCCAGCTTTCTGGAACACTTCAGGGTGACTGCATCCCCACAGAAGGAGTGCCCTCTTAGTTCAGGTTTGCACAAGAAATAGATCCCAACCTCTCTGTACATGGAACATCAGCATTTCTGCAGATGAAGAGAGGTGCCTGTCTGATCTGAATAGCCAGAACACTGGATTAGGAGTGTGACTGGGAGTCAGACCACTTTCCTACTAGCCTGGAAGGAGAGCTGTGATGGCTCCCTCACTTCCTCCTGAATAGACCTCAGTGAATTTCACTGAGAGCTTCCCCAGCCACCCTTTTGGCGGCTGGGACCTCTGCCTACCACTGGGGTATTGCATTTACCCATGGCTTTAGCCACAGCTGATTTTTACTCATGGGTACCTCCTACTAGTCTGAAGCTGGAACTGTTCAATCCAGTGAGTAAAATACCAGAGAAACAAAGTTTTAAAAGTGCACATCACTGGGGAATGAGATAAGTTCCATGAGACCTCTGCCATTCTAGCTCCACAGGAGACAGTGAACCTGCTCACACACCCAGCACATTGCTACTACCACCAGTATCTGAGAAACCT
Source organism: Pan paniscus (assembly GCF_029289425.2). Classification (NCBI taxonomy): domain Eukaryota; kingdom Metazoa; phylum Chordata; class Mammalia; order Primates; family Hominidae; genus Pan; species Pan paniscus. The sequence continues at coordinate 111,770,672 of NC_073258.2, forward strand.
ATCCCACAAAGATTGTCTATAACCCAGGAACTCATACAGAGTCTTTGCCACTGAAATTATCCAGAGCTGAAGCAAGGTGACAATAAACTAGAAACACTAAACTCACATACTCAAAGGAAAAAAAAAATTTAAACCCAGTTGAATCAAAATTAACTCAAAAATAATTAGAAGAAGTAGTGTACTCATATGAAAAGGAACCAGAAAACCAATTCTGGCAATATGGAAAAAACAGGGTTCCATAATACCACCAAATGTCAACTAGCTTTCCAGCAGTGGATCCAAACCAAGATGAAACCTTTGAAATCTCAAAGAATTAGTGAAGTTTATTATCAATTTACTGAAGGACATATAAAAGAAAGAAAACCAACATAAAAAATTTTAAAAACAATTTAAGATGTGAATGAAAAATTTTCTGAAGAGATAGATATTTTTTTAAAATGCCAATCAGAACTTCTGGAAAGAACAGACACATTTAGGGAATTACAAAATGCAGTGGAAAGTTTTAACAATAGACTAGACCAAGTAGAAGAATTAACTTCAGAACCCAAAGACAAGGTTTTTGAGTTAACCTAATCAAACAAAATAAAGAAAAAAGAACTAAAGGAAATTAAGTCTCCAGGAAATACGGGATTGTGTGAAATGACCAAACCTAAGAATTACAGGTGTTCCTAAGGGAGAAGAAAAAGCAAAAAGTTTGGAAAACATATTTGAGGGAATAATTGAGGAAAACTTTCTTGGCCTTGCTAGAGATTTAGACATCCAAATTTAAGAAGCTCAAAGAACTTCTAGGAGACTCATTGCAAAATGGACATCACCAAGGCATACAGTCATCAGGGTATCTAAAGCCAATGTAAAGAAAATAATTCTGAGAGTAGTGAGACAAAAATATGAGCTAACTTATACAGGAAAACCTATTAAGCTAACAGCTGACTTCTCAGCAGAAACCTTACAAGCCAGAAGAGACTGGAGTCCTATCTTTAGTCTCTTTAAGCAGAGAAACTGTCAGCCAAGAATTTTGTATCCAGCAAAACTGTTTCATAAGTGAAGGAGAAGTAAAGTATTTCTCAGACAAGCAAATGCTGAGGGAATTTGTCAATACTAGATCAGTTCTATAAGAAATGCTAAAAGGAGTTCTAAATCTTGAAAGAGAAGGTCAATATGCACCAGAATAGAAACTCCTGAAAGCATAATATTCACAAGGCCTATAAACAATAACACAATGAAGAAAATAAAGTCAGTAGGTAAAAATCTCATAATGACTGGAACAATATCTCACATCTAAATATTAATGTTGAATGTAAGTGTCCTAAATGGTGTATTTAAAAATACAGATTGGCAGAATGGATAAAAAAATCACAAACCAAATAGTTGCTGTCTTTGGGAGATCACACCTAACATGTAAGGATTCTTATAAACTCAAGGTAAAGGGGTAGAAAACATATTTCATGCAAATGGAAACCAAAAGCAAGCAGGAGTAGCTATTCTTATATCAGATAAGATAGACTTTAAAGCAAAACAGCAAAAAAAAAAAAGACAAAAAAGGTCATTATACAATGATAAAAGGATCAATTCAAAAAGAAGATATAATAACCCTAAATATATATGCACCTAACACCATAGCTCCCAGATTCATAAAGCAATTACTATTAGAACTAAGAAAAGAGATAGACACCAATACAATAATAGTGGAGGACTTCAACCTTCCACTGACAGCACTGGACAGACTATCAAGACAGAGAGTCAACAAAGAAATACTGAACTTAAACTGCACTCTAGAACAAATGGACCTAACAGATATTTACAAAACAATCTACCCAAGAGCTGCAGAATATACATTCTTCTTATCAATGCATGTAACATTCTCCAAGATAGACCACATGATAGCCCACAAAATAAGTCTCAATACATTTTCAAAAATTAAAATCATGTCAAGTACTTTCTCAGACCACAGCAGAATAAAACTAGAAATCAATTCCAAAAGGAACCCTCAAACCTATACAAATACATAGGAATTAAACAATCTGCTCCTGAATGATTTTTGGGTTAACAACAAAATCAAGATAAAAATTAAACATTATTTTGAATGAATGATAACAATGACACAAGTTACCAAAACCTCTGGGATATAGCAAAAGCAATGCTAAAAGGTAAGTTTATAGTGCTAAATGCCTATATCAAAAAGTATGAAAGATCACAAATTGACAACCTAACCATCACACTTCAAGGAACTAGGGAAATAAGAACACACCAAACCCAAAGCTGGCAAAAATAAATAAATACATAAAATAAAATAAAGATCAGAGCAGAAGTAAATGAAATTAAATCTAAAGATCAATGAAGCAAAATGCTGGTTCTTTGAAAACATAAATAAATTTGATAGACCACTAGCTAGATTAACTAAGAAAGAAGATCCAAATAAGCTGAAATGAAAATGGAGAATTACGACTTAAACCACAGAAATACAAAATATCATGTAAGACTACTATAAACACCTCTCTGCACAAAAACTAGAAAATATAGAGGAAATGGATAAATTCCTGGAAACATATAACACCCCTAGTTTGAATCAGGAAGAAATAGAAATCCTGAACAGACCAATAGCAAGCACTGTGGTTGAATAAGTAATTCTTTAAAAAACTCAAAAAAAGAAAAAAGAAAAGCCTAGTGCCAGACTACTTCACAGACAAATTCTATCAGACATTCAAAGAAGAATTGCTACCAATTTTACTGAAAATATTTCAAAAGATTGAGAAGGAGGGACTCCTACCTAACTCATCCTATGAAGCCAGAATCACCCTGATAGCTAAGCCAGGAAAGGACATAACAAAAAAAGAAAACTACGCACCAATATCCCTTATGAATATACATGCAAAAATCCTCAACAAAGTACTAGCAAGCCGAATCCAATAGCACATAAAAAAAAATCACCATGATCAAGTGGGTATCATTCCAGGGATGCATGGATGGTTCAACATACACAAGTCAATAAATGTGATTCATCACACAAACATAATTAAAAACAAAAACCACATTACCATCTCAATAAATGCAGGACAAACATCCACTAAAATTCAGCATCCTTAATGACTAAAACCCTCAACAAACTAGGCATAGCATAGAAGGAATACACTTTATTAAAAAGTCAAAAATAACAGATACTGGTAAGATTGTGGGAAAAAAGGACCACTTATACACCATTGATGGGAGTGTAAATTAGTTCAAAAACAGTGGAAGACAGTGTGGTGATTCATCAGAGACCTAAAAACATAAACACCATTCAACCCAGAATTCCCATTACTAGCTATATGTCCAAGGGAATATAAATCATTCCATTATAATGACACATGCACACATATGTTCATTGCAGCACTATTCACAATAGCAAAGACATGGAATGAACCTAAATGCCCATCAATGGTAGACTGGATAAAGAAAATGTGGTACATATACACCATGAAATATTATGCAGCCATTAAAAAGAATAAGATAATGTCCTTTGCAGGAACACGATGCAGCTGGAGGCTATATTCCTTAGCAAACTAACACACAAACAGAAAACCAAACACTGCATGTTCTCACTTATAAGTGGGAGCTCAATGATGAGAACACATGGACACAAAGCAGAGAACAATAGACCTGGGGGCCTACTGGAGGGTGAAGGGTGGAAGGAGGGAGAGAATCAGGAAAAATAACTACTTGGTGCTATGCCTAATACCTACCTGAGTGATGAAATAATCTGTACAACAAACCCCCACGACATGAGTTTACCTATATAACTGATATGGTTTGGCTGTGTCCCCACCCAAATATCATCTTGAAATGTAATCCCTATAATCCCCATGTGTCCAGGGAGAGACCTGGTGGGAGGTGATTGGATCATGGGAGCATTTCCCCCATGCTGTTTTCATGATAGTGAGGGAGCTCTCATGAGATCTGATGGTTTTATAAGGGGCTCTTCCTCCTTCATTCCTCACTCTTTTCTCTCTTGCCTACTGCCATATAACACATGCCTCTTCCCCTTCCACCATGATTGTAAGTTTCCTGAGGCCTCCCTAGACATGTGGAACTGTGAGTCAAATAAACTTCTTTCCTTTATAAATTACCGAGTCTCAGGTGTTTCTTTAGAGCAGTGTGAAAATGGACGAATACAATGACAAACCTGCACTTGTACCCCTGAATTAAAAAGTTACATAATAGTAATAATAATAATAAAATCCATATATGACAAACCCACAGCTAATATAATATTGAACAGTGAAAAGTCAAAAGTTTTCCCCCTAAGAACTGAAACCAGACAATGTGGATGCATGCTTTCACCACTTCTATTCAACATAGTACTGGAAGTCCTAACCAGAGCAATCAGGTAAGAGAAAGAAATAAAGAACACCCAAATTGGAAAAGAGGAAGTCAAACTATTTCTATTTGCTGATAATATGATCTTATACCTATAAAACCCTGAAGACTCTTCCAAAAGACTCCTAGATCTGATAAATGAATTCAGTAAAGTCTCAGGTTACAAAATCAATATACACAAATCACTAGCACTGCTATATACCATCATTGACCAAGTCGAGAATCAAATCAAGAACTCAATCCCTTTTACAATAGCTACAAAAAAAAATCCAGAAATATACTTACCCAAAGAGGTGAAAGATCTCTAAGAGGAGAACTACAAAACACTGATGAAAGAAATCACAGATGACAGAAACAAATGGAAATATATTCCATGCTATGGATTTGAAGAACTGATATTATAAAAATGGCCATACTTTTCAAAGTAACCTACAAATTGAAAGCTACTTCTATCAAAATACCAACATCATTTTTCACATAATTAGAAAAAACAATTCTAAAATTCATATGGAACCCAAAAAGCCCAAGTAGCAAAGCAATCCCAAGCAAAAAGAATAAATTTGGAGGCATCACATTACCCAACTTCAAATTATACTACAAGGCTACATTAACCAGAACAGCATGGTACTGGTATAAAAGTAGATGCATAGACCAAATGGAACAGAATAGAGAATCCAGAAATAAACCCAAATATTTACAAGCAATTGATCTTTGACAAGGCATACAAAAACTTAATTTGGAGAAAGGACACTCTCTTCAATAAATTGTGATGGGAAAATTGGATAGCCACGTGTGGAAGAATGAAACTGCATTTGTGTCTCTCACCATATGCAAAAATCAACTTAAGATAGGTTAAAGACCTAAATCTAAAAGCTAAATCATAAAAATTATAGAAGAAAACTTAGTAAAACTATTGTGGATTTTGGCCTAGATGAAGAATTTATAACTAAGACCTGGAAAGCAAATGCAACAACAACAAAAATAAATAAATTGGACCCAGTTAAACTAAGAAGTTTCAGCACCCCAAAAGAAATAACAGAATAAAAAGGCAACCTACAGAATGAGAGAAAATATTTGCAAATTATTTTTCTGACAAAGGACTAATATTCAGAATCTACAAGAAATGCAAACAAATTAGCAAGAAAAAAAAACAAATAATCCCATTAAAAATTGGCCAAAGGACATGGATAAACATTTCTCAAAAGAAGATATACAAGTGGCCAACAAACATGTGAAAAAATGCTCAACATCACCAATCATCAGGGAAATGAAAATCAAAACCACAATGAGATACCACCTTATCCCAGACCAAATGACCATTATTAAAAAGTCAAAAACAATGGATATTGCCATGAATGCAATACAAAGGGAACACTTATACACTGCTGGTGGGAAAGCAAATTAGTACAACTTCTATGGAAAGCAGTATGGAGATTTCTCAAAGAATTAAAAGTAGATCTACCATTCAACTTAGCAACCCCACTACTGAGGATCTACACAAAGAAAAAGAAGTCACTTTATAAAAAAGACACCTGTACACATATGTTTATTACAACACAATTCACAATTGCAAAGATACAGAATCAAACTAAGTGCCCATCAACCAATGAGTGGATAAAGAAAATGTGACCATATATATATATACACACATACACACCATGGAATATTACTCAGCCATAAAAAGAATAAAATAATGTATTTTGCAGTAACTTTGATGGAACTGGAGGCCATTATTCTAAGTGAAGTAACTCAGGAATCAAAAACCAGGTCCTGCATTTTCTCACTTACAAGTGAGAGCTAAGCTATGGGTACACAGAGACATATAGCATGGTGTAATAGACTTTGGAGACGCAAAATGGGGAGGGTAGGAGAGGAATAAGGGATTTAAAAACTGCCTGTTGTGTACAGTATATACTACTCGGGTGAGGGGTACACTATAATCCTAGACTTCACCACTATACAATTTATTCATGTAACCAAAAGCCACTTGTACCCCTAAAGTTATTGAAATGAAAAATATTTTTAAAAAGAAATGGAAGGGCAATAAGGAATGTAAAATGGTAACAGGCTAGTGAATGAGGGGATTACTTAGGAAAAGATGGTCAGGGAAGGCCATTCTGAAGAGCTGATATTTGAATGAGATATTAGCCATGCAAGGACCTTAGGAAGAGCATTCCAGTTATAAAGAATATAAAAGTCAAAGACTGAGGCAGGACTGTGTTTGGCATGTCCACGTGCCAGGAAGGAAGGCTGCTATGGCAGGAGAGAAGTGACAGTGGTAGGGAACACAGGCAAAGACATCAGCAGGGCTAGATTATATGAGGTTTTGTAGCCATGTTAAAGACTTTTGATTTTATTCTAGGATTTTAAACAGTATTTACAAGTTATATGATCTGATTTAAAGTTTTAAGATATCTCTCTGTCTGTGCTGCAGAAAATGAATGGGAAGAGCTAAAATGGACCAGGAAAGCTACTTGAGTGAAGAGCAGTTAGTCTATCTAACATATAAGAGTACATTCCAATTCAGACACTTCCTGATTTCAAAATATATTATAAAACTACAGTAATCGAAACAGAATGATAATGGCATAAAGACAGCTGTATAAACCGATGGAACAGACTTGCAAGCCCAGAAACAAAATCATCAATATTCAGCAAACTGATCTTCAACATGGGTTTCAAGAATACTCAATGGAGAAAGAACAGTCTCTTCAAAAAATGGTCTGGGGGACACTGTATATGCACACGCAAAAGATAAAATTGTAGCCTTATCTTACACTATACACAAAAATAAACTCAAAATCAATTAAAGACATAAAGGTAAGACCTGAAATTGGAATGGTGATTCCCAGGGGCTAGTGGAAGGGAAATGGGGATTTACCAATCAATGGGCACAAAATTTCAGTTAAATAAGGTGAGTAAGTTCTAGAGATCTGTACCTATATATATCTGTACCTGTACTTTGTGCCTATAGTCATTAATACTTTATTGTACACTTAATTCGTTAAGAGGATCCATTTCATATTAAATGTTCTCACTATAATGAAATACTTTTTTAAAAAAAGGAATTAATGAAAAATCTTCAGCAATGCACAGACTTTAGGAGGAGGCTTTAGAAACAGCTTTGAGACCAAGCTTCCAGGAGGACTTTCCTGTGGCAGGACCAGCTGGATAGGAACACAGCTAGTCCACAGCTTGACTCAGCCTGACAGAGAGGTCCCTTCTGCGTCAGGATAACCACCGGAGCATTTCTGCCACACGCTTCCACTCCACCACCAGGAGCTCAGTGGCTTGAGGTGGGAACAGGGCTCTACCAGGACCTAGGATGAATCAGGCAGTAGCTTCCCAAGATTAGAAAAGATTCTGGGGCCATGGATAGGAGGTCTAATCAGAGCCTGTATATGAATGCAGGAGTCCAATTACCGTATACCATGAAGATCAACACTGGATGCCAAGACCAAAGGAACCAGAGATAGAAAACAAGTCTGAAATATTTGTCCTAAGTGACTGGGCTGAGATGAGATCAAAATGGCAGAAGGCCAGGAAGCTGAGGGAGAAGAAGCAATTTTGTAGTCATTTGCATAATAACTTGATTAATATTTTTCTCCCCCATTAGATAAAAGCTCTGTAAAGGCAGGAACTGTGCTATATTTGTTTGTTCACCATAAAATAGCTTCATAATGGAGTACTACATTCTTGGCATTTATTCAGTCAATGTAAAAACAGCCATATAGAGAGATTTTCTATTATTGTTCTAACACTTCCACTGAGAACATTGTTGCCTAGTTTCCTCATGTAAGACACTCCCTGACTGATGATGTTTTATTTCTTGATATTGGTGCTTGTTTCATGGCTGTGTTTGCTTGTGAAAATTCATGGAGTTGTAAACTTATGATTTGGGACCATGAGCCAGCAGATATGACAATGCTAAAGATACTGTGGTGCATACGACTCTGGTTTTAGACTCTGTCACAACTAGAAGAATCCCAGAACCCTCAGTGTGTAGAACCAGGCCATCCTTCTCTGTCAGAGAAGTAGCAGAGTCTGCCAGGCTACAGGGCCCTAGTGTATTTGGAATTACACATCATTATGTGGGCATTATCAGATCCACCATGTCAGAAGGGTGAGTGCAGACAGTAGTAATATATCATACCCAATGGAAATGATCAACTCAGGATGGGGCCTGGGCAGTTGTATTAGTCTGTTCTCATGCTGCTAATAAAAACATACCTGAGACTGGGTAATTTATAAAGCAAAGAGATTTAATGAACTCAGTTCAGCATGGCTGGGGAGGCCTCAGGAAACTTACAATCATGGTGGAATGGGAAACAAACACGTCCTTCTTCACCTGGCAGCAGGAGAGAGAAGTACAGAGCAAAAGGTGGGGAAATCTCCTTATAAAACCATCAGATCTTGTGAGAACTCACTCACTATCATGAAAACAACATGGAGATAACTGCCCCCATTATTCAATTACCCCCTCCCACTGGGCCCCTCCCACAACACATGGGGATTATAGGAACTACAATTCAAGATGAGATTTGGGTGGGGACACAGCCAAAGCATAACAGCAGTCCAAGAAGCACAAATTAAGAATTTCGAGCAAGTAGACCTGGTACAGTTTAGATATTTGTCCCTCCCCAAATCTCAGGTTGAAAGGTAATCCCCAGTGTTGGAGGTGGGGCCTGGTGGGAGGTGTTTGGGTCATGGGGCAGATTCCTTCCAGTTTGGTGCTGTCCTTGCAATACTGAGTGAGTTCTCATGAGATCTGGTGGTTTGAAAGCATATGGCATCTCCCCAATACCAACCTCCTTGCTCCCTCTCTCACCATGTGCCATGTGTACTCTTGCTTCACCTTCCTCCATGAGTAAAAGTTCCCTGAAGCCATCCCAGAAACTGAGCAGATGCCGGTGCCATGTTTCCTTTATAGCCTGCAGAGCCATGAGCTAATTAAACCTCTTTTCTATATAAGTTACCCCTGGTAATCACCAATCTAGTTTCAGGTCTTACCTTTAAGTTTTCAATCGATTTTGAGTTGACATTTGTGTATAGTGTAAAATAAGGCCACAATTTTATTCTTTTGCATGTGTATATACAGTGTCCCTCAGATCATTTGTTGAAGAAACTGTTCTTTCCTCACTGTGTATTCTTGAAACCCGTGTTGAAGATCTGTTTACTGAATATTGATGATTTTATTTCTGGGATCACAAGTCTGTTCCATTGGTTTATATGTCTGTCCTTATGCCCATACCATTCTGTTTTAATGGTGATGTGGTTCATGGTAAAGAAGTATCCTATGATCACACACCCATTGCTACACCCTCTTTGCCAAAAATTTGGTCCATTGGTCTGAAGCAATGTTATGCAAGATCCCATGCTGGTAAGTTAGGCATCCTGCAAGTCCTTAGGTGTAGTGCTGGGAGAGGTATGGAGGGCAGGCAGTGTGAACCCATATCCAGAGTAGGTATTATCAGTTCCATAAGGAGTAATTACTCCCCCTCTGTAGGGTAAAAGGGCTATGATGTAATCAACCTGCTCCCAGTGGCTGACTGGTTTCCTCATGTGATGATGCCACGTTAAGGGTTTAGTAGAGTGTCTCCTGCTAACAGTTTGGGCACTCAGCTGTGGCAGTGGCTAGACCAGCCTTGGTAAGAGGGAGTCTATGCTGTTGGGCATAGCCTCCATCCATAAATGGCTCATTTTTCAAGCACTAGGGTGGCTGAGGAGAGAGCCTGGCTGACATCCATGTGACAAGTTGACCTCTTTGCCTGGTTGTTGAGTGCCTCTTCTCTGGTGGGCATTAACGTGAGGCAACAGAGACATGCCTGATTTGTTCTCCCTCCCATTGCCCATCCACATGTCTCACCCCCAGAATTCCATGTCTTTTATGTTTTAATCTTGCTTCTTCCAGACTCTAATCACCCAAAAACGTCATTTTCTGTGTTCATCCCAACCTCAGGCCACTTGTCTCTCAACACAAAGTAAATGATCAAATTCACTGCTTGCAACTATGCCCATTGACAGGATTTCCCTCTGGTACTGCCTATGTGGGTCACCTCTGAGTCCAGCTAAACGGCAGCAGTTCACTTTGGGCTAGCACCTATATAGTAAGCCCCAATATTTTTGGGGGAGTTGGTCATAGAGAACCCCCTGTGAGGACATAGGTGTGAGGCGAACAGAGGTAGGTGACATAGAAATATGGGTCTTGTGTTAGGCCATTCTTGCATTGCTATAAAGAAATACCTGAGACTAGGAATGCAACCAGTCCACAACTAGTCCACAGCTAGCCTAGAAAAGTGAAATAGCCTATTAAAGACTTAGCTAAGACATTGGCAGTAGGATGGCTACTGGCAGTGTTTGAGTGCTCTTCTTCAAGATGACGTATATGCATACTAGTTTGTGTATGGTGCTGAGTACCCAGTAGCTGCAATGCACATGTCACAAAATCAAGAGATGAATATAAGATTAGTCCTTCTTATCATCACTGCCACAGACCTACTTATGGGATTTTTGCTTCCTATATCCACACACTTGGATTCTGCTAGACTAGATGTCCTGGTTGTTGGGATGGGGGGTGAGATGGGAAGGGACCTTTCCACTAAGAGATGTTTAAAGATCCCAAGTTATGGCCCCTACCTTTTCTCTTTGGGCTCCTAATACTGGTGGACCAATATGCAAAGTAAAGAGTATTGAGGTGAGCATATTCAACTCTGGTTACCTTGAGAAGCTAGGGTTCTACAACACAATGGAGGCAGAGAGCTCGAGACTCTTTATGGTGAATCCATGCCCAGTGTTCCATGCCCAGCAATAACGGTAAACAGACAATTACAGCATCCAAAGCCCCAAAATGCCAAGGCAACCTAAGGACTCAGACATGTTGGAGACAGAGGTCTGGGTTGTCCCACCTGGCAAGCAAACTCCACCAGATGAACTACTGGTTGAGGGTGAAGATTGACATTGGAGGAGACCCTGTAATACAGCCTTGGAACTTGTTGGAATGAAGCTGGTTCCATTAACTCACCTACACTAAGTTATTTGTAGAGATTGTGGCCTGGCCACCAATGAATTGGGCCTAATGGAAGGCTAAGAAATCTGTATGGTGAATAGTGTAAGGTGTAGACTATTATCAATTTCCTTTTGTTCATGGTCTTAACCTGCTCTTGTTCTTACCTTTGATTCTAGGCACAGGTACAACAATCAGTTCCAGATAAGCTTTGACCCACTTTTCAATGACAATGCCTTCCCTCAAATATGCCCCACAGGCTTCTTTGAAGGATACCTCAGGAAATACTATTGGCTCCATTCATGCACAATCCAGAAATGAAGAGGAGTTAATACTCCAAGAGGCAACCACTTGATAAATAGAGTTGTATCTTTTGGATTAATTCTCCCTTTTGTTCTTCAGCTGGACCTATTTTGAGACACAGGGTACATGCTCCTCAGAAGATCCCAGAAGATTCAAGCACCACGGTAATAACTAATTTACTAAAATACTCTTGCACTTATTTCCCACCTCTCCTGTTCACTCTCCCCAGGCTCTCACTCCATTTCCCTAGGATCACATCCCCAAATAAACCATCTAAACACAAGCCCTTGTTTCAGGCACTGATTTCTAGGACCAGCACGGGTTAGAATACTCCCACAGTCACATTATTGAAGAATTGCCTCTCCTTTATAATTTTACGTCCAACAGCCACACCATCCTTACTCTTTTAATTCCAATACGAACATTCTTCAGCATCACAGGAACCTCCCATCTTGACATCACCTCACCTTCTCTCACTTTGTTTCCCATTCAACACAGACCCATAACCCAGCACATTAATCATCTAATTATCCTTTTCTTGGAAACCCTAACCCCTGGGTCTTTCCTTAAAGCACCCTCACACTGAAAAGTCTCAGAGAGAGGCATCTGTGGTTTTTGCTGTGTAGTGCCTATTTACCTTTCTCTTAATGACAGTTCTTCAATTTCCCCTGGAGGCCACTCTTTCCACTACCTGGTCCATGATGCCGCAGGTATAACATGTGATGGGGCTCAAGACTACCAATATGTTGCCACAGAGATAGGTACAGGAATAATTCAGGCCATCAGGCCCAGTCAGAGGAAATGCCAGGACTTTTGCTTGAGTGACCAGGAAGAGTAAGGTGTCTTATTTTTCCTCCCATCCAAGTACTAACCAGGACCGACCCTGCTTAGCTTCTGAGATCAGACAAGATCGGGTGCGTTCAGGGTGGTATGGCCGTAGACATTATTGCCTGTTTCAAAACGGAACTAATACAGAAGAGGCAGAGTTAAGAAACATCAGGCCTAATGACATCATTTGAACACCTGTACCAAATTTTATTTTAGGCATCTGGAACACTTGGATGTTTCAGTTCTTTAGCTAATGTGTCCCCTTATTTAAGCTAAGTTGGGTTGGCTTTTCTTTTATTTGCAACCAGAGTCCTAATTAATTCTCCTCTACCAGCCTTATCATTTAACTTCTCTGCTTCTAATATGGTTAACTAAAATCCTGCTCTAAATTCATAGTCTTCTAAATTAATTGCTGTCCTCAACACCACCTCACAATCACTCTTTATAACACACACACACACACGGAATATATGTATCGCATATACACACATACATATAAACATATATGTTTATTTCTTTTCATTCCTCTTCTATAAATCGCTGTTTACAACTTTCTCTACCCCCTTCAAGCCTCTTTCTCATTCTGTCTTCTTTATATTCAGCAGAAGACTTGCAGGATAACTCACTAACCAAATCAAAGTCATCTTTCTTTTTTCAATTCTTCTATTTATAAAGGTTACTAGCAACTAGTTAACAACCACAGTATAATTATTATACTATAAATATTATTGAAGATTTTTTCTCTTTTGTATTTTAGAAACTCTTTGAACTTTATAACCCAAGACCAAGCACAGCATCTGCTATGTTGTTGATGCTCAGGATATATTTTTTAATGAATAAATGATTCTCTCTTTTATCTAAATATAATCCACCTGGTAGATATATATGTGGCACATATATATATATATATCATATATATATTTATATATGAACACACACATATAAACCTGTATGTGTATACTGTCAGTGGTATTATTAATTAGTACAGCCATTTTGGAAAACAGTATGGAGATTTCTCAGAAAACTAAAAATTGATTTATTATATATGATCCAGCAATCCCACTACTGAGTGTATATACCCCACCCCAAATTGAAATAGAAGAGATGTCCGTACACCCATGTTCACTGCAGAATTATTCGCTTCTGTTGGAAACAACCTATCAACAAACAAATGGGTTTTTAAAATGGGGTATATATACCCAATGCAATACTATTCAGCCTTTAAAAATCAGAAAATCCTGTCATCTGCCATAACACAGATGAACCTAGAGGTCATTATGTTAAGTGAAATGAGCCAGACATAGACAAACACTATATGATCTCACTTATATGTGGAATCTTAAAAAGTTGAACTTATAGAAGTCGAGAGTAGACTGGTGGTTACTAGACACTGGGGGAGGGGAGAGGACTGGGAAAGAAGAGATGTTAGTCAATGGTTACAAAGTTTCAGTAGGACAGGAAGAATAAGTTCTGTGATCTATTGCACAGCAAGGTGACTATATATAGTTAATAATAATGTATTGTATATTTCAAAATAGCTAAAAGAGAGGATTTTAAACATTCTCACCACAAATAAATAATAAATAATTGGATGGATATGCCAATTAGCCTGATTTGATCATTCCACAATGTATACATACATCAAAACCTCATCTTATACCCCATAAATACCATTATTTTCCATTAAAAATAAAATAAAACAAAAATACATGCGTGTATGCTTTTTTGTTAAATTAGTTTAAATCCTTTATATATAGACAAGTAAAAAAATACATATGAAAGCATTTATCTTTTCTGCCATTCCCACACTACACAGAATACTGATCGTGGAGGGGGTCCTTCTTAGTAGAGAGCCTCTCTCTTCATCTTTAGCCTCTTCATGATGCTTCCTAACCTCTGACTGAGAGTACTTGCTGGAGTCAACCCACATTTTAGAATAAAGCTAAATGCAACAGTAAGTAGCCAACAATAAAAATGCACTATATCTTCTAAATTCGGAGAGCAACAAGAAATGTAGTAGCTGCTTAGAGTGGAACAGAATCTCAGGATTCATCTATTTCAACTGCATTGACAAAGGAGGAAACTGATACCTAGGGAAGTTAGGTGACATTTTCAGGTCACCCGGCATTGTTGGAACTAGAACTCAACTTCCACCCCAGAGGTTTCCTCACGATAGCACTACTCTCTTCACGATGCCTACTATCCTATCCAGTTATTTTAGGTATAGACAGTTTTCCAAAAGCTCTCCTTATGCATTTGCCCATGCAGGCCCCAGGTCAGGACATGCAGAACTCAGGAAAACGATGTTTGTTGTGATCCTATCTATAAAAGTCTCTCATTGTGCTTAACCCAGCTCAGCCTTTCCATCTACAGTAATGAAGTGATTTAACTTTGAAGTCAGTACCACGATCAGAAGCGCCAGTGATGAGGAACTTTGGTGATTAACAAAATTCATTTTTTCTACCCCATCAGCCCATTCCATTGACACCCCAACTCCCAACTCTAAACAATATATGAAAAAGGAAACTTTACTCTGCCAATAGCCCAGTCTCTACAATGAGGTCCAGATATTTTGGAATACATATTTAACCAGGAAGCGGAAGTGCTTCAGCATGTATTTTTTAAAAAATAGAGAATTGTGAAGAATCAAAATGTTTATCTGTTCATGACACAATGAGAAACATACACCTTGGAACTAAAAAATAAGTTTTTAAAAAAGGTATTTAGAAAAAGGAAGAAGAGGCCGGGTGTGGTGGCTCATGCCTGTAATCCCAGCACTTTGGGAGGCCAAGGCGGGCAGATCACGAGGTCAGGAGATCAAGAACATCCCAGCCAATG
The DNA here is from genome assembly GCF_029289425.2 of Pan paniscus. NCBI lineage: Eukaryota > Metazoa > Chordata > Mammalia > Primates > Hominidae > Pan > Pan paniscus. Next base: position 111,785,997 of record NC_073258.2, read on the forward strand.
TGGTGAAACCCTGTCTCTGCTAAAATACACACAAAAAAAATTAGCCAGGCATGGTGGCACATGCCTGTAGTCCCAGCTACTTGGGAGGCTGAGGTAGGGGAATCGCTTGAACCCGGGAGGCAGAGGTTGCAGTGAGCTGAAATCATGCCACTGCACTCTAGCCTGGCAACAGAGTGAGACTCTGTCAAAAAAAAAAAAAAAAAAAAAAGAAAGAAAGAAAGAAAGAAAGAAAGAAAAAGGAGGAAGAATAAGCAAGTAACATGCAAACACCATTTGGCGATACTATTTCCAAGTGTGTAACCTTATAAAAGCTTTCAGTTGAACAATATTTATTAAGCACCTACTATGTGATCGAGGGAATGTGCTAAGTCCTAAAATGAGAAAGATCACTGAGATAGGACCTCTGCCCTCAATGAGCTCCTGCAATGATTACACACAGTTCTCCCGACTGCTAGTTCTCATTAAAGCCAACAGCCACTTCTTCCCCTACTCCCCAAATTCAACTCTTCCTCCTCCCACATTCTGTCATGTTCCATTTAAGCCTCAACCACTTCTTTTATTTATTATTCATATTTTTTGAGACACAGTCTCGCTCTGTCACCCAAGCTGGAGTGCAGTGGCGTGATCTGTCATCTCTGCTCACTGCAACCTCCACCTCCTGGGTTTAAACAACTCTCGTGCCTCAGCCTCCCGAGTAGCTGGGATTAGAGGCACATGCCACCATGCCTGGCTAATTTTTTTTTTCTCTTTTTTTTTTTGAGAGACGGGGTTTTACCATGTTGGCCAGGCTGGTCTCAAACTCCTGGCTCAAGTGATCTACCCACCTTGGCCTCTCAAAGTGCCGGGATTACAAGTGTGAACCACTACACCCAGCCAATCATTCCTTATTTGGGTAATTACAGTTAGTTTGTATTACCAGGTTGAGGAGCTCTTCACGCTTGATTCAAATTTAGAAAGGTCATGTGTTTTTGCGCCTAGTATATTACCTGTGGCATTCTATTTACTCTTCAGACCTTCTTCTGGTCCTCACCTGACTTCCTTCTTCAGGTCCTTCACCCGACTTCCCTCTCTTCATGACTGCCTTCTTCTCTCTAATTCACTACCCTTCCCCATCAGACTTCCTCCTTCTCTTGTCCTTCCTGCTGACTCCATGAACCTAAAGCTAATGTGCTCCTAGGTGACCTGGATTTCCATTTCCATTCCCAACTCCAAATCTTTCCTTTTTTTTCCTACCAAACTTTGGAATTACTGCACATTTCATATCTTCCAGACTTTTTTCTTTAAATTTTTTTTTATTTGTATAAATGTAAGGGTTACAAGTGTAATGTTGCTACATGGATAGACTACATAGTGGTGAAGTCAGGTCTTTTAGTGTATCCATCATTCGAATAACTAATATACCCTTTAAGTAATGTCTTATCATCCCCCCACCTTTCTGAGTCTCCTTTGTCTATTATTGCCTATCTATGTCCATGTGTACATATTATTTAGCTCCCACTTATAAGTAAAAAGATGTGGTGTTTTTCTGTTTCTGAGTTGTTTCACTTAAAACAGTGGCCTCCAGTTTCATCCATGTTGCTACAAAGACAGGATTTCATTTCTTATTGCACATTTCTTATTTATGGCTTAAGATTACTTCTTTATATATATATATGAATTTAAGATATATGTATGATATTTAAGATATATATATATATATATGCCACATTTACTTTATCGAATCATCCATTGATGGGCACTTAAGTTGATTTCATATCTCTGCTACTGCGAATAGCGCCGTAATAAACATTTGAGTTCGTGTATCTTTTTGGTATAATGATTATACTAGACTTCTTTTCTCTTGTTTCCTTCCTACAGTCAGCAGAAGGGAGAAATTGCTCACCTCCTGAACCTGAGAAATTCACCAGGCCCTTCCCTTTGAAGAACCAATTGGTCAATCCTACTCCTAAAATTAGGCTTGTAACTCAGAGAACACAGGCTCTCCTTTTCATTGTATCATCTGTGGTCCCCCAGCACACATCTCCCTGTGGCTAAAGTAGGATTGCAGCCACAAAACAGAATTTCTTAGAATCTACTCACTCACGGTCTTCAAGAAAGCTGAGGCCCTTGAAATTCTTCCCATATAATTCTGGGAAAGCGCAAGCTCATGCTTTGGCTGGCACATGCCTGTCTCCACATCCCCCCGACTTTTCTCTTCTGCCCTGGATCACAGTAATAATGACTTCCGTTGCTGCGGATGACAAAGAAGCAGCTGTGCTGTGGTTCCCGCCAGCCCTGCCAGTGCCTCTGCCAAGGCTGCCAACTGAGCAGGGCTCATCTGGATCCCTCATGCTCTGTCCTTAACCATGGAAGATGCTGCTGCTGATGCCAGCAGAACGAGCTGATTCCATCAATGTCCCCACTGCCTCTGCTGTCAGTCTCCGTGCCACACCACACGCACACCACTACAGAGACACTGATGTCAGTGACAAGGGCGCTCTCTCCTATTTCCATTGGCACCAATTCTACTGACATCTTCAGCTCTCAGTACCCCATGGAGATTTTAGCAAACCAATCTTTTATTGGTTTTTACCTATTTTTTTACTGGAGCTGCCTAAACCCAGGACTCAGATATGAATCCAGAGTTGCTGAATCATTGGACAGCTGAGTGATAAACCCTTGGGCTGCATTTAGCATCACTCTTCCCCTCCTGTACTCACCCAGAATGTCCTTGAGCCAAGCCCTTGCTTTTCAGCTCTCCCTTCCTTAGAATGAGTTCTGTTCTCATGTAAACAGACCTCTGGCAGGCTTATCCTGCCAGTTCTCCCATTATGCCAAAAAATCCACTAAAGAGTACAGGAGAAAACCTAGGTAAAAATGAGTGACCAAAAATGGGGACATCTGCCCAGAAAAGAAACCTCTTGACAATACCCTTTAGATATATATGGCCTAACACAGTGGTTCTCAAATGATAAGCTGTCATAAAGAAAATAATTTAGAAAATTTACTAAAGAGAATCCTGTTTATTTGTCCAGCCATTTGTTTCTTGTGAATGAGAACTTTTTCTCTTAATTATAGCTTTTAGTGACTGTCAGTAATAGACATTTATTGCACAATTTCTTAGAATTCAATTCTCTCATGACCATAAAGAGCTAATATTTCCACAGAATCAAGTTCTCAATGTTTCTTAGGGCCTTATTTAGAGTTAATGCCTGGATTTCACAACAGTACCACAAGCTTAAGTCTACAAACTACTGCCTCATGCCCATTCCCTCAAGTAGACATTTGCGGGAGGGACAAACCCCAGTGTAATTGCACAAACTGTTAAGAGTGCTATGATTCTTCCAAGGTGCCTACCCACAGGGCTCATTCAGATACTACAGTCTCTTTTTCCTAGGAAAATTGAATTTTCCCTGAACATTTTCTCATAAGCTAGATTTCTTTCTTTTGAGGATCCCTGTAGCTTATATAAACCATCTCCACTTTTCTCTGGTCAAGCTGTGGTAAAGCAGAAGACGTCTGTTTCTAATTGTTTTCTTACTCTTGGCTTTGAACTTCACACGCTTTTAGCTGATGCACTTCCTGAAATCACTTCTTTCCCTGGGAGTCTAGCATTGCTAATGCAAACCATGGTCATCCCCTTGGGCAGGTTTTATCTGCACAGGAATGTCTTGATCAGAGATTGCTATTCATATATCCTGCTTGTGTGACTGTGGGTATTATTTGATTTGATTCTATTAGATCAAGTTCATGGTAGACTGTCTTTTCTTTCTATGCTACACTGATTTTATTATGCCTTTTACATGCCAGTGGTTCTCAATACCGCCACACTTAACCTTTTCTCTGAGAACATCCTTTCAGTAATTTATCATAAAATTGCACACTGACCTGAGCTTGGGTATCTTCAGTCAGCTTTGTCTTGATCACAATTGTTGCTCCAGTCCGTGGGCTTTCAGATCAGGAGAACAAAGAGGAATGGAAAAAAAGCACACAACGAGGAATTCGGAGTCTTGTGTAAATATTATTTACAAGGAAGCATGTACAATAAATGCCATTTTCTTTAAAAAAAGTATTTGAATGTAATATGTGACAGAACTCATGGAGTTTTACATTTCAAACACTTAACTACTTCTGTGTCTTTGAGCAGGCTCTTAATTTCTCTGTGTTTCAGCTCTCTTCTGCATAAAGTCAGAACAATCCTGTCTGCCCTGTCACCTCCTAGAAGTCAGGATCATGTGAGATAATCCCATGAGTTGATTTTAAAATATATAAGGCACTACTCACCTGTAATTTGTTAATATTGTCACTAGAAGAGTAGAAGTAACGTGTCTGGAGAAAGAAGTCATTTTCTTATTAAATGAGTTCCCTTAACTCTCAGCGTTGGCCTTCTGATAAGCAGTGTGTCAGTCTGTTTTGTGTTGCTATAAAGGAATACCTGAAATTGGGTACTTTATAAAGAAAAGAGGTTGATTTGGCTCGCAGTTCTGCAGGCTGAACAAACAAGGCACCAGCATCTGCTCGGCTTCTGGTGAGGGACTCAGGAAGCTTTTACTCACGGCAGAAGGTGAAGTGGGAGCAAGTGTGTCACACGGTGAAAAGGGGACAAAGAGAGAGGATGAAGTGCCAGCTCCCTTTAAGCAACCAGCTCTCGCATGAACTAACAGAGTAAGAATCCCTCATTACCACAAAGATGACACCAAGCCATTCATGAGGGGTCCGCCCCCATGACCCAAGCACTGCCCACTAGGCCCCGCCTCCAACACTGGGATCACATTGCAACATGAGGTTTGAAGGGGACAAATATCCAAACTATATCCAACAGAATAGACAGTTTCTGTGTGGTGAAATTCCAAGAGACTTGGAAAACATCCTTGACTCAAAAGATGCCTTTGCCGCCTGCTCACTGATATTTAAAATACAATCAATCACCAAGGACACATTTAATGGTTAGTGACTAAAAACTTATGAAGGAAAAACACGCTGACATAGATTTATTAAAATGTATGGTAAAAATTAAGAACTGGTTCTAGAACCCATCCTAGGAGCAGGTTTGGATGTTATGGAGTCGGGCAATGCTTGCTTGGTATTCCTGTCTCATAAAGCTTGTAGAGTTTGACTTCCTCCAGATAGTTTCTCACTCTTGGTTCATCAGTTCATTTCCAAATGGCATTAAAAGATGGTCAAATAGCAATCGCCTCCCAGAATCACAGTTGATGATTGACCACAATGGGTATCCCCACCCCCATATTGGGGACTGCTGGTCCAGTCTGTAGGTCCACAGGCTGGGCTGGGATATTCAAAACCCTCTTACCAAAGCCAGGCTGAACCACAGTATGTCAAAAACGAAAGGACATTTTAGAGACTAATCAAGGAATCAGTAACTTAAATAGCCACAGAGGACTGGTGGGTAACATGAATGTGTGAATGAGGACGGTATGAGACAATAGAGAGTGGTAGGGTCTGTGGTAAACTAAAGAAGGAACACATGTGCACCACAGATATTTAAATTCAAATCTAATTGAAAGTTGTGTTGATCAAATCAAATATGTCCACAGAATCACCACATTTGGCCACTAGGCTGCCAGCGTGTGACTCCTGATCCAGCCCCACTTCATTGTAAAGGCAACCTGTGGGTACTACTGCAGTCACAGGAGCCCGTAAGGCCCAAGCTACAATGTCTCAGCTTGACGGTTAAACTTCAAACTCCCCGCGTCCAGATGAACCTCAGTTGTTCCTGAATGCATCACAACTTTGTGACAACTTTGTGATTCAGTCACCATGTGCTTCTGTTCACGTCATTCTCCTGCCTCAGCCTCCCGAGTAGCTGCGACTACAGGTGCCCGCCACCACGCCCAGCTAATTTTGTATTTTTATTAGAGACAGGGTTTCACCATGTTAGCCAGGACGGTCTCAATCTCCTGACCTCGTGATCCACCCGCCTCGGCCTCCCAAAGTGCTGGGATTACAGGCGTGAGCCACCACGCCCAGCCTTGGGCTGCTAATCTTAAAGCTGTGGGAAGAACCTCAGTGTATGGAATACCAATGGTGCCTTTGCAGAAACATCTATGTCTATTCCAAGGGTGCTACCCCAGTGTCCTCAACACACCACTTTCAGGCTGCAAAGAGGGGAGAATCACTCTCTGTTTGATTCAGTGCTGCACTTTGCCACCTGGGCCCCAAAGCCACACTGGGTGAGCCCAGAATAGCAGAAGGCCTCTTTGGAAAGCAGTCCCTATGGCTTCTTTTCTCTGTGCTCATCTCTCCTGCATAACTGTAAGATAAACACACAAACACCATCCATCTCTGTCAGAATGAGCCACAGGGCAGGCACGATGCACAGACCGCCAAGAAACGTTTTCTCCCCACCCATCCCACCACCAAATAAACAAAAGCAAATCTGCAAAATTGTTGCTTTCACTAAAATATTCCCAGGAGTTTACACTAACCAAAAGAATGCACCTTCTCTGTTTAAAGCCTCATCATGAAGAAAACTGTGATCAGTGCAGTAAGTTGGGACTTGGCTTATATTTGTGCAGCTAAAGGGCCTATTCAGTTGATTCTGCAAGAACAAGGGTGTCCCCAAGAAGTACTGAATCTCACTTATAGCAAGACAGACAACTTCTGGCAATTTCTTTCTTTTTTTTTTTTTTTTCTTTTTTTGAGACAGAGTCTCGCTGTGTCGCCCAGGCTGGAGTGCAGTGGCACAATCTTGGCTCACTGCAACATCCACCTCCCAGGTTCATGCCATTCTTCTGCCTCAGCCCCCCGAGTAGCTGGGACTACATGTGCCCGCCACCACTCCCAGCTAATTTTCTGTATTTTTAGTAGAGATGGGGTTTCACCGGGTTAACCAGGATGGTCTCAATCTCCTGACCTCGTGATCTGCCTGCCTGGGCCTCCCAAAGTGCTGGGATTACAGGCGTGAGCCACCACGCCTGCCGGGCAACTTTTAACTACAATGTTTTAGCTTCTACACATAGTACCTTAAAAAAAATTGTGGGGTTGACTTTTATTCAGCGTATCGTGATACATGGTCATGCATCATGTAAGGTTGAGACTACATTCTGACAAATGCATCCAGAGGCGATTTTCGTCATTGTGTGAACCACACAGAATGTACTTACTTACCCAAATCTAGGTGGCATAGCCTGCTACACACTCTAGGTTCTACGGTATAGCCTATTGCTTGTAGGCTGCATACCTGTAGAGTGTTACTGCTGAATACTGTAGGTGATTGTAACACAACGGTGAGTGTTTGTGTATCTAAACATACCTAAACATGGAAAAGGTACAGTAAAATGTATGACGTAGTAAACTTACGATACCACTGTCATCTATGCAGTCTGTCATCAACTGGCATTTTGCAGTACATGACTGCATATTCATAAAGATTTTGAGATTTTAAGAGGAGATGTGTCTACAAATGATGCCATCAAGAGAGTGAAAACACAATCTACAAAACTGGAGAAAATATTTGCAAATTATATATCCAATAAGTAATTTGTATCTAGAATATATAAAGAACTCTTACAACTCAATGATAAAAAGATAAATTAAAAATGGGCAAAGATTCTAAATTTCTCCAAAGAACATGTGCAAATGGCCAATAAGCACATGAAAAGATGTTCAATGTCATTATTTATCAGGGAAATGCAAATAAGAACCATAGTGAGATACCGCTTGACACCCACAAGAGAGCTATAATCAAAAGGAGAGATAATAACAAGTGTTGTCGAGGATATGGAGAAATTGGTCCCTCAAACACTACTGGTAGGAATGTCAAACGGTGCAGCTGCTTTTGAAAACACTTTTGCACTTCCTTAAAATGTTAAACACAGAGTTACCATATGATCCAGATATGTACCCAAGAGAGTTGGAAACATGAACACACAAAACTTGCACATGAGTGTTCATATAACATTATTCATATTAGTCTCAAAGTGGAAACAACCCAAATGTCTATCAATTCATGAATGGATAAATAAATGCTATTTATTTATTTATTTACTTTTGAGATGGAGTCTCACTCTGTCGCCCAGGCTGGAGCGCGGTGGCACGATCTCGGCTCACTGCAACCTCCACCTCCCAGATTCAAGCAATTCTCCTGCCTCGGCCTCCCAAGTAGCTGGGACTACAGGTGCCTGACACCACACCCGGTTAAAGAGGGATAATATCCAGAATCTACAAAGAACTCAAACAAATTTACAAGAAAAAAAACAAAACAACCCCATCAACAACTGGGCAAAGGATATGAACAGACACTTCTCAAAAGAAGACATTTATGCAGCCAAAAGTCACATGAAGAAATGCTCATCATCTCTGGCCATCAGAGAAATGCAAATCAAAACCACAATGAGATACCATCTCACACCAGTTAGAATGGTGATCATTAAAAAGTCAGGAAACAACAGGTGCTGGAGAGGATGTGGAGAAATAGGAACACTTTTACACATTGGTGGGACTGTAAACTAGTTCAACCATTGTGGAAGTCAGTGTGGCGATTCCTCAGGGATGTAGAACTAGAAATACCATTTGACCCAGCCATCCCATTAGTGGGTATATACCCAAAGGATTATAAATCATGCTGCTATAAAGACACATGCATGTGTATGTTTATTGCGGCACTATTCACAATAGCAAAGACTTGGAACCAACCCAAATGTCCAACAATGATAGACTGGATAAAGAAAATGTGGCACATATACACCATGGAATACTACTATGCAGCCATAAAAAATGATGAGTTCATGTCCTTTGTAGGGACATGGATGAAGCTGGAAACCATCATTCTCAGCAAACTATTGCAAGGACAGAAAACCAAACACTGCATGTTCTCACTCATAGGTGGGAATCGAACAATGAAAACACATGGACACAGGAAGGGGAACATCACACACCGGGGACTGTTGTGGGGTCGGGGGAGGGCAGAGGGTTAGCATTAGGAGATATACCTAATGTTAAATGACGAGTTAATGGGTGCAGCACACCAACATGGCACATGTATACATATGTAACAAACCTGCACATTGTGCACATGTACCCCAAAACTTAAAGTATAATAATAATTAAAAAAAAAAAAAACTAGCCCAGTTCATGGCCCCTTTAGCAGCAACCCTGAGACGTTTTACAGCCCTAGACCCTTAAAGGTCAGAAGGCCGTCTTATTCTCAATATGCATTTTATTTTATAACCCAATCTGTCCCCGACATGAAATAAAGCTCCAAAAATTAAATTCCGGCCCTCAAACCCCACAACAGGACTTAATTAACCTCGCCTTCAAGGTGTACAATAATAGAGTAGAGGCAGCCAAGTAGCAATGTATTTCTGAGTTGCAATTCCATGCCTCCACTGTGAGACAAACCCCAGCCACATCTCCAGCACACAAGAACTCCAAACGCCTGACCGCAGCTGCCAAGGGTTCCTCCAGAACCTCCTCCCCGAGGAGCTTGCTACAAGTACTGGAAATCTGGCCACTGGGCCAAGGAATGCCCACAGCCCAGGATTCCTCCCAAGCCATGTCCCATCTGTGCAGGACCCCACTGAAAATCAGACTGTTCAACTCACCTGGCAGCCACTCCCAGAGCCCCTGGAACTCTGGCCTAAGGCTCTCTGACTCCTTCCCAGATCTTCTCGGCTTAGCAGCTGAAGACTGACACTGCTCGATCACCTCGGAAGCCTACGAGACCATCACAGATGCTATGGGTAACTCTCACAGTGGAGGGTAAGTCCTTCCCCTTCTTAGTCAATACAGAGGCTACCCACTCCACATTACCTTCTTTTCAAGGGCCTGTTTCCCTTGCCTCCATAACTGTTGTAGGTATTGACAGCCAGGCTTCTAAACCTCTTAAAACTCCCCAACTCTAGTGCCAACTTAGACAATACTTTTTTAAGCACTCCCTTTCAGTTATCCCCACCTGCCCAGTTCCCTTATCAGGCTGAGACACTTTAACTAAATTATCTGCTTCCCTGACTATTCCTGGACTACAGCCGCATCTCATTGCCGCCCTTCTCCCCAACCCAAAGCCTCCTTTGCATCTTCTTCTCCTATCCCCCCACCTTAACCCACAAGTATAGGACATCTCTACTCCTTCCCTGGCAACTGATCACATGCCCATTACCATCCCATTAAAACCTAATCACCCTTTCCCCGCTCAACGCCAATATCCCATCCCACAGCACACTTTAAAAGGATTAATGCCTGTTTTCACTCGCCTGCTACAGCATGGCCTTTTAAAGCCTATAAACTCCCCTTGCAATTCCCCCTTTTCACTGGTCCTAAAACCAGACAAGGCTTACACGTTAGTTCAAGATCTGCACCTTATCAACCAAATTGTTTTGTCTATCCACCCCATGGTGCCAAACCTATATACTCTCCTATCCTCAATACCTCCCTCCACAATCCATTATTCTGTTCTAGATCTCAAACATGCTTTCTTTACTATTCCTTTTCACCCTTCATCCCAGCCTCTCTTCGCTTTCACTTGGACTAGACCCTGACACCCATCAGGCTCAGCAAATTACCTGGGCTGTACTGCCACAAAGCTTCACAGACAGCCCCCATTACTTCAGTTAAGCCCAAATTTCTTCCCCATCTGTTACCTATCTCAGCGTAATTTTCATAAAAACACACGTGCTCTCCCCGCCGATCATGTCCAGCTGATCTCTCAAACCCCAACACCTTCTACAAAACAACAACTCCTTTCCTTCCTAGGCATGGTTAGATACTTTCAACTTTAGATACCTGGTTTTGCCATCCTAACAAAACCATTATATAAACTCACAAAAAGAAACCTAGCTGACCCCATAGATCCTAAATCCTTTCCCCACTCCTCTTTCTGTTCCCTGAAGACAGCTTTAGAGACTGCCCCCACCCTAGCTCTCCCTGACTCATCCCAACCCTTTTCATTACACACAGCCAAATTGCAGGGCTGTGCAGTCAGAATTCTTACACAAGGACCAGGATCGTGTCCTGTAGTCTTTTTGTCCAAACAACTTGACCTTACTGTTTTAGACTGGCCATCATGTCTCCGTGCAGTGGCTGCTGCCACCCTAAAACTTTTAGAGGCCCTCAAAATCACAAACTATGCTCAACTCACTCTCTACAGCTCTCATAATTTCCAAAATCTATTTTCTTCCTCACACCTGACGCATATACTGTCTGCTCCCCGGCTCCTTCAGCTGTACTCACTCTTTGTTGAGTCTCCCACAATTACCATTGTTTCTGGCCCGGACTTCAATCCTGCCTCTCACATTATTCTGGATACCACACCTGACCCTCATGACTGCATCTCTCTGATCCACCTGACGTTCACCCCATTTCCCCATATTTCCTTCTTTCCTGTTCCTCACCCTGATCACACTTAGTTTATTGATGGCAGTTCCACCAGGCCTAATCGCCACACACCAGCAATGGCAGGCTATGCTATAGTACAAGCCACTAGCCCGCCCCTTAAAACCTCTCATTTCCTTTCCATTGTGGAAATCTATCCTCAAGGAAATAACTTCTCAGTGTTCCATCTGCTATTCTACTACTTCTCAAGGATTATTCAAGCCCCCTCCCTTCCCTACACATCAAGCTCGAGGATTTGCCCCCACCCAGGACTGGCAAATTAGCTTTACTCAACATGCCCCAAGTCAGATAACTAAAATACCTCTTAGTCTAAGTAGACACTTTCACTGGATAGGTAGAGGCCTTTCCTACAAGGTCTGAGAATGCCACCACAGTCATTTCTTCCCTTCTGTCAGACATAATTCCTCAGTTTAGCCTTCCCACCTCTATACGGTCTGATAACAGACCAGCCTTTATTAGTCAAATCAGCCAAGCAGTTTTTCAGGCTCTTAGTATTCAGTGAAACCTTTATATCCCTTATGGTCCTCAGTCTTCAGGAAAGGTAGAACCGACTAATGGTCTTTTAAAACACACCTCACCAAGCTCAGCCACCAACTGAAAAAGGACTGGACAACACTTTTACCACTTTCCCTTCTCAGAATTCAGGCCTGTCCTTGGAATGCTACAGAGTACAGCCCATTTGAGCTCCTGTATAGACGCTCCTTTTTATTAAGCCCCAGTCTCATTCCAGACACCAGACCAACTTGGACTGTGCCCCAAAAAACTTGTCACCCCTATTATCTTTTGTCTAGTCATACTCCTATTCTCCGTTCTCAACTACTCATACAAGCCCTGCTCTTGTTTACACTGCCGGTTTACACTGTTTCTCCAAGCCGTCATAGCTGATATCTCCTGGTGCTATCCCTAAAATGCCACTCTTAACTCTTGAAGTAAATAAATAATCTTTGCTGGCAGGACTATGCTGAATCTCCTTAGGCACTCTCTAATTAGATGTCCTAGGTCCTCCCAATTCTTAGACCTTTAATACCTGTTTTTCTCCTTCTCTTATTCCGTTTAGTTTTTCAATTCATACAAAACCGTGTCTAGGCCATCACCAATAATTCTACATGACAAATGTATCTTCTAACAACCCCACGATATCACCCCTTACCACAAAATCTTCCTTCAGCTTAATCTCTCCCACTCTAGGTTCCCACGCCACCCCTAATCCCACTCGAAGCAGCCCTGAGAAACATCACCCATTATTTCTCCATACCACCCCCCAAAATTTTTACCGTCCCAACGCTTTACCACTATTTCATTTTATTTTTCTTATTAATATAAGAAGACAGGAACGTCAGGCCTCTGAGCCCAAGCTAAGCCATCATATCCCCTGTGACCTGCACGTACACATCCAGATGGCCGGTTCCTGCCTTAACTGATGACATTCCACCACAAAAGAAGTGAAAATGGCCTGTTCCTGCCTTGACTGATGACATTATCTTGTGAAATTCCTTCTCCTGGCTCATCCTGGCTCAAAAGCTCCCCTACTGAGCACCTTGTGACCCCCACACCTGCCCGCCAGAGAACAACCCCCCTTTGACTGTAATTTTCCTTTACCTACCCAAATCCTACAAAATAGCCCCACCCCTATCTCCCTTCACTGACTCTCTTTTCGGACTCAACCCACCTGCACCCAGGGGAAATAAACAGCCTTGTTGCTCACACAAAGCCTGTTTGGTGGTCTCTTCACATGGACGCACATGAAACTACGTATTTTGATAAGTTATTTTTTATTTTCATTTAATTCAAATATTTTTAATTTGAGACTTCTTTCTTTCACCCATGTGTTATTTTTAAACATATTGTTTAACCTGTAAATATTTGGGGGTTTTCCAGCTATCTTTCTGTTATTGATTCTTCTTTAGTTCCACTGTGGTTTGACAGCATATTTTGCATGATTTCTATGCTTTTAAATTTGTTAAGGTGTGTTTTTAAGGCTCAGAATGTGGCCTATCTTGGTGAATGTTCCATGTGAACTTGAGAAGAATGTGAATTCTACTCTTGTTGGATGAAGCAGTCTATGAATGTCAATTTGACCCAGTCGATTGATGCTACTGTTCAACTCAACTATGTCCTTACTGATTTTCTGCCTTCTATTTCTGTCAATTGCTAATAGAGGGGTATTACTTTCTCCAACTATAATAGTGGATTTGTCTATTTCTACTTGCAGTTCTGTTAGTTTTTACCTCATGTATTTTGTTGCTCTGTTGTACATACACATTAAGGATTGTTATGTCTTCTTGGAGATTTTACCTCTTTGTCAAAATAATGTCCCTCTTTAACCCTGATAATTTTCTTTGTTTTGAAGTCTGCTTTAAAATGGAGGTTTCTATGTTAGATACAAGATAAAAATATTTATTTTTTGCAGTTTACAAAATAAATGAACTAAAAACAATTTTACAGAATGTTTAAAAACAAAGGGATAGAATAAAGGCAAAACTAACCAAAAAGGTCTGATGTGGTAATATTCAATATTAAGCAAATTAGAATTTAAAATAGAACTCAAAAGAATTAACAAAATTGACATTAATTAACAAAACATAACCTAATTAAATAAAGAGAGATACTGTTACAGTAGACAGTTAGGCAGACATCAGCAAGGCAGGAGAGGGCCCCACCAACCAGCAGGAATGCCAGGCGACCATCAGGTGATAGTCAGGTGGTTGTTAAACTGTCTAAAATGATAATTGGTCACAGCCAGTGCCAGGAAAAGGCAGTCTCCCAATAGGTAGAAAACATTTGAAATTGGTGATCAGCAGCTTCCTGATATGATCTCAGGAGTTTGGCAAGTGGGCTCAAGCGTGCACACTAAGAGGCAAAATGGCAGAGTTTAACTGGTATATGACCTTCCTCTTGGAACACTCGACTGGTAAGGGAAAAATGCCTCAAGTGAGCATGAGTACAACATCTGTGAACACATTACACATGTGGCCCCTTGCAAGGGCTGGCAGAGCACTATGCATGTGGATAGCCCACCCCAAGGGAAGAGTCAGGGGAGAAGTAATGCAACCCTGGAAGCATGCCAATGTATAAAGCCTCAAGTCAGGCCGGGTGCAGTGGTTGATGCCTGTAATCCCAGCACTTTGGGAGGCCGAGGCGGGCGGATCACGAGGTCAAGAGATTGAGACCATCCTAGTCAACATGGTGAACTCCTGTCTCTACTAAAAATAGAAAAATTAGCTGGGTGGTGCATGCCTGTAGTCCCAACTACTTGGGAGGCTGAGGCAGGAGAATCACTTGAACCCGGGAGGCGGAGGTTGCAGTAAGCCGAGATCACGCCACTGAACTCCAGCCGGGCAACAGAGTGAGACTCCGTCTCAAAAAAAAAGCCTCAAGTCAAAGGTCAAACCATGCACTTGATTCTCTTAAGTCAGCCACTTGGCCCTCTTCCAAGTGTACTTTACTTCCTTTCATTCCTGCTCTAAAACTTTTTAATAAACTTTCTCCCCTACTCTAAAATTTGCCTGGGTCTTTCCTTTGGCCTTATGCTCCTTTGTCAAATTCTTTCTTCTCAGGAGGCAAAAATTCAGATTGCTGCACAGCTGTATGGATTTGCCACTGCTAATAATACTATATAATAATAAACATGAAACCTCTCCAAAAAGATATAACAAATATAAATGTATATGTACCTATCAACCTCATCTTAGACTACATAAAAATAAAAAATTGACACATTTACAAGGAGAAATGGATTAATCTACAAGCATTAGTTGTTGACAATTTTAATATACTCTTCTCAGAAAGAACAAGCAGACAAGAAAATTATAAGAATGCATAAATTTGAACAGTATAATTAACATACTTAATCTGATCAATATGTATAGAACCCTGTACTTTACGAATAAAGAATACATTTTTGTTTTTCAAAGACATGAATTAGTTACAAAAAATGACCATGTACTAGAACTCGCAAAGGAAATATCAACCTCTTCTGAAGAACTTAGAACATGTTCTCTAACAATGCAATTAAACAAGAAACTTTTTTTTATTTTGAGCAAAAACATTGAAACACACACAAATAACACAGCTTTTCTCACCATTCTCGGGTGCTAAGCCTTCAAATCACTTTCATTCACAAGAACAGTCATTTTAATTCACATAACTGCATATTCTCACCCAGTTTAAAAATTTTCTCTTTTCAATTCCAGTTTGCTTCACCCAGGAAACTGCAGAGGGGCAGGGGGTAGCTGACTTTTCTCTCCTTGTGAGCCTTGCTGGCCTCTGTCTCCACCTCCCTCCCACATTGCTTCTGGGCCTGCAAAGTTGAAGGCTGAATGTGGGCGATCACTGGAGGAGAAATAAGAGACAAGAAACATGCTCTTGCCTGCCTGCATAGACATAACCTGGAGATGGGACCCTGGAGCATGACCTGCTAACTACATCTCCCTCAGGGCATTTTGTGACTTCCTCAGAGATGGTCCCAGGGGGATCCTTAAATTGCAACTGAATTGACAGGGAAACTGAGGCTCACACAGGTAATGGATTCTTCTCAGCCAGACATTGTAGTTCCTCCTTCTTGAGCATCCGTCAGCCCACCCCTATTGGGTCTCATGGCTCTTCAGGCAATCTTGGGTGGAATTTAAAAAGGCTCAAGGGCCAAGTGCAGTGACTCATGCCTGTAATCCCAGCACTCTGGGAGGCTGAGGTGGGAGGACCACTTGAAGCCAGGAGTTCCAGACCAGCCTGGGCAACAAAATGAGACACTATCTCTACAAAAAATAAAATAAAATAAATTAGTCGGGCATGATGGCACATATCTGTAGTCCCAGCTACTCAGGAGGCAGAGGTGAGAAGACCGCTTGAGCCCAGGATTTCAAGGCTGCAGTAAGTTAATATGATCATTGCACTAGCCTAGGTGACAGAGCAAGACCCTGTGTCATAAATAAATAAATAAATAAATAGGCTCCCCACACTGATCTGTGTGAGCCAAAGCTGTTTTCTGAGAAGCATGCCCTCATCTTTCCTCCACCAAGAATGGAAAAACTCCCAGTGCAGCTCCTCTCTCTTGAATTGGCCACCTCAGATAGATCTAGCCACAACTTTCAGTCTAGTCTTTATGTTCCCCCGATTCCAGCATGCATCATTTAAGGTACTTGATTTTTTTCTCTTGAGTCCCCTTGTTTCTCCTGGCTTAAGAAGAGGCAGAAACGAGAGCCCTCTCCTTTTCCACCCCTTGAGGTGGGATGGGGGACCGGGAAGAGAAATACACAGGTATTTGACATCTTACTACACAGACATCTTCTATGATCCCTCTAAATGGATGATTGCATAACAGTACAAAAAAATGAGTTTTATGCCACCCTCTTTGAAAGTCTTGCACTGGTGGTTTAAACACCCTATTTTGGAATCTAGGAATATTTGGTCTTTTGAAAGAGGCCAGAAAGAGGCCATTTAATAACCTGTTTCATGACCATCATTATTACTAAGCAAAGGAACACATAAATAAATAGGATGGATCTTTGTCTTTATGAGTCTCCATTTCTAGAAACATGCATTACACATTTGCGTGGTATTTTCAGGCTTACTCACCTTAACCCCAAGGGCTATGGGAGTGCCAGGAAGTCATGGCAGCTGGGAAAGCAGATCATTGGGAGGCAAGAGAAGATCCAGCCATTCTAGCTTTTCTCAAATTCAAACTCATACATTTAAGCAATTGTGAATTTATCAAGTGCTTCTTATTTTTCCTAATTTCATATTCATGGTGACCCCTGTGACTTTGTATTATTTTCCCAAGTTCTTCCTACAGAGTAGTACACTGAAACTCAGAAAAGTTAAGTTCTTATTTAAGGTTATGCAGCTGGTTTACAGCATAGAGGAACTTGAACTCATGCACTCTCTCCAGCACGCTACGCTCTTGCCTAGCGGCATTAAGAACCCACAGAGTTTAGCTGCTTCTTACCAAAAAGTTGAGATGGAGTAGATTTTCAAAAGGCAATATTTTTTTTAAAAAAAAGCAGGGTGAACACTCCTGCTAGTCAGCCCCAGAGTTCAAATTAAGAAGTTCCACTAGGTAATCATGCATATATTTGGAACTGTGTATTGCAGAGTCTCTTAGATGTATGGTTTTCTGGGAATGCATTTGTCATGTTTAGCATTCTAGCTTGTTTCTGAGATTGGAGATAAGTCTCTGAAAATATCGGTCTAATAAGGAAGAAGCACTAAGCAAGAGGCTCTAGAGAGTGGCTCCAAGTTGGGGTGGACAGAGGTTTTGATTACTTTGTGATTTATCACATGTTTAATTTTCAAAACAAATTAAAATATTTTCCCTCCATTTCATGCCCCAAAGCCTTGGGACTACGTATGGCAGTCTCTCTTGGCAGCTGAAGCAGTTTGGAAGAAATAAGTGGCTTCTCATAAGAGTGAGTGCGGGAATGCAAGATGATATCAATAGCATGTGACCAGACCACTTGGCTCCCATATGCGTCCCCAGTAAATGAAGTTGGTCAGATGACCCATAAATATAATGTATAAGACAGGCATTAGGACTGTTGCTACTCACCCTTTCAGTGTGGGTCTCTTATTGATTGTTACCAATCCAACTCCAGCAAGTGACAGCCAGGAGTCCTTTTTCCAAAAGACAGACCTTTAGCTATAATATTTTGTCATAATTGTGTGGCTTGTGTTTTATCAGACAAGAAATCAATGTTGTATATCTAACTTAATTCAAATTAAGGAAAAGAAACTCTACGAATATATGTGGGGAAACACTTTTTTTCAATTTTATCTGCCTAGAAGTAGAATTATTTTTAAATAATTCTCCAAGCAAAAATAAATTAAGACCTTACACCTGCCATAAAAATCAACTCAAAATGGATCATAGCCCTAAATGTAAAACATAAAATTATAAAACTCCTACACAGGAGAAAGCCAAGGTCACCTAGGTAACCTTGGGTATGGTGATGACTTCTCAGATACATAACAAATGGCATGAGCCATAAAAGAAATAATAAGCTAGACTTTATTAAAACTAAAAACTTCTGCTCTGCAAAAGACCATGTCAAGAGAATGAGAAGACAAGCCACAGCCTAGGAGAAAATATTCGCAAAAAAAAAATACCTGATAAAGGACTTTTATTCCAAACACAAAAAAACTTTTAAAACTCAAAGATAAGAAAACAAACAACCCAATTAAAAACTGAGCCAAAGATCTTAACAAATACCTCACCAAAGAAGATATACAGGTGGCAAATAAGCATATGAAAAAATAGATATTCAACATTATATGTCATCAGGGTAATACAAATTAAAACAACAAAGAGATCCCACACACACCCACTAGAATGGCCAAAATCCAGAACACTGACAATGCCAAATGTTGACAAGGATGTAGAGCAACAGGAGCTCTCATTCATTGCTGGCAAGAACGAAAAATGGTACAGTCACTGTGGAAGACAGCTTGGTGGTTTCTTACAAAACTAAACACACTCTTAACCATACAATTCAGCAATCATGCCCCTTTCTATTTACCCAAAGGAGTTAAGAACTCATGTCCATATAAACACCTGCACACAGATGTTTATAGCAGCTTTATTTATAATTACCAAAACTGGAAGTAACCAAGATGTCTTTCAATAGTCAAATGAATAAATAAACTATGGTAAATCCAGACAATGGCATATTATTCAGCGCTACAAAGAAATTAGTATCTAGCCAGGAAAGACATGGAGGAATCTCAAAAGCATATTACTAAGTAAAAGAAGCCAATCTGAAAAGGCTACATAGAGTGTAATTCCAAATATATGATGTTCTGAAAAAGGTAAAACTTTTTTTTACTATTATAGAGGCATTAAAAAGATCAGCAGTTGCCAGCAGTTAGTGGAGAGAGCAGGATGAGTAGCCAGAGCTCAGGAAAGTTTTAGGGCAGTGAAAATACTCCAAATGATACTATAATAGTGCATACATGTCATTAAACATCTGTCCAAACCCATAGAATGTATAACACCAAGAGTGAATCCTAATATAAACTATAGACTTGGATCAATGTAGGTTCATCAGTTGCAATAAATGTACTGCTTTGGTTGGGGATGTTAATAATGGGAGAGCCTGTGCATGTGTGGGACCAGGAGATATATGCGAAATCTCTGTGCCTTCCTTCCAATTTTGCTGTGAACCTGAAACTGCTCTAAAACAGTGAAGTCTTTTTAAAAATGCACATATGCACACAAGTAAAATAAAATAAAATAGGGAGTAGTTTGACCCCACCATTATTCAGGGAGTTGACTCAGGCCTGGGACACATGAGTTGGAAGCCATTTCTTGAAGTGCTCAGGGAAGTGTCACAAGGACAGCCCCGAGCTTATGCAGGTAAACTGGGGCCACACCACACCCTAGAGTCTCTGTCTCTGGGCTTCAGTTGTCTCATCTGAAAAATTGAGAGTATCATACAAATCTGAAAGCGGAGAAATCAACCAATTATTTTGTAAAGTCTATTCAAAGGCTTACATTTGTGACTATATGATATTCTATCCATGAAATGCCCTTCAACAAATTGAGGGAAAGAAAGGAGATTATGTTTGTGTCTTGCAAGAGTCAGTGGCATAGTGGGGAATAGCACAGTTTCTGGTGAGGGCTGCCTGAGTGTGAATCTTGGCTCAGCCATTCAATGGATGTGTGACTTGGGCAGGGAGGTCAGTTGCCCTTCTCTGCACCTGGGCTTTATCATCTTTACACCTCACAGGGTTGTAGTCAAGATCAAATGAGTTCGCACATATAAAGCATTAGAATAGTACGTGGCACATAGTAACCTCTTAGTCAATGTTAGCTATTACTATTCTCCTTTTTCATACACATTAGTGTACAAAGATGGACCCTCCAACCCAGTAAATATATTCAAGGTGGGACAGAGGAAGGACCCACCAGAATAGTGTTATCTGGCCTGTAAGAGTGAACTTAGGTTACATCCAAGTATTTAGATGAGTAATAATGAGTAGTTGACTCCTATGATGTACAGACACCTTGCTGGGCACTTTATATGCATTATGTTTGATGTTGTTAATAATCTTTCAAGGTAGATAGTAAAGCATTATTACTCTGCTCATTTCACAGATGAGGAAAATGAAGTTAGAATACGTGTCCAAATCCACAGGGTAAGTGGCAACACAGCAATTCAAACCCAAGCCCATTTAAATTCTCAAACATGCTGCCTCCAGAGTAAGCATGGCCACTCTTTGAATGCCCACTTTGGGCCAGGTATGCTGCTGGCCACTTGGCTTTATGCAATGTCTCTAGACCTTATAGTCCTACAGAATGGGCATTATTATCTCTACTTCTTTTCTCAAAGATCTGCACCAAGCCTCCTATTTTCCTTGCATAGTGCTTACCAGCAACAGTGAGGTGGGAAGCATCTGAAATTTTTCAAAGTAGGAGTTGAGATGACATTGCTGACAACACTCGGATATATTTATTTCCAACCATGCCAACTGGCACTCTGGCACTTCATATTAAATAATGAGGCTCATTCAAGCTGGAGGGATGACTCATTCATTGCCTGTCAGTACTAACTAGTGAGACTTGCTGACTACAGCCTAAAGCCAGGGACCCTCTCTCATTAGTGGTGGGGATGCCTACCCTCACCTCCCAGCAAGAACTAAGGGCTTAGCATCCTCATTCCCACTTCCAACCGTTACCCTACCCCCACTTGCCTTGAGAAGCCAACACAAGCGACAGAAAGCTGAGCCTAATTACCCTAATGGCCTGTCACAGCACAACAGCTCATGAAATCTTTACTCAGGGGTGAGTGCCCAGGCTTGCATATTTATTTTTAATTATAGCATCTCACAAAGTCAAGAGAAGTTGGAATTTGCCTTGCTGTGACATTTAGGAATCCCCAACTCAGTTGTAGTTTGCTTATTTTGGGTGAGTACTCTCATCAGGCATGCTGTCCACAGGGGCTGACCATTTGTGGTCATCTCACGTCCTGTGTTTGCTTGGCTGCAGCAAGAAGCAGGCTGCTGCAACCGCTGGTCATTTGTATCTGTTTGGAAGATTCAACAGGAGAGGGAGGCTTGCAGAAAACAAGCTTATGAGATGAGGGTGCATTGCTGAGCTCTGCAATATTATTTTCTTGCAAACTTGTGTGGTTCCTTTACTTCTCTGGTCCTCATTTTTCAAATGTGGATTTTAAGTTACAGCTAAAACAGGTGATTTCTAAGAATTTTGAGATAAAATAATCAACCTTTTGATTCTAGAAGCATCCATACCTGAGCCTTGCCAAAGGGATGCTATTCTGTTCAAAATCCTGCAAAGTGAAGTATTTCCCAGTTCTCCCTTTCTGTCTTCCCATGGTAAGCCATTTCTGGAGTTAGCAAGTCTTGTCATAAGCAAGGTGCTTTCTTAAACATTCTCTAATTAGCACTCTTTCTACAGCATTATTTATAATCTTTAGAAAGGCCAATCCTGTTATTTGGCTGCCTCTCTAAGTCTTCTTACAGTCTAAAGTCTCTCTAATTTAGACTTCTTGCCAGAATTTGGGAGTCGGCCTTGTTATTCATCAGCATTCTCTTTGACCCAGAAGATTCTTAAGCCTCATTCTCCCAAAAGAGGTGGGCTTGTGCTGCAGTTCAATGGAACATTTCTCAAAAAGTGTTCTATAGAACACAGGTTACCAGGGATATAAAGTAAGTGCTCCAAGAAAGGGCTCTGAAATCAAACACGTTTTGGAAATTCTGGGCTGAACAGAGTTGAATAAGCATCTTATCCTAGGAAGTTGGGGTCTCTCTTCCTTGCCTGTTAGAACTGGGACTGCGGAATTAGAAAACTGGGGCAGAATTGTCCTATCCTGGCAGTTACCTGAACCTTCCAGACAGGAGAAGAAAGTGAGAGAAATACCTTTCACTCCTCCCAGGCTAAACCCCACCTCTGCTACAGAGGACATCGTAGAGGAATGAATAAAGTCAAGGTCTTGGAAAGTACACAAGCCACCAATGCTCACCTCCCAGCTCTGCACTTTCTACTTGTGTGATATTAGGCATATTCTCTCTCCAAGCTCTATATCCTTAACAAAGGAATAGGGATAAAAATACCTGCCATGCAGGGTTGTTGTGAAAAGTAACTGAGAAAACACAAATAAAAGGTTTACAGTTACTCAGACAACTTCAAATATTGTCAGAACCAAAATCCAATTCCCTTGATTACCAAACAAGCCACCTACCCCTATTTGGAGATGGGGTAGGGGACACTCATGTCCCTTCTAACTGAGGCACCCCGTCCCTTCTTCCTACTTAGAAATGTTATTGTCCAGACCCCAAGACAGACATGCCTGCTCAAGGGATGCCAAGCCTGACTTTGAACAGCATTGACAGCCAATCCCTGCCACAGGCAGGAAATTCTGTGGAGGAGCAGCTTGTCAGCAGTTTGAAAACCCATGGAGACACCGGAAATGGAAGATTGCAGTGTCCTCTGAAGAGTGAAAAGGGAAGCACCCCATTCCTGATGTCAGCAGGAAGCCCTGCAGGGCCATCCTGACTACAGGAGAAGTGGGGTGTCCTCAGGAGACCAATCAATGTTCATTTGCCACCTCCAGTCTCTAAACAAGATGAAAACTACCAGCCCTTAGGCATGTTTCGGTTGGCTCACGCAGTGGTTTTAAAAAGTCACGTTAGTTGCCAAGGTTTAAAAATTCAGAGAGTCCATATAAAAATTCACGTTTATAGCTTCTTTTCTTTTTTAAATCTAAATATTCCTGCATCATAGCAATTGATCAGGTTAGAGTAGATGCAGTCCTCTTTAGAGGATGGTAGCAACTCCATTCTCCAGTAACCATCCTTCCCTATTTTATTATAACTTGTCTTCTTGACTTACTGTGTTACTCAATGGCACTTCCAGGCATCTGAAATGGAACATAATTTATTTAACAAATTGTGTGCAGGTACTGTCCTGGGCTAAATGTACAAAACAAGCTAGTGAGGGAGGAAGATATGCAAACAATGGTAACAGTACTTAGATGCTCTGGCAGACATAGACAAAGGCTGTGGGACTCCAGAGGTGGGAAGGACAATTGCCTAAAAATAATAATACTTAGAATTTATTGAGTGTCTACTATGTGCCAAGAATTTATCTGCCTAAGGAGTCAGGAACACCTTCACAAAAATGTTTCAGTTGGGGAGCCCTTCAAGAATAAGAACATTGTCAAGTAGAGAGGGGCATTTCAGACAAAACTGCATCTTCAAAGGCTGTAGCAAATTAAATGCTTACCAACAGTGTATGAGGGTTCCCTTTTCTGCACATATGCACCCATTTTTTTAATCAGATTACAGTAGACCTCCCCAACTTATATAAGGAGGATATGTTCCAAGACCGCTAGTGAATGCATGAAACCATGGATGTTATCAGTACCAAACCTTATATGTACTGTAGTATGTTTTTTCTGTACATACAAACTTATGATAAAGTTATAATTTACAAATTAAGTACAGTAAGAGTTCAACAATAATAACTAATAATAAAATAGAACAATTATAACAGTATACAGTAATAAAGGTTATGTAAATGTGGTCTCTCTTTCTCTCTCAAAACTTCTTATTGTACCATACTCACCTATTTTCAGACCACAGTTGACCACAAGCAACTGAAACCTCAAACCCTGGAAAGAAAAACCGCAGGAAAGGGGGGACTGTTTAATTTGGTTTTGGATATTGAGTTGTGTGAACAAGCCAAGAGAGTTCAGTGAACAATGGAAATTATGACGTGGTTGCTGCCTTAGTTGCCTGAGGGGCTGGGATGAGAGAAGGGCCTATCAGCTTAGTTTGGGGCTGGAGGGACTCTGAACTCTATCCTACAGCCAATGGGAATGCATCAGGATTATTTTTTATTTTAAAATATTTAATTGACAAGTAAAGATTGTATATATTCAAAGTGTGCAATGTGATGATTTGATATAAATGCATATATAAATAGTGGAATGATTATCAAAATCAAATCAATCAACATGTCCATCATCACCCATGCTGTACATCAGATCCCAAGAACTTGTTTATCTTAAACCTGAAAGCTTGTACCCTTTGATTGACATCTCTACATTTCCCCCACCCCAGTCCCCTAGTAACCATCATTTCATTCTTTGATTCTATGAGTTTGACTTTTTTAGATTACACTTATAAGTAGATCATATAGTATTTGCCTTTCTGTGTCTGGCTTATTTTACTTATTTTCCTTTGGGTTCATCCATAAATAGTAGTCTTTTCATAAATAGTAGTCTTTCCTTCTTTTTATGGTTGTATAGTATGCCATTGTATACATGAGTATATGTATATATACACAATGGAATATTATATGTAGAATATATATTATATATATGTATATATATACCATATTTTAAAATCTATTCATCCATTGATGGATACATAGGTGGTTCCATATCTTGGCTATTGTGAATAATGCTACAATGAACATGGGAGTGTATCTTTCTTTTTGAAATCCTGATTTCATTTCCTTTGGATACATACCCAGAAGTGGGATTGATGGATATGGTAGTTATCTTTTTAATTTTGTGAGGATCCATCATACTGTTTTCATAATGGCTGTATCAATTTACATTTCCACCAAGAGTATATAAGGGTTGACTTTTCTCCACACCCTCACCAACACTTGGTATCTCCTGTCTTTTTTATGATAGCCATCCTAACATGTGTGAGGTGATATTTCACTGTGGTTTTGACTAGCACTTCTCTGATGATTCATGATTTCTTCTAGGAGTTTTGCAGTTTCAGATCTTACAGTTAAGTCTTTAATGCATTTTGAGTTAGTTTTTGTATGTGGTGTAGAGCAAGAGTCCAATTTCATTCTTTTGCATGTGGATATCCAGTTTTCCCAACATCATTTAATGAGGAGACATTTCTTTCCCCACTGTATATTCTTGGTACCATTGTCAAAAACTAGTTGACCATATATACATGGATTCATTTCTATGGTCTCTTTTCCATTCCATTTGTCTATGTGTCTGTTTTTATGCCAGTACCATAATGTTTTGATTACTGTCGTTTTGTAATATAGTTTTAAATCAAGAAATAGGATGCCTCCAGCTTTATTCTTCTTTCTCAATGTTGCTTTGTCCAATTAGGGTATTTTGAGATTACACACATATTTGAGGACATTTTTTCTATTTCTGTGAAAAATGCCATTAGAATTTTTATAAGGATTGCATTGATTCTGTAGATTGTTTAGGTTATATGACATTTTAACAATATTAATTCTTCCAATCCATGAACATGGGACACATTTCCATATATTTGTGTCATCTTCTATTTCTTTTATCAATGTCTGATAGTTTTCAGTGTACAGATCTTTTATCTCCTTGATTAAATTTATTCCTAAGTATTTTATTCTTTTTATGCTGTTGTAAATGGGATGGTTTTCTTAATTTCTTTTTCAGATAGTTTATTTTTAGTGTATAGAAATGCATCTAAGTTTTAACTAGCTTCTCTACAGCCCTTCCTTACAACAGACTTAGATAGAGGTAAAGAGTCAAGGATCCTGAAAAGGAGGAGAAACAGAGGGATGGAGCCCGTGCTAGTCACTGCCCTGTCCAGACTACTGAAAAGTGAGGCTGGTGTGAATTAGCCTAGACTGGTCCCTACTACCCCTACTCAAGTCTTCTATAAGACATATTCAGGGAATTCAAAGTTTGCGTAGATATTAGTCCAAGTCCACATAATGAGAAAGGTAAAGATGATGCCAAACATACTGACAATGCATTTGAAACCCAAGTGTGATTCATATCCCTCTATCTTGAGTTAATAATATTCCTTCCACATCAGAAGATAGGTTTGAGTCTTTCTAAGTGTCTATAAACATATGTTTTCTCTCAAAGCCATGCTCAAAATACCGTTTAGAAACACATGCTTTCATCACTGCTCCTTCCAGCATCTTCTTTATTTTTTGTTAAATACTTCTGCTTAGTGAATCACTTCCTTTTGGCAATGCCTATTCATGCTAATATGCAAAGGGGTCATGGGGCAGGTCTGGGGCCACTTTGCCATGCAGATTATTTAGAAGAAGCAACATGAGAGCCCTTTGGGAAATTCTCTAATGTAACTGAATCAGAAAGTAATATCCTGTTTTGTCTGCACTCTGCTCTAGTCCTCATGTGTCCTGTAGGGGAATCCTGGAGTTTCTCCCTGCCTGCTGAAAAATAAACAAACCACCGGCTCCCAGCCCTACCCTAGAGCCATCCTAGGGAATTACACTGAAAACAAAGTGTAGTCAAAACTGAATCAAAAAGATGGAAACAAAGCCTTAAAGTTCTCATTAGCTGCTGATTTTACTTCTTGGAGCAGAAATTTCAATATTTCCACGTAGAATAAGCATTTATATCAAGAGTACTTGACTTCCAAACTTTTCATGTAAGAGGACCTTCTTAACTTCACATGGTTTAAAAACTCTCCAAAATACTGTCAATATCAAGCAGTTGAAAAAGCACTAATAAAATGAATTAGAAATTTAGTGAGGGTCTTTAGAGGAATTTTAATTCTATTAATCATGATAGTATATTTGTTTGCCCATTGAAAAATGGCAGCGCTCATACATGTGAGGCTTCTCTTTTTTGCTTAGTCTGAAGTGTAAACAGTATTACTTGGTAAGCATATTGATCATGGAAGCTTTTGCAGGAATCTTTTTTCCCACACTCCATCCCCCACAGGAGTCCTCTACCTGCAGATTGAAAATCACTGTGACTCAGAAGAAACAGCAAGGGTGCAGTGTTTTGTGTTTCTTTTAAGTTTGTTCTTGTTTTGCCAAAGAACAGAATTCTCTGTGATATCTGCAGAAAACTATTGGCATTTGGTCAAAGCCCTGTAAAACTGCTCTGTCTGCCTGCCTTCCTTCTGCTTGAATTGGCCACAACATCCTTAAAGGATAGGTTCCTTGAAGGCCTCTTCTATCATTTACTTCATCATTAGATAATCTTTTCTCAGGGTCTGTAGCTCCATGCGCTATACTTAATATGAGTGCCATCATTTCTTTTCCAGGAGCTAATACTACAGGAAGGACCAGGTTGTCTGGACTTTACAGAAGAAGAGACAGAGCAATGAGGCTAGAAAGGGCACCCCAGGTCATGAAGAATCCAAAATTCCATAAAGAATTTAGTCATACACTACATTAATTATTTTACCATCATATACTGAATGTATGCTATATGTCAGGTAATATGGAACAAAACTAAAAATCTGTCCTCAAAGAGGTGAAAGACACAAGGTAGCGATGCTTTTAAGCTTCTTTGAGAGCTGTGGAAACACAGAAACCAAAATAAGTTAAACTCTGTGAAAAGCAGTAATGAAGCGTCATAGTTCAGAGAAGGGAAAATTGTCCTCCAGTCAGGTAAAATCTGGGTAGGCATACAAAGGAAGCTATGTTTGAGTTGGGCCTTGAAAGACAGGGTGATTTGGACCATTCTTTAGGTCCCATGCCAGGCCGGGAGCAGTGGTTCATGCCTGTAATCCCAGCACTTTGGGAAGCCGAGGCGGGCGGATCACGAGGTCAGGAGATTGAGACCATCCTGGCTAACACGGTGAAACCCCATCTCTACTAAAAATACAAAAAAAAAAAAAAAAAAATTAGCTGGGCGTGGTTGCGGGTGCCTGTAGTCCCAGCTACTTGGGAGGCTGAGGCAGGAGACTCCAGGCTGGGCGACAAAGCGAGACTCCATCTCAAAAAAAAGAAAATCCCTTCCCTGCCATAATGTTTGTGGTCTGGGTCTGGAAATTAGAGTTGTGGGAAAATAGTCATTTGGCTTTCACTTAATTAAGGAAGACTTTTCAATAAAGGATGAGTGAAGGCATCTTTGAAAGAAGGCAAAAGGGAAGTGCCTATTACCAGACAATAACACGCTTCCAGATTGTAAGGGCTAGTCCAGATTGCAGTAGATTCTACTAAGCCTGAATGAATGACTACCAATTACAGGCTGAATTGCATCCCCCCACCAAATTCATATGTTGAAGTCCTAACCCCCAAACCTCAAATTGTGTCTGTATTTGGAGACACAGCCTTTAGAGGGGCAATTAAGTTAGAATGAGGTGATTAGAGTAGGCCCTAATCCAATATGAGTGGTGTCTTTATAAGAAGAGGAAATTAGGACATAGAGAAGAAAGACCATGGACATACAGAGAGAAGATGGTCACCTATATGCCTAGGTCTTAAAAGAAACAAACTGCCGAACCCTGCCAACACCTCGATCTTGGACTGCTGGCCTCCAGAACTATGAGGAAATACACTTCTGTTGTTGAAGCCACTCACTCCATG
Source organism: Pan paniscus (assembly GCF_029289425.2). Classification (NCBI taxonomy): domain Eukaryota; kingdom Metazoa; phylum Chordata; class Mammalia; order Primates; family Hominidae; genus Pan; species Pan paniscus. Next base: position 111,814,600 of record NC_073258.2, read on the forward strand.
GTACTTCGTTATGGCAGCCCTGGCAAACAAATACATTCCTTCTGTTACATTTTCCTGTCTTAGACTAATAATGCCTCCAATATTAGCATTTTTACTACATCCTTATGCAAAGGCCATTGACATTTTACACCTAACCCCCTCTTGCTTCATTTTTCACAATCCTTCCCTACTTGCTACCCCACCAGCAGCCTTCCCTACTGGTGGTTACACTTTGCACACCCTCTCACGGCATCATGCTGCTTGGAGACTTCTGCACTCCAAAGAAAGTCCATGACCTTGTGGCTTTGTGCACATCCTCTTCTTTGCCTCTTGTCTATTTGGGGAGTTCCTTACCATTTCTCAAAACTCCACTCAGAAGCATGACCTCTGGGTAGGCTTCCCTGTCCTCCCCTCCCCAATTCTTAATGTCTCACTCCTCTATATTCTGAATATAATTGCATAATTGCAGTTATTGGTATTTTACTTCCTAAATAGTGAGTTTCTTTATGAACTCTGTCTCATTCATCTCTATAGGCCCATACCTAACACACATCCTGGCATACAGCAAGTACTCAATAAATGCTTATTAAATTGAACAAGTAATGAAACATGTTGTCATCAAATAAATTCACATTTTAACAAATAAACTCTTAACTGGGACAGAACAAAAAAATGGTTCTTTTGGGTTGAAATTACAACGGTACAGCATTTATCTGCTTACCAAACACTTTTACTGCCATTAAATATATATGTTAGGGACAGAGGTGACCTTAAATCCGGATCAAGCATCTTCATTTGCAAGGTAAGAAAATTGAGTGAAGTGAAGAAATTTATCCAAAGCCACATCACTAGTCAAGTGGAAGACATTCAAACATAGACACTGAGAGCTGACCTAGAGCTTTTCCACTTAATCCAAATTGTAGTCATTGCTTTGGACCTAGATTGAATCCAGGTTTTCCATGGATCTCTTCTGATTGTTTGTATCCATGCTAATGCTCTTCTTCTCTGGAATTGTTATTGGCTCAACTTACATTGGCTATTGATCTTGCTGCCTCATGTAATGTTCCATAACTCTGTCTTCAGAACAGGTTTTGAAATCAGAAATACTGAAATCCAAATCCCACCTCTTCTCTCTCTCTCTCTCCCTCAGACACACACACACACACACACACATACACACACACACACACACTAGTACGACGGCCAAAAATAAACTGGGGTGGGTGCTGCCATGGGTATGAAGATTTCTGGTACTTTCGTAGGCAGGATTACATCTCTAGGGCTGTAGAACGAGTGATTCAATACAGGGAAGAAGGAGCCTTGGCCCAGGATGTAGCAGGTGAGTCCTTTAGAGGAGCTTGCTTGTGGCCAGAAATCCTAGGACGGTCACAAGTATAAGAAAATGTGGACCCTATCTCTTGTGAATACCAGGAGAGGAACTCACCTGAAGCAAATTTACATCCTCGCTATTTCCCCTGGTGAGCATTCACATACAATCTAGTTCTAGATGTGCCAGAATGGACACAGGGTGGGGAAGCCTTGTTTTGTCATTCCTGCCTCTCGTTGGCTGCTGTGCCAGATTACTTGGTGCTGGCTTATGGTGTAGATAGAACACTCCGAAAGTCACCTGTAGTATGTCATGGCCAGCAGAGCACTGGCAACCTGAGGCCATACCGTGACAGCCACTGGGGCCATATGGCTTGCTGATGGCCATGAAGCTTCATCTTTGATGGAGGTCATCCCTGAGACCAAGCTACCAGAATGCTGAGCCTGGAAGCAAATAGAAAACTGAATAGGTCCTAGTCTTTGTGCTTAAAATACACTTGCAAGAAAAAGAACTGAGGGAAGAAATCCCTAAATGTCCAAAACAGTATAAGGTGATAGCTCATGCCATAAGATCACTGACTAGAAGATGGATCAGGAGCCATCCAATTTCACACGACTGGGGCCAGAATCAGCTTTTTTTTTTTTTTTTTTTTTTTTTTTTGTGAGACAGAGTCTCACTCTGTCGCCCAGGCTGGAGTGCAGTGGCAAAATCTCAGCTCACTGCAAGCTCCACCTCCGGGGTTCACGCCATTCTCCTGCCTCAGCCTCCTTAGTAGCTGGGACTACAGGCACCTGCCACCATGCACAGCTAGTTTTGTTTTGTTTTGTATTTTTAGTAGAGACAAGGTTTCACCATGTTAGCCAGGATGGTCTCGATCTCCTGACTTCGTGATCCGCCCGCCTTGGCCTTCCAAAGTGCTGGGATTACAGGCATGAGCCACCGCGCCCAGCCCAGAATCAGCTTTAAAGTTACACCACAAGAGTGAAGAACAACACAGCCTAGAAGAAAGATATGATATTTCTCACGTTTAGAAAAACTAAACTATTTTTACAAGAAGCTGAAATAGGAAAAAAAGAATGAATGAAATGCACAAACAAAAATAGTTAAACATTCTAAAGAAAGTGTGCAAAATATTCTCCTTAAGAAAAATGTCAGATCAAGTCCCTAACTGGATGCGTACTAAAGAAAGTAGATCTAGCATAGATAATGGTCACTGGGAGCTGAACAGAAAGAGAGAGTCCAATGGGAGATCATTAAAATGATCATTCAAAAAAGGGCTCTGAAGAAACTGATTCATATTCCCAAGCTAAATCTTTCCTTATAAACCCTTGAAGAAGAAAGTAACCAAATATATATCGCATTTGATGAACAAGACCAAAAAAAAAAAAAAAAACTTAAGGATTATATCAAAACTCTCTAGAGGAAGAATGCATCTTGGGAACCAAATTATGCAAAGATTGAAAGATTAGAAAGCTTAAATTTAAAATAATGACTGAACCCTAACACAGAAATGAAAATAAAACCTCACAGGTAGAAGGAGAAGACAATCTAAAGATAAAGGAGAAATGTCCCTGCAGATGAAAGCATGATCCATACCCCTGAGTACCTGGATACCTATTGAAAATGAGACAATGCTAGGGGAAGGAATGAAGAGACCTCACATGTCCTTTGAAAAACCAGACTATTGCTGTTGAAAACAAAGCTCAAAATATGTGGTTAGTAATTCAGAGCCCAACAACCTGGGAGAAGAAGGTGCACACACTGGACCAAAATTAACTGAAGCAGATGTTACATCTGAGCTTTCAGGAAGGGTATTTGAAGTTTTGATAATCCAGTTACATCATTTGGGCAGCTTGTGAAGACCAGGGAATCTTTTGGATTATTAGATCACCAATGGCAGAGGCCATGTTCAACTTAAATGGCCCAGGAATCCAGGATCCAAAGCACTGAATGTGGACCAGGTGTCCCCTCCATAGGATCCAGATCCCAGGATGATAATCGCTTCATAATCCTAAGCCAATTTTTCCTCTAGATGGCTAAGATAGAGTTTACCTTATTGCTCACAATGTCAGTTATCTCTCTAGACCAGCCTAACTCAAAAGTTTTAATACACTTTCCTTTGATAGAGAATAAGCTCCAACATTCTCAAAATTGAAGATCAGTAGAAAGGATATTGACATGCTCTTGGAAGTTTATGTCCTCAGGTCCTTTTCTCCCACCTGAAAGTGGAGCAGCTAGCCCAGGCTTCCTTCTTTTGTCTCAGTATCCAGGCAGGTGTCCCATATTGGAAATGGATTTATGGGCCAAGTTCAAGAGAGAAATCTTCTGTTCCTCCCTCTACTCCAATAAACCCATATAAAGCCCCTTCAAATTACCTTCCACCCAGGGGATATTTGGACCATTCTATTCCAGTTGCACTGTAATGGAATGCATCTACCCCTCAAGGAGGTGTCCTTGTCATCCTTGTCCAGTGAATGTTCTCCCCACCACTGCTTTGGAAAGAAAGAGTGAAAAACGGTGGTGCTGATTTCACCTTCAAGTGAGCCTTCTTACAGAGATCTAAAAAGAGGAAAAGTTTCCATTTTCTAGGTCGTTTTGAATGTTTCCCTTTTTAGTTAAACTGCTTTTGTTTAAATGTTGTACATGTATTCAAACTGAAGCTTGGTAGAAGTATAAATCTTAGGGCTGTATTTCTGAGTGAAGATGACTTATAAATTAGGATCTTATGAATAAATTAGTTTATTAATCTTAAGAATAAATTATTTATTAGTTTATAGGTAATGTGTTGTATTTTGGTTTGATTAATCAGTCTACCTATTAGTTTATAGGTAATATACGGTATTTTGGTTTGATTAATCAGACATAAATTAGGATCTTATGAATACATTATTTTAGTTTATTAGTCTTAATAAATTATTTAGTTTATTAGTTTATAGGTAATGTATTTTGGTTTGATTACAGTCTACTAAAATAGGCAGTAATAGCCATTTTGCATGGGCAGTTCATCAACTGGATACATTTGAAATTTTTTTTTTTTTTTTTTGAGACAGAGTCTCGCTTTGTCACCAGGCTGGAGTGCAGTGGCATGATCTCGTCTCACTGCAACCTCGGCCTCCCGGGTTCAAGCAATTCTCCTACCTCAGCCTCCCAAGTAGCTGAGACTACAGGCGTGTGCCACCATGCCCAGCTAATTTTTTGTATTTTTTTTAGTAGAGATGGGGTTTCACCATGTTAGCCAGGATGGTCTCGATCTCCTGACCTCATGATCCGCCAGCCTCGGCCTCCCAAAGTGCTGGGATTACAGGCATGAGCCACTGTGCCCGGCCATACATTTGAAATTTTAAAGACTATTTCTATTTACTAAGATCTGTATTTACCATAGTTACGAAAAAAAGTGAAAGTAACTCAATATTTACATTTTTATTAATTTTAAATAAACAAATATTAGTTCTATCCTTCTCCTTTAATGATGGCTTGAAGGGAGAACAGAGATGAGAGCTGATATTTCCTTAATGTCTTCAGCACACATACTTTTCATGGTGGGCACTAGATCCTCCAACACTATTGAATACAAATGTGAATAAATAGATCAATTAGTTTTTTTTAAAAATGTTCTTGTTTTTAATCTCCTTATCTAATTTTACATCTATCATAAAATATTTTTCTAAGTTACTAAGTCAACCATTCTGAAATGTAGCACTTAGCATTTCCTGGTGGATTTATAGACAAGACCAGTCTTCATTCTGGGTTTCCCACTCTCAAACTTTGCTGCTGAGTGCGTTTGATGGTTAACACTACCAATTCATTTTAAGACTGCTGAGTATAATTCCAGTGTTAATAATTATAAGAGCTAGCATTTAATGAATGTCAGTACCAGACACTGAGTGCCAGACACTATGCTAACCATCTTCAATGTATTATTTTCTTTCATTTCTCATGAGATCTAGAAGATATGTTCTCTTATTTTTGCCTTCTTAATCTTAACGTACAAAGAAGTTAAATTATTCACTGGCAAGTAAATAGCCATGTTTTGAACTCAGATCTCTCTCTCTCTCTCACACACACACATTCTCTCTCTCTAAAGTTTAAGCTGTTACTTATTATACCATACCCACCTCATTAATGAGGCAAAATACACATTTACAAAATACACTGTCCTGTACATATGAACGTGTGTGTGTGTGTGTGTGTGTGTGTGTGTGTATGCTATCAGTCTAATTATTTAATGGCACTTATAGCCTTGGGCCAAGCCATTTTAACTTCTTTGCCTAAGCTGCACTGTGACCAATGGTCTATGCCTATTTTTGGGGATGAATGTAATCCTGCCCTATAAACTCAATGACAACATTAATTCAAATGCTGAGTTCTTCAATAGGGAACACCAGTTTGTCCAACCCTAAGAGCTATACCGTCTAAGAAAATTGCCAAACCCCATTACCAAGGATGTCTGCTTATCTAAAGTCATTATGGATTAAGCCTGGAAGATATTCAAGAAATTTCTACCAAGATTCTGTAGAAAAACAATGAATCAATGCTGAGTGTCTCTTAAGGGCATCATAAATTTTAATGTGTGGTGAGTTTCAATATTACATTTTTACTTAACCCTGTACCAGATAAGAAGTTCCAGATGAATTTCCAGGTGTTATTTAAGGAGAGTCTAAGAAAACTTTCTGAAGTGTTTTTTACTTTTCTCTCAGCATTAGGTACTACATATAGTACATAATGTTGTTTATAAACTTAATTATTACTGTATAGTTTTCATCACTGATTAAAATTTCTCTGGAAGTATTAGGTTTCAGAATCTAGATAAAGAATTAATTAATCTTGAAATAGAAAAGTGGCAAATCATAGGTGACATCAGTAGTTTTCAGTTTTCTCTAATTAATTTTTCTTTTCCAAGAGCCAACTACTAACAATCCAGGAGTCTACAGCTTCATAGCCAGGCACTTTCTTAAATGAAATCAATTCCTGGCCTCAAGCCTGGTGGATAATAAAATGTCCGAAGCAGCACATTTTAAAAAGAGATTTGAAAAAAAGGAAGGAGCTGGAATCTCAGCAAAGCAGAACAATTTATTTGTAAGAATTGATCATTGACTACTACAAACAGGAAATGAATATTGGAGTCCAATGCTTTGGAAATCCACAGCAAGCTCAGCTCTTCTGAATGGGCTATGGATTGAATCTTACAGATCAAATTAATCTTTCTAGAAATCTTGAGTGTAAGAGAGATTTTAATTAATGCTAAAGTAGCACAAAATTAGCACTGTAAGTTCTGCCTAGATTAATTCTTTCTTAAACACATTGTTGTATAAGATCCAAGAAATTGACTGCCTAGACAGTATCGACATGTGGCTGTAGCCTGAGGCTGAATCTCTGGGTACAAGTACTTGTCCTCTTTCCCAGTGCTGGAGGGAGGCAGGCCCTGAACAGTGACGGAGAGACTGCCCAGTCATGCAGATTCAAGGGTGATGAGTTCATCATAAAGAGACTAGGGAGACAGCAAAACTGATGCCATGCTGGAGGACTGATTACCCCAGTCTTTTGTATAGATGCAGGTAGAAGACCCCAGCTGTCTTTTTGTTTCTCTCCTGGCCTGCTGAAATCTCTTTATCTAAGTGTTCCTACTTATTCCCTAAAAAAACAGACAAGATGCAGCAAAATTAAGAAACATGGGGAAATTGAAAACATTCCAAAAATTTTCATAAGTTAAACTCTTTTTTAAAATTCTCGACTTCTATTTTGAAAGGATGCTCAAAATAGAGCAATAAGTGCATTGTTCATTGGAGACCATGGCTCTTTCAGAACATTTTAAATGATAGTCTTCAGATCCACTTATAAATATTAAGCACATAGCTGTTGGGAGGTAATTCTCCATGGGTCTCTTGCATATCTGCACATCTTGCAAGTAGAGGTATTAACTATTAATATCCTTTGTTCTGGACTATCCTTCAAAGGGAATGTGTACAGCAAACAGTCTTGGACAAGTGTCTCTTTCTAAAGCAAAGTGCAAGCATGATTACTGCTCATTATAAAAGACATGGGGTTCCTTATCTCCAGGTTTGTCTCCTGAAATGAAACCAACTACATGTGCAGACATTCATCAGGTCCTATCAGCATTATCTCCACGGGACTTGAGCAAGAGGAACTGATGCACATATACTCATGTTCATGCCACTTGCTGTGCCATGACTGTGAAGTCCCTCATCTCTAACTTGAGAAGTTTCATGCCTTCTACCAACATCCGTGAAAATGACAGGCTAACTTGTCAGGCTTGTGAGCAGGGTAAAATTGCAGACCTTTCACTGTCCTTGACAATAATACAGGGGCTGGCACACAGAAATAGCATAATACATGTTAGTGTTCTCACTTAGGCCTTGGTCTCTGCTATTTCTAGAGTCCATTTCTTAATCAGCCTCCCAGTGTGGTCCTTTCCTCTCCTTCCTACTCCGCAGGCTGGTCCTTTTGGTCATTCTAGTTAAGGAAGGCATCTGCTTCTTTGATCCCTAAAATTCCCTCCACTCTGCGGGATTTCTCACCCTCCTTGGGTTTCTCAGGCTTCATCTTTTAGAATTCCTATCATCATGTTAGTACCATCCATATCTGGTCCCTGAGGAATCTTTCTTCTCATTTTCAGATTCTCTGCCCTCCAGGTGACCTCTTCCTTCTGTCTCTAGATCCAGGGGGATTTTTTTTTTTTTTTTTTTTTTTGAGACAGAGTCTTGCTCTGTTGCCCAAGCCAGAGTGCAGTGGCACGATCTCGGCTCACTGCAAGCTCTGCCTCCCGGGTTCACGCCATTGTCCTGCCTCAGCCTCCTGAGTAGCTGAGACTTAGGCGCCTGCCACCACGCCCGGCTAATTTTTTTTTTTTTTTTGTATTTTTAGTAGAAACAGGGTTTCACCATGTTAGCCAGGATGGTCTCAATCTCCTGACCTCGTGATCTTCCTGCCTCGGCCTCCCAAAATGCTGGGATTACAGGCGTGAGCCACTGCGCCCGGCCAGGAATTTTTTATTTAGCCATTCCCCAGCACCCTCTGCACCATGACATCAATGCTCCTGCCTGAGACTCTGAGGCTATTCTCCCCAGGCTACCGCTTACATGAAACACTGTCGCTTCACCCCTTCTTTCTTTGTGCTTTGTATGATTTGTTTACTACCATGTCTGTCTCTCCCATTAACCAGTAAGCATTTTGAAGAACAGGATGTCATATTCCCTTTTACATACCCTGATAGACTGGTGCTCTTACAGATAACAGACAGTCACTTGTTAAAATTAACCATCATTCTGCATATAAAAGTAGTGCAGGCATACAAAATCATTAATGTCTTATTTTTCACACTGTTCACAGGGAAAGAAGAGGGTCATTGTGTCACATGGACCATTTCCTCCCCCTGATTCCTCTGACCTCACCGTTGCTGTTTCTGAGCACGCTATTGCAGATGACTACTTTGGTAAGCGCTAGAAAAGATGGCATCATGACCTACGTGCTATGCTGAAGAAGACAGGAGTAAGGGTAGAGCTACCAGAGGTAACTCCTAGGGGTCTTGAAGATCTAAGTGACAGTGAAGGAAGTGCATTGTTCATTGGAGAAAAGTTAGTCAAGGTTATTTCGGACACTTCAAAACATGACATGGGTGGGTATGCACATAGCAGGTATGCAGAATCTGAAGAATGGAGAGGGCTTTAGGGTCTTGTTAATTTCTCTAAGGCAAATACAATAGGGATGGAATGACTACAGAAAAGGAAGGCCTTATTTTAATTTGGCTTTTAGAAAGTTTCTCTAGGCTGGGCATGATGGCTCACACTTGGAATTTCAGCACTTTGGGAGGCTGAGGCAGCTGGATCACCTGAGGTCAGGAGTTTGAGGCCAGCCTGTCCAACATGGCAAAACCCCGTCTCTACTAAAAATACAAAAAATTAGCCAGGCATGATGGCATGCACCTGTAATCCCAGCTACTCAGGAGGCTGAGGCAGGAGAATCGCTTGAACCCAGAGGCGGAGGTTGCAGTGAGCTGAAACTGTGCTATTGCACTTATTGCACTCCAGTCTGGGCAACGGGAGCAAAACTCCGTCTCAAAAAAAAAAAAAAAGTTTATCTAGGGTGCTGCCCTTGAGGCAAGCAGAAAAATGACCTTGAAGTGGGAGGATCTCTTAGTAAACCCAGATGTCTGATTCTACCCTCCACTCTGTCCCCTCTTACCCCACTCCTGGCTGTCAAAATGAAGGGTTTCTCCAGGCCCACCAAGTCCAGAACTGCTCTTCTGCACTTTCTCTCTATGAAGAGGAGAGGACATAAGGCCTGGGGAGAACAGCTGTTCCTTTCATCGCACTCCTTGCCGCATGCTGGAGATGAAGACACGGGGCGTGCACAGCATCTTCATTTTATTTTCTAATGTGCCTGGCACAAATGCCAAAGACAGCTACAAGTAATTGCTCTCCAAGCTCCAGTGAACTAGAACATCTTCATTTAAGTCATGCATAGCCTGGAATTTTTTTTAAAGGAGAGAAAGATGACTTTATGTGGCAGTTGCTAAGCAGCCAGGCTCTCGGGAGCTCAACACGCACTCAGCTTTGCAAAATCTCAGCAGCAAGCCACACTGCCCTCTTTAAAAAGCTCTCCTTAGGCAAACCTTGCAATTTTCACTACATCCCAAAATGTAAGCTGCTCTTGTTTGTTTTTAACTACACACCACTCCCACACCCCATGAACTAGTAATAAAACTGGGAGATGATTGTGATAACCAAATATCCTACCTCACTGAGGGCCTTGAGGCAGCCTAATCTTTGGGCAGAACTCCAGTGAAAGTACTGGAAGAAATGAGATTTCATAGTGGTTCATTTATTGCTTTACATGTACATGGGGGGGGAAATGAAAAACACAGAGAAGTATAGAGCAATAAATAAAAATTATAAAAATCTCAAGGTTCAGAGCACTCAAGGGTAATTTGTGTGATATTTCCTTCTACAACCATACACAACAAAATAGGGATCATTACATGAACTGAACATAATGTGTGCAAAATAGTAGGCATATTTACTCAATAAATAATTTTAATGAGTGGATGAGCACATTCCATTTTATGTAAATTTTTCAGTGAATATTGCAGTATCTCATATTATTAAAGATTTTTCATGCTTAATTAATATTTCATCACACATATGTATTATAAATCTTTTGTCTATTTTTATCTGTTCTACCATTATTAGGTACTTACTTTTTCCCCTAATTTTTAGCTAGTTTAAGCAGTGGTGTTATAAAGTCTTTTTAACCTAATTTTATTTTCATAAATAATCTTTTTTAATATACATAATTTATTTTTCAGATTTCTTTAGGATAGATCCCTAGAGGTAGAATTATTTAACTAAAAGGTATGAATTCTGCTAAATTTCTCAATAGTTACTGTCAAAGTGCTTTCAAAAATATTGGTAATAATTTATATTCCCAGCAGAGATTATGCGAGTTCTTGTCTCACTGCAGCTTTATTAGCATAGTTTACTGTCATGCTTTCAACTCTGTCAATTTCATTGACATTTTATTCCATAAAAATTAATTTATTGTTATATATACATGTTATTTTGATTTGATATTAAATATTTTTTTCACACTTTCACGGCCACTTCCATTTATTCTCTTGTGAACTGTGAATTTACTGGCCTTTGCTGGTTGCTTTTTTCTACTAGGGAGAGGAATACACAAAGGCATGAACACCAGGAGACAGGGGTCATGGAGCCACCTTGCAGGCTTTCACAGTCCTCTAAACATCAGTTTAGGACTCTTAGGCTCACTAACTCCTGAGCATAAAAGTACTGACATTTAAAAGGCCAAGAGGAAGGATTTGTTTTCAGAGAGCTGTTAAGGTGTTTTGTGTCTCCCATTCTACAACCCCTCTGGAGGGGCCGGGACAGAAGGGTTTCCCCTCAACATCAGGCAAGGGAGAGTGAGGGCTGGAGAGTGAGGGCTCCAGGAACGCCGCTCAAAGAGCATGGGTCTGCATCCTCTGGAGTTTGGGGAGCACAGGTTATGAAGAGCTCAGCCTAGGTGCTGCCAGAGGAGACTGATGAGCGGAAGAGTGAGGGCCACCCTCAGCTTAACCACACCCCTCCTGCATGGGAAGGACAGAGTATCTCACTGATGAAATGGGGACCACGTGGAGGTGGTCTGACTCCTGCATAAGATGACTGCTGGGACAGGCTATGCGCAGCCGCTGGAAGAGCTGCCTGCCAGATGCCCAGGGGCTAAGGGAGGAATCAGAGGTAGCTGGCAGAGGGACACCATGGCACATGTTAAGAACCCACCATCTATATTTTTATATCATGTTTACTTATGCTTAAGAATATATGCTGAATTACTTGTGAAGAATGCATTTGAAGCTATTTTAAATGTGTTTTTATTTGTAAGACATTACTTATTAAGAAATTGGTTATTAGGCTTACTGTTCTAATCTAGTGGTAAAGGTATTTTAAGAATTTGCAAGTACTTTAGATTTTCAAAACTGAATAAGAGAGAAAATTATATAACCATCCTGCTGTTCCTTTAGTGTAACACAATAAAACTCTGAAATTAAAAAAAAAAAAAAAAAGAACCACCCCTCTGAGAGCTCCAAATGGTGGTCCTTCCAAAAACCCAGGAGAGTCCCTTCTGAGAGAAAGAATCAGCGTTGGAGACAAAGACTCATCAGCACACCCAGAGGGCATCCTCTGGTAATCATCACTGTGCTGGTGGGCAAGACTTTTCCTGTCCCCCGTCTCCTTCACCCCTCTCTTTAAGGAGCCAGAGCATGCAGTAAACTGAATAGAGGCTGTTTCCTAACAGCCAAGAAGCCTAGGGCATTCTTTGCCCTTATTGATGCAGAATTTTTGTTCCTTAGTTCAACTAAAATGGGTTCTTGTGTAGGCACAGCGGACACACTGAAGGGTGAGGAGAGCAGAATTTATTGGGTAAAAAGGAAGAAAGAAAAAGAAAAAAACACTCAGCAAAGCGAGGGGGAGTGCTGCCAATGAGCCCCACCTCACGCATTGATTACTAGACCATGATACAGGAGCTGAAGAGGCCAGGCTCCTGCTCCCTGCACAAGGCGAGAGGTTCCCATGGCTTCAGCCTGTTCCCCCAGTGCGCATGTGGACATTATTCAGAAAGAATCAGTCAGGAAAGGGTGGGAGATTCTCTGGGGACACCCCTTATCTGCCTCCTGTATCTATCACTATTACTGTAGCTTTCTGGTCCTCGTTGACGGAGGAAGGAAAATACAACTTTAAATCAAACTTACAGTTTTAATTTTAAAGTACACTGGATATTACAACCACTAAAATTAGAGTGTTTTCTTATATTAAAGTGACCAAAATGCATTTTTAAAAATCTGAATGGAAATCTTAAAACCTTTCCATATTTTCAACAAGGGATGAGAAAGAAATATGGCCAAGGGTTAGCGTGAGAAAGAACAAGGTTATCTTATCCTCATACTCTACCAAGTTGAACTCAGTCGAATATCTTGTAGAAGGATATCAAACATTTCTCTGTTTTAAAAAATATTTTTCTTAGGTATTCTAATCTGTTTCTTTTTATAGATGATCTTTGAATTTCTTAAAAAAATCCTAATTAAGGTTTTTATTGGAGTAGGCCTGGACTTAATTTGGAGAGAATTTTCTCTCTAGAACATACATTCTGGAATATGGTACCTCTCTTTTTATTCAATTATTTTTGGATTTCCCAGTAAAGTTGAACAATAGTCATCTTCACTACATCCTATACATTTATTATTGGGTTTAATCCTCTAAATTTTGTCATTTGTTTTTATCAATGTTTTTGTCATTGCTACTAGAAATAGAATATTTTTCTTTCAGGTCTTGAAACTGGCTGTTGAGTTTTAAATTAAATGTAGCAATCTGTATACTTACATTTTAACTAACCACTTTACTATGTTTTATTAATTTTAAAAATGTTTTATTTGATTATCTTATATTCCCTAGGTCTGTAGTTAAACCATCTGCAAATAATGGTACATGTGTCTCATTTTATAGCTTTCACTTCTGCATTGTATTTTACTGCATTGTTAAAAATCATAAAAAAAAATTATCAGTGGTGATATAGATCAGGTAGGCCCTATACTTGATTTAAACTGGAATTTTTTTAGTGTTTTGACATTGAGAATGATGTTGGCTATTGTCTTTAGAAAGATGTCCTTTGTGTGTTAAGGAAATAAAATGTTATTCTTAGTTTTATAAAAATAACATCAAGAATGAGTATCTAACTATTTTGTTAAAAGCCATCACATAAAGATATTTTAACACCTCAAACACCAACTCTTTTGAGTGTCTAGGCATAATTTAAACTTTATATTATAAATTTTGTCTATATGCTTATGTTTTGCCTATAATAGAGATATAAAACACTGTCACCTCTTACAGATTTTTAAAGCCCCATAAAAAACTAATCAATTAACTAACAGGAGTATTAATAACTAGAACTATATATATGTTCAATTTTCAGCATAGGAGAAATGAGAGATTTTTTGAAGAATTATCTAATCAAGATAATAGCAGCTAACATTTTAATCACTTATAAACATTTAGGAAAGAATGAGGTAATCACCAGGAGACAAAATATGGTTCTCTGAGAATAACACATACCAAATGAACCAATCTAATTTTCTTTTTTTTCATAAAGTTATTAAATGAGAGGAAGTCAGCGAACAGATTGAACCAGGATTTCACAAATTCATTTATTTGGTAAAGTCTCTCACGATGTCCTTCTAGGTAAAATATTGAAATGTAGATGGTAGCATAGAATTGGGGCTATTTGAAATTAGAGTATAAAATTGGTTCTGTGTTCTGAGGAGGAATTAATCAGGAGAGACTCTTAATTCTTTCTATAAATATTTTTATCAGTAATCAAGATGAAGGCCTGCACATCAAACTTCAAAATGTCACAAAGCTGGAAAAGAGAAAAATCAAAAAGCCAAAAATATCAAAATTTTAAATGATCCTAATAGCTTGAAACATAAGGCAGAATTTAAAAAAAAAAACAATATAGTAAGTAAGTGAGGTCTTACATAAATCTATCACACAAGTATAGGATGAGGTGACTTGACTGGCTTGGCAGCTGTTCACATCAACACTATAAAAAAAAAAAGTTTTCTGAATGTCTTAAAATATGAGACTTCTGGTCAATATAGAGTGGCCTGATATGAGTGTCCTAGGTTGGTTCCCCAGGAAGCAGACTGTGATGCGGAGGTTAGTAGACAAGATGTTTCCCAGGGGAGCCCTGGGAATCAACCTCCCCGAAAGGGTGGGAAGGAAGCAGGAACAGGTAAAGAGGGAAATCAAGCTGCGATACAGATTCAGGGACTGCCATGATCAAACTCATGGCGAGCTTGAGAACTAGAATGATTCTTCAGAATTGTCCTGAGTTGGGCCAACATGGCGTGGCCTTTGTGCTCTTGCATTAATCAGTCACTCGATGCAGGCTGCCTAGGGAAAGAGAGGAGCACGACCTTGGACAAAGGGGCTCCCTGCAGCTGAGGTAATCCCTGAAGGGGCCGACAGCTGAGCACTATCTACAGACAGCACTGCCAGCAGCTGGGTCAACAAATCCTTCAGTGGAGGGGTTTCTAGGCCATGCATCACAGTGTTCACCACAGTGGGAAACCCCAGTGCCTGCTCCAAACCCATTGAAATGCTGAGGGGAATATATTTTTTAAGATGTTTTTAATATATGGTTAAGCATAAAAAAGCAAGAAAGGATGCCAAAAATAAAAAAAAAAGAATGGACAAGCAAGGCACAAGAACCAGACATATGCCTGAAAATGACATGGTTTCAAGTCCATTGAGAAGGAAATTAAGACTTTAGGCTCTATTCCCAGTCATCCACCAGAAACGAGAACCCCAAACTCATGCCACTTGTGAGTGTGTGGTCCACATTTTTACTAGCCTCAAGGTGAGACAACCCTAAAATGAGATAGCAACATAAAAATGGATCTAAAGCTGGTTCTATGTAAAAAACTTCAGCAGAGGAAAAATTCAAAAACACCCCATGGGATTTTCCCACCCCTAGTGCACCTGAGACTCCCATGATAAAAACACCAGATGAAGATGATCTCACACATGCAATGAGGAGGATGGAAGGGATAACTTCCAAATGCCACAATCTACAGAACTTAGACCATTCTGAAAGAGACCAAAATAAAATATGTTTAAAATATTCAAGGACATAAAGGAAGAATTAAGATCCAAAAAGCAAATAAACTGGTGAAAATCACAAATAGAAATTCTAGAAATTAAAAGTACAGACACTGAAATTTTCAAAATGTATTAAACTGGAAAACTGGTATGCAGACATTACTTGGGATGCAGCTCAGCAAGATAAGTGAATGAAAAATATGAAAGTGTCTGGTATGTTTATTAAATCTTGTAAGATATTTAAAAATCCTTTTCATCCATTAAATATTTATTGAATACCTACAATGTGCCAGGCAGTGTGCTAGACATTGGGAACACAATAATGACCAAGAAAGAGGAACATTTACTCAAAAATTTTATGTTGTCTTCTCCGAAATGCAATTCACACTTTTCCAAGCCATGACAGCTACAAAATTCGGTGAGTAAATGCAATGATAAAAAGTAAGAAATATCTGATAGTCTTGGGCGATGTTGACATGATGAGAAAAAAAATTTGTCCCCCTGTGCTTTTACTGGTTAACTATATCTGGAGTAATGTGATCTTTTCTGGAAACCACAATTTAACATTGGATGTTGACAGATTAGAGTCCAGACTCAAAAAGCAAGAATATAGAATAGCCTGGATCATACATCATTTACGAAAGAGTTGATGTGTGCTCTACCCAGGAAAGAAGAAAATAAATGGGTACAAAACCCTCTAATACTTTTCAGCCTAAAATATTATGATTCAGCCCAAGGCTTCTGTGTCAGATATTAACTGTTTAGCTCTTTCTTCCCCACCACACAGTTAGACTATCTTTCCCAGCTTTCCCACTAGTCAGATGAGGTCATATGACTGAGTTCTAGCCAATGGAATGGGACAAGAAGTGCTGTCTGCCGCTTCTAAACCTGGATGGACCTTATGAGCTTCACACATGCATTTATATCTTTTTCACCATCTGCCAACTTGGTGAAGAACACAATGACATTGAAAAACAGTGCTGAAGTGGGTAAAGCTACAAGCTGGAAGAAGCTTTGATTCCTGAGTCATTCCATGGAGGAAAGCTTCCATCAGCCAGGTACAGTTACTATGGACATGATTGAGGAATACACTTTTATCCTATGTTAGCAGTTACACATTTTTTTAATAATAGCTAACATTACCTTAATGAATACAGTTTCTCTTTCTTTTTCTTTTTTTTTTTTCAGAGACAGGGTCATGCTCTGACATCCAGAGTAGAGTGCAGTGATACAATCACAGCTCACTGAAGCCTTGATCTTCTGGGATCAAGTAATCCCACCTCAGCCACCAGAGTAGCTGGGACTAAAGGTGCATGCAGTCATGCCCGGCTAATTTTTTTTTATTTTTTAGTACAGATGGGGTCTCACAATGTTGTCCAGGCTTGAATTCCTGGACTTAACCAATCCTCCTGCCTCAGCCCCCCAAAGTGCAGGGATTACAGGCATGAGCCACTGTGCTTGGCCTAATATAGTTTATTTAAACAGGATTTCTCATCCAATTTTCACACCCAGTTCCTGCCTAATTCATTCTAATAGGATTCTATTTACCTCAATT
This sequence comes from Pan paniscus, assembly GCF_029289425.2. Taxonomy (NCBI): domain Eukaryota; kingdom Metazoa; phylum Chordata; class Mammalia; order Primates; family Hominidae; genus Pan; species Pan paniscus. The sequence continues at coordinate 111,831,635 of NC_073258.2, forward strand.
CTATTGCTCCTAGGGAGGCACTCCTGCAGGAGAAAAGCTATGTCCCAACTTGAAATTCTATTTGTGATAGAGGTTAGTATATCATCTTGTCACTAGTCCAGCTTCTGCCAAAAGAAAGGCATTTCTTACCCATTTGCCTTCTCCAGAAATTAATCCAGGTGTTTGCTCCTCAACCAAGCTGAGTTACTTAAGGTCTCTTTCATGCTCATGTTTATATCCTCAAAATTGTCATAGTGCTAGGTATATAGCAGTTGATTGTTGATTGAATCAATAAAAAAAGAGTTACAAATGTGAAGCTCTTTGAATCTTAATGAGAAAACCAAACAGCAGTATTTGGCAAAAACAGAAAAAACCCCACAGTGAGCTCTGTATATAAACATATAAAACACATTTCTATACAGGTTACATATGTCTATGCACATGTTTGTATACAAAGGAAACAGGTTGATTTCAAATCAGCTATTTCGGCATATAAAACTAAGAGCTTCCTTTTCCATTCTCTTTACAAGATCAAAGCAACCTGAATGTGTAGCTATTTTTAAAATATACACAGGGTTCCCCTGAGCTAAATGGTCTCTCACTAGTAAATGAGTAATGGTAATGAGATTACTCTGGGAATAGCACATGCCAGAAAATCATAGTACTCAGGAAAAAAACAAAACAAAACAAAACAAAAAAAACAAGCAACCAAGCCTTTCAGGAAATCTTAATCTTCTGCTACTGAACAAACACATCTGGCCAGCTCAAGGTCAAATATCTAATAGATCCCTGACTTTTATGAAGAGAAATAAAAAATGCAGGCAATGCTCAAGGATAATGCATTCTTACCTTTCTCTGAGATCTGCGCCCCGTAATCAGAAATAAGAGAATGAGAAGAAAATATGGCCCTTTTTGTTATTTTCAGAGACAAACAGAAAAAAAGACAGTGCTTGCTAAATAGAAAGCATCTCATTATTATGCACCTCAACCAATGCTCCAGAAACCTAAACCCACCCACTTTGGCTAACCTGCCTGTCTCCTGCACAGATCACATTGCATAGTAGCTATGCACTTCGACATATGCCATCTTCTCCTCATGTACGATTCGTGAGGACAGGAATCATTGTTGACCACACATTTGGTTCAAGGGACCTGGCACAATCTGAGGCTTTAGTAGGTGTTTATTACATGCTTGTCAAATAATCTTGGAATTTTCCTAAAAGTATGAGGCTAATGGTGATGAAATCTCTCCCGATTATAAGTAGAGTTGGAAGAAAATAACACAAAAATAAACCATAGTCACCCACTCTCTTTCCTGACTAGAATGTAACTTCCATGAAAATGGGAATGTTGTCTGTCTTATTCAGGGCCATGTCCCCAGCGTGCACTCAGTAAGTGCTTGTTGGGTAAGTGAATGACCTTGCTCATGTAATTCTTTCAGAAAATTTCATTCAATAACATAAGCCTTATCATGATGAATGCTTGATGTTATCACTTCCCCAATTTCCTTTGTATGTTCATAACTTGACAGCTGGCTTCCCACATGTGTTTGCTTTCTACTGATGCTATAACAGATTCCCCAAAATTTGGCAGCTTAGAAGAACTCTCCCTTATGATCTCACAGCTCCATAGGTCAGAAGTCCAGGTAAGCTCAGAGGCTCTTCTCTGAATCTCACAAGGCTGAAATCAATGTCAGCCAGGCTGGGCTCTGATCTGGAGGCTCCAGGGGAGAATCCACTTCCAGCCTCATTCAGGTGGTTGGTAGATTTCAGTTCCACATGGCTGTAAGACTGAGGTCCTCATGTCCGTGCTGGCTGTTGACCAGGGTCCAGCTTCTGAAGTCACCCACATTCCCTGGCTGGTAACCCCCTTCATCTGCAAAGCCAATGAGCCAATGAGGCTTTCTCACACTTCTGATCTCTTTGACCTCTCTTTCTGCCTCTTGTCTCCTGCTCCTGCCTTCTTCTTCTGACTTATTCTCCTGCCTTGCTCTTCTGCTTCTAAGGATATATGTGATTACATTGGGCCTATCTGGATGATCCAAGATAATCCCTCCATTTCAAGGTCAGCTGATGAACAACCTTAGTTCCATCTGTAAAATCCCTTCATAGCAGTACTGAGATTAGTGTTCGACTGAATAACCGGGAGTAAGAATTTGGGGGGATGTCTTTAGAACTCTACCTACCACACTAAGAGTGAGCAAACCAAAGATAGTGCCCAAAATGATAGCCGGTCTTTATGAAGCCCCATCTTAGAAGTGACATCCATTGTTTTCACTGTATTCTAATTGTTAGAAGCAAGTCAATAAGCCCAGTCCACACTCAAGGAGAGGGGAATACACAAGGCCTTGAATACTAGTCATCAGAGATCACTGGGGACCATATTAGAAGCCACCTACTACAGAAAGGAAATATCATTACATCTTACCATCTGGTTTGGCTATTAAAAGCATTTATGTGATCATAATAATACAAATGAAACATTAAGCTCAGCAAAATTATCATAACATTATGCCAAGAGGGAACGGTGATAGCATAGAATAGAAAGGTGTTTGATAAAAGAAGCAAGAAGGAAGAAAGCTAAGTCCTCCTAGTCAATTGAAGGAAATCAATACAAAATACCTAAAAATAGCAAATCAAGAAGTAGTATTAAGTATGTTATTTAGAGACAGGAAGGTGAAATGTCAATCATGTAAAAAAGATGAAAGTGCCTCTGGAATGGGGAAATGTCAGCAGGGGGGTGTTGCTCATAACAGTGGCTGTTTTTTAAAATAAACCTTACAGGGTTCTTTGACTCTTTAAACCATGTATGCACACGACTTCTATTAAAATAATGGGAAAAAAACAAGAAAGGAGGGAGCAAAGGCTTTCCACAGAAAATTGTGAAATTATTTGCATGCAGTGAAAACAATGTAAAATATCTCTAGCTGAGATGGGAAACATTGGCCCAAGAAACACAAAATAGGATGCAGATAATGAAGACAGATGCAGTGAGACAATGCAGTGAAACAGCAGCTGTCTGTCCAGCTGCACATTTAAGCCAGCTGACCCACCCCACCCTGAAGGCCTGTGACAAGTGAGTGGCCAGCAAGGCCAGCCCAGAATCCACCACTCTTTGCTGCCCCCCTTGTTTTTGAGTCTGGCTCAGCTCCTTCCTGAAGCTGGGTTTTATTTCTACATATCAGCCTAGCTTCTAGCCTTCCAAATACTTTTGATGTTAATTTCACAGTTTTCAGTTATTTGAGATATACTTGAATCTGTTCCTAAGCCAAACTCATTTCCACCGTAGGACCTCCACCCTGGCTCTTCTGCAGGAATGCACTGTGGCTGGATCATCCTCTAGCAGCCTCGCCCTTGTTATTCATCTCATTCAAATGTTTCCTTCCCAGAGGAGGCTCTCTCTGACCATCCAAATTAAATGTGCCCTCTTCCACAGCCCCACCACAATTTATCACATCACTCATCTTGTCTTATCCCTAGCATTTGTCAAAATGCAAAATTATCTTGTTCATTTATTTTTGCCCTCTTTATTTTATTAACCATGGTATCCCTGAAGCCTGTATTATAAGTGTGTGGCACATATCAGTTACCCAACAAATAATTGTTGAATAGAAAAATGGGATTAGGTAGTGTATTAGTTCATTTTTACTGCAATAATGCTGCATAACAAATCAACCTAAAACTTGAGATCTTAAAACAGCAGGCATTTCTTTCCTTGCCCATGAATCTACGGGTCAACTTGAGTTTGGGTGATCTTGGAAGAGCTTGGCTGGCTTAGGTTGGGTTTAGCTCCAGGCTGTGGGTTGTGTTCAGTTCCACCACCATGTGTTTCCTTGTGCTTCTCAAAGAAGAGGCTACCTGGGGCATGTTCTTCTCACAGGAGACCACTGGAAAACAAAGAGGCAAACAGAAGCATGTCATGCTTCTTGGAGCCTTGGCTGGGTCTGGCTATTACTTCCTTGCACTTTCCATTGGTCAAAGCAATCACATAACAAAGCCAAACATCAATGAGGTAGGAAAATATACTCTGACTACTATCATTTATGATTATGACACTAAATTTAAAACATATATAATATAGAGATAAAAATGTCTGTATCATTGCAGCTAATTAAACATTAAGTATGTAACAGAATATTAAAGCTGTAAGAATTTGATCTTATTCAAGCGCTTCATCTTTCAGATGAGAAAACAGACCCAGAAAGATGGGAGTGAGAGAATACTACAGAGTTTATGGTAAAGGGGTGGACACGTAACCCTATTAAAGAGGAGTGAAGAATTAGGATGAATAATTTAACCTGATCTGATTTAATGAATAAACAAATGAATTGGACTGAGGGAAATGAGCCAGCAGAGGAGAAATTAAAAGCACAAGAGAAAAAGCAAAGTCCTGAGAAAGGTAAGAGGGATGAGATGAAATGCACTGGTGGAATGTAGACCTTGGAAAGGAAATATCTTATCCAAATGCAGGAAAGAATGGGTAGGTGTGTGGACACACTAAGGAAGGAAAAATAGGAGTTGGAAGAGTTCAGGTCTGTGAGACAGAGTAACCACTTGAGGAACATACTCTGCAATAAAATGTCCAACAACTCACACTCAGGTATAACATGATTGGTCATGAGTTCCCAGATGCTAGAACTCATCACCAACCAGCTGTCCTCACTAGCATTGCAGGAGGGTTTTACTGTCTATATTTACAGAGCACCAAAATGTACTCAACACAAAGTCAGTGAGCGTTAGGATCATTCCAAGAGTGTGACCTCAGTTTTCTCAGTGAAGTAGATGTGAGAGTCATTTGTTTAAAGTGAAGGTGGCAAGGGTTGTGTAGGTGGCTTGTGTCCACCACGATAAAGGTTTAGAATAGGGAACTGGGAAAGAAGTGACCAAAAGCACTTGAGGACCTGACCACCAACACCAACAGAGGGCTATTTGCACTAACATTAGACCATGAATGGGAGTGAGCAGTATCCATCTATGTGGTTGAGTGATTTCCTCCACTCAACCGTTTATAGAGTGTTTATTGTGGGCCATGAAAACCAGGTACAGTTCCTATTTCCAAGCAGATTATGATCTAATCAATCCATGCCCAGAATGAGTTAATGACTAGAGAAAGGACTCATAATTTAGAATTAAAACTGAAAACTGAAACAGAGATTCATGCAAATGTAACCTTTCCATCTCATCTGTGTGTATCAAATGTCACTGTCATTTAATTTTCTAATAAACTGCAGACATATACGTGTTTAAATGCAAAGTTTAATGAAGTCAATAAAATACGAGCATAAAACAGTAGAATGTAAATTCCTTTCCTGTCCTTTACTGCCTAATTGAGAGATAAATGTCATTTACCTCAAGATAATATTTTCACAAAAGCACTTAGAAGAGTTTCAGCTTCAGTATTCCAAAAGGATCACTGTTGGCCACTATTGTTTATGATTATAATAGTAAAATTTTAAATATATATATATATATATATATAGACAGAAACCTCCATATCATTGCTGCTGATTAAAGATTAAGTGTGCGTGTCATAGAATAAGAAAACTGAGAAGAACTTAGCCCTGGTCCAACTGCCTCATCTACACTTAAGAAAAAATACCTGAATAATTGAGAAAAGTTATTTTGCAAAGGGCATGCAACAAATTAGTGGCAGAACAGAAGTAAATCTCAGATCTCCTGATTCCCACCCCAGGGTCATTCTCCTGCAACAGGCTGTTTCCTTACCTATTCTTGGCTATCTCATTATACAGGGGTCCCAGGTTGTCAAGACAAGCAGCTCTGAATAGATTGTTATGAATACGTTTATGTTTCACCCCCCAACTAGGTTTTTTATCAACTAGAACTTAGTTCTAGATTTGTATAAATATACATTCTTTGGTCCATTCTTTTGAAATAATATTGAACTTTACTAAGTTACTTACCATTTTATCTCACATATTTTATCATTTTCTTCTGTATTTATTTCTCCTTGAATCAGAGAACTTCCCACAAGCATGTTTTCAAAGAGGATCTTCATGTAGTAAGCCTGAGGTCATGTATACCTGAGAATATCTTTATTACATCCTAATACTTATAATTGTTTACATGAATATATCAGAAATATAACTTTTTTAGCTGGACAACTCCATTATCTTGCATCCAGTGTTGTCATTGAGAAGTCTAATGTCAGCATGATTCTTATTCTTTTTTTATTATTATACTTTAAGTTCTAGGGTACATGTGCACAACATTTGTTTGTTACATATGTATGCATGTGCCATGTTGGTGTGCTACACCCATTAACTTGTCATTTACATTAGGTATATCTCCTAATGCTATCCACCATGGAATACTATGCAGCCATAAAAAAGGATGAGTTCATGTCCTTTGTAGGGACATGGATGAAGCTGGAAACCATCATTCTGATTCTTATTCTTTTTTAAGTGATATGATACTTCCCGGTGGAAACTAGAATTTTCTGTTTGCTTTTTATGTACTTAATGTCTATAATGTTTCAGGTGTTCTTTCGTTTGTTTTATCTTCTAACCTGTTCGGCACCCAATGATTTCTCTCAACCTGAAATTCAAGCAAATTTTTGTTTATGCTTTTTCCAAATATTTCTTTTCTTCCAGTTATTTATTTTTTTTCCTTTCTACGGGCACCTTTGATTTGCATGGTGTCACTTCCATTCTATCCTCCACATCACTTGTTTTCTCTTTTATATTTCTAATATTTTTATTACATCTTGATGCTTTTTGAAGGAGTTTCTTAACCTGATCTTATAGCAAACTAATTGTTCAGCCATATTGTAATACATTCATTTATGGAGTTCTTATTTCAACAGCCATATTTTCCTTACCCAATTTTTCCACTTGATTCTGCTTTTTTAATTCAATCAACAATATTCTTCTATATCTTTTTGAAAATATAAATTAGTAGTGAATGCTTGACTTATTAAGGCCATGAATTTCATTGCATGTGGTATAGCTTATTCACTTGGCAGTCTTTCTTAAAATTATTATTATTATGGTAACAACACTTAACATGAGATGTACTATCTTAACCAATCTTTAAGTGTATAAATACAATACTGTTGACCCTAGGTACAATGCTGATCAGCAGATCTCCAGAACTTACTCATCTTACATAATTGAAACTGAAACTATATACCTGTTGATTAGTAACTTCCCATTTCCCACTCCCACCACAACCTGGCAATCACCATTCCACTCTCTGATTCTACATGTTTGGCTGTTTTAGATACTTCATATAAGTGGAATCATGCAGTATTTGTTCTTCTATGACTGGCTTATTTTATTTAGCATAACATCTTCAAGGTTCATCCATGTGGCGTATTTCAGGATTTGGGTTTGTTTTTTTTTTCTTTTTTTTGCTGAATAATATTAGTTTTTTTTTTTTTAAGGCTGGACAATAATTTTAAAAGATGTGTGTCTATCCATACCTTTTTTGTAGTGTTTCCTGTGGGCTCATATTTCCCTGGTTGGTAATATGAAATGGGAGACAGAGCCAAACTCTCATCCCTGGTTATCGTGCCTCTCCTAATATGCTTAAACAAGAAGGGGGCATGCCCCAAAGTGGAAGAACCTGGCTGGTAATATGAAATGGGAGACAGAGCCAAACTCTCATCCCTGGTTATCGTGCCTCTCCTAATATGCTTAAACAAGAAGGGGGCATGCCCCAAAGTGGAAGACCCTGGCTCTACAGCCTGACTCTGCCCATCATTATGTGCACAGCTCCTGCTCCCTGTCCCCAGTGTGAGGTTCCTCTGTTGATTTTAATTTACTAGCCCTCTAATGGGAAGTGGGGTGGAGTGATAAAATACCCAATACCACCACCAATTTGCTGTCTAACGGTTCCTCACCACAGTGAGCACCAGCATGGCCCTGAGGTTGCTGTGGATCCTGGCTGCACTGGGATAGAACTGATGGGGATTTGGGTTTGTTGTTGTTGTTGTTGTTGTTTGTTTGCTTGTTTTTTGAGACGGAGTCTCGCTCTATCACCCAGGCTGGAGTGCAATGGCACGATCTCGGCTCACTGCAGCCTCCACCTTCTGGGTTCAAGCGATTCTCCTGCCTCAGCCTCCGGAGTAGCTGGGATTACAGGCATGCCACCATGCCCAGCTAATTTTTGTATTTTTAGTAGAGACAGGGTTTCGCCACGTTGGCCAGGCTGGTCTTGAACTCCTGACCTCAGGTGATCTGCCCACCCTGGCCTCCCATAGTGCTGGGATTACAGGTGTGAGCCCCCAGGCCCAGCCGGGATTTTTGGTTTTAATGTTTGTTTTTGTTTGGCTTTCTAAAAAAAATCCACTGGTGGAGGGACAAGCATAGGTCCTCAAATAATAGACTGGAAATGGAAAGAAAACCTAGCTCTATAACTCCTCCACTTTATCCTGAGATCCTGGTGCCTCTCCTACCACAGCTACTGTTTTCCCCCATATAAGGATACAGGCACTTTCTCTCTCCCCAGAGCCATCCCAATTTTTAAAGTTAAATGCTCAAATCTATACACTTTCTTGTCCCTTCTATGGCATTTCTGCAATTGAGTTTGGGAGAAAGAATTAGAAGTAAACGTTTTTATATCTTTTTTTTTTTTTTTTTTTTTACTTTAAGTGATTTCCTACAAAACGTATGCCATGTTTCCTGAATATGAACTTGGTTCCAAATTTTCTGAGTATTTTTAATTGCATCTGATATGACTTTTGTCTTTAAAAGCTCACATTTTTTTACTTCCATGTCTTTCCTGATGTTTGGCAAATTGCTATTTAACATTTTCTGTTATCTTAAAGTTTATTGTGTTTCAAAAGAGATGTCTAAAAGTTGCAGAACTTTCTCCTTAGTTCAGCTAAAACCGGGCTCTTGTCACATGACCAGGAAAGATTAGGCTCGCGGACACACACAGAAGGGTGAGGAAAACGGAATTTACTGAGGGAAAAGGAAAAAGAAAAAACTCTCACCAAAGCAAGAGTCCTGCTAGCAGGTTTCCCGCCTCACAGATTGAAGCCCAGGTCGCCACACAGGAACAGGCTCCTCCCCGCTGCAAATGGCGTGAACTTCTGGAGGCCCCACCCCGTTCTCCCAGTGCAAAGGTGGGCGTTATTCAGAAAGAGACAGTCGGGAAGGGGCGGGCTTCATCCGGGACCAGAAGTCCGGTTTTTCAGCCTTCAGGCTGTTTTAGGCTTGAAGGCGGGGTTTCGCTGGGGACCCTTGGCTGCCTCCTGCCTCTGTTATAAGCATAAACCATAGCTTTGGAGGAATGCATGATGAGTCAGAAAAGCCTTCCCATTCTGGGATCTAGTTGAGATTCTCTGTTGGGCTAGGAAGAGAGGGTCTGAGAGAAACAAAATTCCTGTAGAACTTGTGGGTCCCTTGCAAAAAGAAGCTTGGTGAAGAAATGCTAAACTCTCAAACAGAACTGATGAATATAAGAGGGGAACTCAGATCCCTGGGAGACACAGACTTCGGAGGTGAAAGTCTGGGTGTTGTGTCAGCAAAGACTGGCCCATAGCTGCCTCACAGAGTGTCCCTTGCTCTGGTGGAGTCTGAGAGCCACTGAGAAATCCTGGGCAGCCAAGATTGCCATGGAAATTGTCAGGGTCCTAGGTGGTCCCACAGAGTGCCTGGTGGCCTGGTGGCTTGACATGGACTGAGAGCTGCAGGTTCAATTCTTTGGAACCAGAAGGGTCGTAGAAGAAATGAGGAAATTCTAGGAACCTAAAAAACTGTTTTCAGTTAGAAACATGTGACAATTAGCAACCATAATAGACTAATTACAGACAATGGAATGTGAATGAGGATTACTCACAAATGTTGGTCTCTATAAAAGACAAGCCTTGGTACAGCATCACACTCCCATCCCCTGATTCTGGGGAGAAAGACAGGGCATCCCAAATCAACTGAAACTAAGCACTACAGTTTCAGTGGTATGAAGACTCACAATATAATTTTTTTTTCTGTTCTAGAAACTCACATTTCTTCTATCTCATTACCTGTGGTCAGAAATTACCTCATGTGGCTTCAACAGGGCATTCTGTACTAACCATGGTAAGCAATCTGCTCAGTCCCCAAAGCATAGGTTCATGTCTGCCACAAATAGAAAGCCCTTCCTTACACCTCACACAACTTCATCTTCTAATGCCTGAGTGTTGCAAGGGAGCTGGTAGCAGTCTCCCCTTCACTTGAATCCTAATGTAACCGTGATTGAACAATCTGGACCATGTGAAAACTCTGCATTTATTTCTGTATAATCACCCATGTAACTATACTGGTCTTCTATATTATACCAAAATGAGAAGAACAAGTCTTGTTAAAAGATATAATTCAGTACAGAATCTAAAACCACCACAGAGTGATGCCTGTCAGTTTGACAAAGCATTTAAGCCCTTACTGGGTTTAATGGCAGGCAATGGCAAATCTCTTAAGGTTTATAGCAGTGGCTGTCAAGGTGCACATGTTTTTGCATGTAAAGGTCATTTTATTTCTACCTTAACTATTATATAATAATTAACATTTTGTCACTTCCTTTATTTGACATTTTGCATATACTTTACATACATTAATTCATTTAACCTTTACAAAAATCTGTGAGCTAAGGACTATTATCCCCATTGACAGCTCAGGAATCTAATGGCAATAAGCTCAAGGCAACAGAGGTATTGATGACCAACCCAGGTCTACAGGCTTCCAAAGCCTATTCTTAACCATTAAGCTATTCTATCAGCCCAGTAGGTCTTTTTTCCCCAGTGCAAACTGTCCCAACAAATGTAATTAAAAAGAAAAATATCTGGTCATTTAGGGACACCAGCCATGAAAATGTATTTCTAATTCAGGAAGAGGAGGCGGGGGAGGGCACCCTCTACTAACCATGGTAGGCAATCTGTTCAGTCCCCAAAGCATGAAGTTTGATTTTTCTTTTTATCTGGCGTTTATGTTCAAGGGAATATAAATGTCAGGAATCAAGCATTCCCTCTGGATGGTGGAGTAATAAATAACTTTCATACCATTTTGCACAGATGCTGTGACTAAATTGAGATCAGGAAAGATATAGACAACTATAGCAGCAAACTGATGATGAATCTATTTTTAAAAGCAACTGTTAAATTAGAAAGATTTTTCAAAAAAAAAGCTCAGAAGGAAATAATTTGGGCACAATTCTAAGAAATTCAAAGGAGATTCAAAGCTAGAATGAATGAACAATCCACTCAGCCCAAAAAGGGCTGAGGTAATCATTTCCCAGTTCTAAATATAATTTTGAATATTTTTGAGACATGAGGCAAAGGAAAGTTTTATACCTTGGAAGGCTTAAAGTATTAATGGGAATAATAGTAAATATTTCTGAAATAATAAAAACCTTGTGCTCTAAATAAAATATAAAGGGGAGTATCACGTCTGTCTTTTGGGAAACATATCTAAAACCAACATATAAATATTCATCATAAGTTGACTCGATTTAATTCCTTTAGCAAAAATTTTGAACCACTCCAGCTCAGTGATAAAATTCTTGGATATTTTTCCTAAGGACTAACACAAAAATGTCAATAACAACAAATATTCAATGAAGCATTATTTTGTAATAGCAATATATTAGAAATAAAACCAGAAAAGGAAACTAATAATATAAAGGAAACAATTATTTATCAGGCATAATCTGGGTACTTTACTGATGTTATTGTACTTAATAGTAATAATCTAGATATACTTTTCCTAATGAGCAAATAAGTGCAAAGTAGTTAGATTACCAGTCAAAGATTAAACAGTTGGTTAATAAAGGAACAAAGTATAATCTAAACAACATCTAACAAATGGATGGTTAATTATATACACCAATTTAGTATTTTTTCACAAAGTCATTAAAACTAATAGTTCTGAAGACTGTAGAACAGAATGAACAATGCTTAAGATGTAATATTTAGTTGAATATGTACACACACATATACACACACATGTAAATGTCTCTGTGCTATAATTAAATATGTAAAATTATATTTACAAATAGACAATGCATAGAACATGAAGACAGATGATATTTGTTATGGTAGTGGCATTATAAATGGCTTTCCTTAATTTTAAAATTCATTATTCAAGAAATACTTATTGAGAGCCTACATCAATGAACAAAAAGTCCCTGTCCTTGTGGAGATCATTTTATAGTAAGGGAGACAAATAATAAATGAATTAATAAATTAATGTACTACAAGAAATCAATTAATGATAAATTCTATAAAGAAAAAAGAAGCAGAGTGCAAGGATAAAAAGATATAGGGTGTGTATTTAGAAACCTTGGTCAAAGAAGGTCTTCCTGACAAGATATTTGCATAGTAAAGTAAGACTGAGTAAGCCACACAGATATATGGAAAAGCATCACAGGCAGGAGAAATAGCATGTGCAAAGGCCCTGGGGCTGAAATGGGATGCCAGATAGACAGTATAAAGATGGGGGGAAGTTCACGTAGAAAGTGAAAACAGGGTAAGAAAAGGGTCACAAAATTATGCCTATACTCTAATAATCCTGTTAAAAAGCACAGGAAAAAACACAGTAAAATAAAAAGTACAATATGTTGGTGATGAGTTATCTTGGTGTAATGTGATTTTTAAGAGTATTAATTCCTAAACCAGATTGTCTGGGTTCAGATCTCAGTTTTGTAACCTCAGAGAATTTGCATAGACTTTCTGTGCCTCATCTGTAAAGCAAGGCTAATAATCATAGTACCTTTAGCATTGTTGAGAGGTATGGAAGGCAGAATAAGATCCCCATAATGTCCATATCCTAATCCCTGGAACCTGTATGTTACCTTACATAGCAAAGGAGATTTAAGTTTGCAGATGGAATTAAGGTTGCTAATCCGCTAACCTTAAAATAGGAAAATTATCTGAGGTTATTTAGCTGGGCCCACTATAATCAAAAGGATCCTTAAAAGTGAACGAAGGAGAGAGAAAGGGGGAGTGAGAGAAAGAGATGTGATCACAGAAGCAATGTCTGGCTTTGGGGATGGAGAGAGGAGCCATGAGCCAAGAAACGTGGGCAGCCTCTTGAAGGTGAACAAGGTAAGGAAACATTCTTTCCTGGGGCCTCCAGTAGAAAAAGAAAAAATGCAGTCATGCTGACGCCTTGATTTTAGCCCAGTGAGACCACATTGGGCTTCTGAACTATAGAATTGTAAGATGATAAAGATGTGTTGTTGCAACCCACTAAATTTGTGGTAATTTAGCAGAGCAGTAACAGAAAAGTAATACAAGAAAATTAAGTGAGTTTTTGTGAGCAAAATATTTAGAATCATTCCTGGTGCACGGTGAGCATTCTATAAGCTGTTCTAATATTTAGATGGTGTTTTCTACCATGTTTTCCAATAAACAGTAAATATTTATTTGTTAAATTAAAAAAAGGGGAAAGACTACTTAAAAGGGGAAAACTTTATCATTAGTGTTAATAACTAATACATGAAAGAACATTTTAATTGCAGAACTAAATTAATAGAAATCTAAAACAAAAATAATGAAACAGAAAAAAAAACTGTTCTCTATATTAAAAATACCTATTGTTTTTAAGATATGTTCTTCAGTTGCTAACAAAATACTGACAAGTGGCTGGGACTGGAGTAGATTAAAAGAGGTTTTATTTTGGATGTGTGATTTATAGACTATGAGGAAAACCATGAATCCATTTAGAATCCAGATGTGGGTCAGTAATCTGAAGCATGGAGTCCAATAAGTTCCTTTACAGACAAGAATCATAAAATCTTGGAATTTCACTCCTAGTAAAAGCCTCTAGGAATTTGTGAATTTCGTTTTCATTCCAACAGGAAAGTGACAAATCAAACTGTAGCAAGTCAATCGAGAGCACCCCCTCCCTTAATTCTTGGCTCCATCAGGTCTTCACGGCACTCAAAAATTTCAGTTCCATCCAAACACTTAGCAAGCATCTCCCATATGTATGGCCAGATCCTGTGTTAAGTAGCATTGAACTTAAATACAGTCAGTACATAATCTGTAACTTTTATGGCCAAAAAAATAGTCTCACTATTTTTAAAAATTGGAACATTTACTTGCTCATTTTTTATTCAAAAATATTTATTGACTGTCCTTCTGAACATATTAAGATATGAAATACTTTCAAATAAACTACATGGTTTCTCAAATAGTTTGTAGAAAGGGAACAGGAAACTTTGTAGCTTTTCTACTTTACTACTTTGGAATCACTTTTAGATATCCAATTATTTAGATGTTTGGCAAAAAAGTCAGAATATTTATAATTCCATAAGAATTATGTAACAAGATGTTTGTCAAGACGTTAGATTTTAAAGGAGTACATTTGCTTTCTTAATTTAATTTGTTTTTATTAAAATAATGTACAAAAAAGCAAATACTTGCCACTTTCTCAATTCCAACTCCCCAGAATCAGCCACCTTCAATATTTCTGTCTGTTTCTTCTGGTGTTTACTTCCATATTTCTAAATCATTTATTTATATTTTTCCTTTATGATTTTAAAAATTTAATTGAGATCTATTAATTTCTAATATATAAGATGAGAATCTGACTCTCACAAGCATGCCCCTCACCCTTTTACACACAAATAAATGTATTAACTCACCTTTTCCTAGTCATCTAAAATTACTACATCACCCTTTTTGGTTTAATCAATGTTTACTGTTCACATTTTATCAATATGTAGAAATAATGTGAGTAAATCAATATAGTGTATTGTAGCTTCATTTTCTTTTTTCTATAACATCTTGCTATCTAGAATTAATAATTTCCACATTTAGTCAAATTGTTTGGTTTACTATGTAACTGTCACTCATTCCCTAACTCTGACAGAGCTGAGTTCTAGCACAACTGAAAGCCCATCAGTTTTGCTTTTTACATTTTTTTCTTGCAAACATCCCTGCTGGAGCCTTCTTTCCTCATGCTCTGAACAGGACCAGTTGCTCTGGAGGTCTGCCGCACCACATTTGTCCTAGACTTTTCTTCCCAACATCCTGGAAATTGCCTTTATCTTGTTTCTATGTTAAAATCTCTGTTTCCAAGACACCTTGACTTCTTCTCCCTTGGAAGATGTCATAACTTTAGGGAAGCACAGTTTTCAGGAGCTTCTTGAGAAGAATCCTTGGGACCTAAAATTGTTAAGAACTTGCAGGTCCATAAACATCTTTCTACTTTCATGTTTGATTGTTAATTTGGCTGGATATAAAATTCTGATTTATAAATCCATTGTTTTCTAGTTTCTTATATTGTTTGCTGGAGTCTAATCTTACCCTGATTCCCAATCATTTGTATGTAATGATCCCTCCCTCTATCCCTCTATCCCTCCAACCCAGACCCCTGGAGGTTTTTAGATTTTTCCTTTATTTCAGGTGTCCTAAAATTTTTATGGTGATATGCCTTGTTTTAGTTTTCGTTTTTGTTTTTCATCTCCATTTTCTGGTCAATCTTTCAGCCTTTTCTTTGAAACTTAATTCTCATAGTTCTGGGAAATATTTTTAGAAAGGATCTTTAATAATATTTTTTCTTTATTTCTTCTGGTCCCTCTCTTTGGAACTTCTGTTAACTTCCATTATCATATCTTTTGGCAGTCTTCAACAGATCCTTTAATTTTCTTGTCTTTTCTCATGACTTTTGGGAGATATATTTTGAAATATTTTTTCAACTTTATTTTTCAAGCTGTCCACTAAATTTTTAGTTTCTGCTATCACTTTTTAATATCCAAGATCTTTCTTTTTAAATCAATCCACTCTTTTTTATGGGCATGTTTTCTCATTTTGTGTTTCTGAGCATATTTCAAAGCTTCATCGCTTTTCTTTTTTTCTGTTTGTTCAGTGCATTGTTAGAGTCTTTCCTCAAACATTTGATGATTTGTGGATACCTGATTGGAAATTAAGTAGCTCTGTGTGGGACTTACTAACTGATAGGCTTCACTGCAAGATGGGCAGGTATGGACACAGTTGTCTTTTTGAGGGACCATAAAAGTAGTCTCCATAGCACTTCCTCCTTGTGCAAGTTATGCTTCCCAAATGAAAATCTTCCAGGTTCATTGCTTAGGATAAAGGCAATGGTTTTACAAGTTTCATTGTTAGTGTTCAGGAAGCTGAGTGGGGTTGGGTTGGAGATCTCATTTCCATTTGCATATTTACATTTAACATTCTCTGTTTCCAGTAAAGGGACTCCTCTAACTTACCTGCAGGTGTGTGCAGCTTCTCCAATTTGAGGACCTGTGTGCTTTTATCTAGAGAATGTGTTTACTAGCTTGTGTTTACTGTCTAGAGAATGTGATTCATTCTCTCTAGAGTGAACCTCAAATCCTTGGCCAGTGTATGGGGGAACCGTGGCCCCAGGGAAGAAGATCTGGGGATTTAATCACCAATATATATAAATATTTTCAACCAATCCATCTTTTTAAGCCCCATCCTGAGCCTCCTACTTTTCCAGATACCCATGGTCCCAAATTCCTGTGCCTTCCTCAAGTTCTGCAGGATCAGTCGGTTTGCTTTCATTGGCTTTTCATACTACAGGCTTGGATCTCTGATCTTTCAGGCCACTTAAGTCAGTTACTTTTAGTTCTTCCAAGTTTCTACTTCCAAATTTTAAAAAAATTATTTGTTACAAGTTTATGCTTTTATGTCCTTGTTAATTTATGCCTCTTAAACTTTCTTTTATTGTCATTCTAGTGAGACTTGGGGGACGAAGCAGAAGAAAACATGTATGTTTATTCTGCCATGTTTATCTGAAACAATCTCTTTTATTTTATAAAATAATTCAATATTCTTTATTATTTTCATAATAATATTTAGAGATTTTGTAAATATGAAGCATTTTCTTAAGTAACTATATAGTGATTGCAAGTAGAGGCATCCTTAGACGCCCGTATTTTTAATTTTCAATATGTAGTAGTTAAAAGTGTAAAAACTGGAAATTAACAGACATAGAATTGAATTATGGTATAGCCACTTACTGTTTCTGTTATCTGAGGCAAGTTATTTAACTTCTCTAGGGTTTTGCTCCATTTTCTATAAATTGGGACTAATAATGACACCTATCACATAGTAAAAATTAAATGAGATAATTCATGTAAACCTTCCAGAACATAGTAAGATGCCAGATGATCATTTAAAATATCCTATAACAACTTTCTGCTTTTACAGGGCAAAGATACAAACTCTTTCTTCTTTTTTTCTTTTTTTCTCCAGGTTTATTGAAAATGTTACAACATTTCAGAAAGATTCAAACAGCTCCATGTGGTGGATAGTCCAATCTGCAGGTCACTCAGCCTATAGTTGCGATGAATTTCCCAAAGTCCAAACCTTCAGCATTTCTCCAGTATCAAGATCTACTTCAGTGATCTCCTGATCCAAGCCTGAGACCTCAGGAGCATAATTATATCTCCTTTCTCTCTTCTTCTCCTGCAACCTGATGGAAATACCTCTTACTGGGCCCCTGTGAATCTGCTTCTTCAGATGCGTGACTCAGCCTGCTATCTTGTTGCAGAGCTTCTTGCTGGGGATAATGACAGTCTTCACCCACTTGCTTGTTCATGTGGAAATCATTACCGGGGTGCATGTAATACTTTTCTATGATGACCCAGGCTACCTTCTTCACTGTTTTGGTGTGAAGGCTGCCCATCTTGGCAGGTTCTTGGTAAAAGAGGCCAAACTCTTTATACTTAAAAATTTACTTTGCTCATCTTACAGCCTTTTACATCTAAATATAGTTTCATCAAGTAACATTCTTACAATTATATTCATTTTTTATTAACCCTCATTTTGAACAGCAAATTCACTTTACTAGCATACTGAGGCAATCAATGACATAATTTGGATTTTGCAGTGATTAAATAGAGGATTGGAAGAACATTAAGAGGGGAAAGAGCAAATCAGTAAATTTTAACCTTAGGAGGTAGAATGCTCAGCAAGAGGCCTGGGATACATAGCTTTCAGGGTTCAGTTATGAATTCAATTATGCACCCCATAATTCTTCATCTAAATCATTAGCTTACAGTCTCAATTGTCATCAGACACAGCAGGCATTTGGAACTTAGGTGCTTTGGGGAGAAGAGCAGACATGGTCTTTCCATTTGGCCAGCATCAGAATCCCTTCCTTTACTTAGGGAATTCCCAAGGCATAAGACAGAACCTATTTCTTGTTGTAGAAGCTAAAATTCCCTGACACTATTATACTTTACCCAGGCTGGCTTGCAAGTAAGGCAAAGGCACATGTCCTAGGCTCTACCAAATAGACACACACACCCCAGTCTTTGAATTGAGCAATAAGGATGGAAAACTAAACAAAACAAAATACCACAAACAACTGTTGCTGGTGGCAACAATAGTAAGGATGACCAAGTCTGTAAAGTTTCAGTGGCAACCATGCCAGTGCTAGTACCCAGCACCCAGTGTCCAGCAGTATAGACAGGGCCAGCTGCAGCATTCATGCTCTGTGGAAGCAACGATGTTGTCCCTACAAGAATAGATGGATGATGTGACTAGCCAGGGCATTTCTCCTGTCTGCACAGCTTCAAGCTAGTTCTCCATCATTACTACTGATTCCATCCGCTTCACAGCATCCTTTCCCCACCACCATTTCTGATTTATTATCTGTTACATTTGGAAACTGATCACATGAAACTGCAAAAATATCAAGTGTCTAAAATTTTTACATAAAACATGAATTACCTCTAGTTCCAAACTCATGAATTTAGTAGTGTCCCTTTCAATCAAAAATAGAAATAAATTCTTTTTAGGAAAGAAAGCAGCTGCCATATCCCATTCTCAGAACACATCATTTAATTATCTTGGTCATAAACATTTCCAAGGTGAGAATTTATATTTCCCTCCTGTAGTTTCTGATGATCAAAAACCCCTTGTGTTCTTTATTGAAAGGGTTTGGTCTTGCGGCTGTTGGTTTGTCCCATCCAACGTTCATCATCTTCAGCTTTGCTTCTAAAGACATTTCCTCTGGTTCATTAAAAGCTGCTGCTTCTGAACACAGTTCTGGAATGATAGAACAGTCTCTAGACTTCCTTGGTCCTAATGTGATGGATATGACTAAGGCTTCCTTTGTTGTAGGACTGCCTATGGCAAATCCAAACTTAATGGTCTTTATAAACTTCGCTGGGAAGTCTCCACTTCTTCTTCAGTTGGTTGCTTCTCAGTGCTATGACCGCAATATTTTTCTCCATTCACCCTTGTTTTTATAAATTTATTTGCATCTTCTTCAAGCTTTAGTGAAGTTGAAACAACTTAACCAACATGAGCTATTTTTACTAAGAAGATTAATGGGAACAATGGCTTCAGAAAGCATTGTTATAAGGAAGTTACCTCTGCAGTTCTCACCTCCTAATGCAACAATACTGTCCCAACATTAGAGAGTATACAACAGAAATTGAAATTGTGTGGTAAGAGAAGCACTGTGAATGAACTCTGGTCACCCCAGCTCACTGTGTTTTCTCTGGCTTCTCCTTTTTACCATCCCATCACCATTTTCCTCTCCACTTCCTCTTTATCAGCCTAACTCTTGAATTCAGTTCTTTGCTCATATCAACCAGAGTTGGTCTCAGTGTAGCACTACGAACCCTTATTGATATGATGGAGATGATGAAAGAACTGGAACTATACTACCAGCTTCTTACAAAAAAAATTTTACTTTCAAAAATGACTTGCTCAATATTTTTCACAGAACAAATATGTTTCCAAATTAATATGAAGCTTGATTTCCAGCTTCATAGGAACAATCTTTCCTACTTTCAGGACCTTCTAGTGTAGTCTCCTCATTAGATCTGTGAAAACACCACTTTTCTGAAAGGACTAGCTCTATCATAAGTGTACTTTGCTTTTTAACATAAATTTATTATTTCATTATTCTAGATTTATGTGAACACAACACAGTGAACTATTTGAATGGACATTATAATGCAATACTAAGGATACAAGTAAAACATTTAATCCACTGCCTGACATACAGTGTAGTAGTACCTACTAACTTTTAGATTTCTTATCATGAACATACATGTAAAGTGCTATGCAACTACCCTCAATGGTTGTATTAAGATATTAGGGGTAGAACTAAATTCTTCTCATCATTTAAGACTCAGAATTGTTGCCTCTTTTACCAGAAAGCCATCCCTGATCTTCTCAGGCTGGATTAGGCACCCATACTTCATATTTCTATAACCTTGTACATAGGTCTTTCTTTGCACATAACCAAAAGATATTACAGTTATGTATTATGTATCTGGTTTCCCCATGAGGCTGTGAACATCTTAATAGCATACAGTGCCTAGTACATAGGCAGCACTCAGTAGCATTTTGATAGATGATTGAATGTACTCCAGAATAGAAACAGAAGGGAGCTTATTGCATCCAGGGAGTTGCACATGGTTCCGCTGGCTGTGGCATTAATTTCAGAGAGTGCAAATGGTGTTCACCACGCATGGATGGTGACATAAACCATGCAAAGGAGCTTGGGTTTTATTCTGAGGCCAGTGACTTCTTTTCCAGAAGGAAGGGATAATGATCACATTGGTGTTTTTGAAAACTCATTCCGGGTCGCAGTACAGAGAAGAGATGAAAGGAGACAGGACTCCAGGGAGAGGCTGGAAAGTTGCTTTAGTATCTCATTCTCAAGAAAGAAACTGGAGCCAAAATGATAAAATCAACAATGGAAAGAGATTAATTACAGAGATATTGAATAGGTAAATTTGACAGAACTTGATGACCCATTAAATTTGAGGAATCAAGGATGTCTCTAAGTTTAAAGTTTGGGAAACTGAGCGAATAGTGCAGAGAGAAGAGAACAGGTAGCCTTAGGAGGGAAGGTTGCTATTTTAGAACCATTATGTTTGAGAGGCCTCAGGAACATGTGAGTAACCAAGTCCAGTAATTGGTTATTTAGGTTTATAGATCAAAAGACAGTGTTAGGATAGGGTTATCAAATTAAATTCTAAAATCTGTTCAAGTAATATACAGGCTAAAAGTTATGATACTCTGTAGAATACCAGGAAATATAAAAAATAAGCCTACCAATAATAAAGTGTTTAAAAATTAAATAGATACTAGCTTATATGATATTAAACAAGTAGCATCAGACACAAACAATTTTAAAATACATATGTGGGAGAAAAATTATTCTACCCATCAGCTTAATTTTTTTCATGAAATCTGGGGAAAGTTCAACATTGTTTTATCTCAACAGTCACTGCATACTACATAAGTTCATATAAGACCACTATACTAAAAGTACTGGACTGCTAATATTGACAAGCTCACTTTAATTTTTTTAAAAAAAACCTTATTTCTAAAGTAAATAGATGTTAAGAGTGCCTGTCTATGTTTCCAAATGGCTGAAGGTAACATCTTACTTTATATGCACCCCAAAATCATCTTCACTAGTTTTGTTTATTTCAATGGTCAATATTTAGTAATTTTAAAAGCATCCAACCCAACTAATAGTTTTTTTGAACTCTGGTTTCACGATTATTTCAAAAGGAAAGGATGCTAAAAATCCCTTTTCTTCCTCATAGCCACTCTTTTTGTGCCACTTATAAAAAGAACCACTATTAAGACTATATGTGAGCTGAAGGGAACATCACTATCTCATATATAGTAGTGGACATATACCCTTGCCAGTCATTGAAACTTGTAAAAAGATAGGCTTCAAAAAATCTACTAAGTCATATATTTAACATGCATACAAATTACCTGGGCTGCCTGACCAGTTCCCTTCCTTGCCCTGTATTTCATATAAGCATACAGTTCTGGATGAATCATGATGCCTGAAAAGGCTCAGTAGTGAACATGCTTCTCCACTGGCCTACAAAAGAACAGTCTCCTCTCATTGTTGGTTGAGATTTGCAAAGCAATGCACTTGAAACCAAAGTAATCTTATTCTGCTGTCCTTAACTGATTGGGCCCAAGATCACAGGCCGATGCCAACGGCAAGGGCAGCCTGTTAGGGATGCATCATGACAGATGGAAAACAACCAACCCCCAAGTCAGAGCAATATATGCCCTAAAATGTAAAAGGCCAAGTCTTAAATGGAGCAAATTCAAATACATGTAAGATTCTAACTAAGTTGCTAAAAAGTCTAACTTAGTCCAAAGCATAAACATGGAGCAGATTTTGGGGCAAAATCAATTTCATTTGAATAGCCCAGGATATGGAAGACTCTTAACTCTACTTTCTGGTTCCAGCAACTAGTCTTTCTAATTGGAAGAGTTTGCTCTTCATATCTTGTGAAATGCAACCCACTGAGGTGCCTGCTTGTACTTGCACCTAAACTTACCCCTCTGTGTTCTTTCACTCTTAGGACAATGTCATGCAATTAGAAAACTCTGGCCTGGAACAATTTGCATCTTCCTGGGCAAGTCTGTGTTCCCATTTCTAAGCAGAGAATTGAACTGGATGGTCTTTATATGAGTCTATGTGATGAGGCAACAGATTCAGATCTGCTTCCTGTGTGAAGAGTGCAGTGTAGTAGGTAGAATATTGCCCACCCCCACAGACCCAAAGCTTGTCCACTGCCTAATTCCCCAAATCTATGAATATTTTACCATATATTGCAAAAGAGACTTGGCAAAGGCAATTAAGTTAAGGATCTTGAGATAGGGAGGTTATCCCGGACTATCTGGGTGGGCCTAATATAATCACAAGGGTCTTTGTAAGAGGGAGACAGGAGGATCAGAGTCAAAGGGGGAGATGAATCAGCATAGATTGGTGTGGTGTGACCACAAGCCAAGGAAGCTGGCAGTCTCTAGAAACTGGAAAAGTCTAAAAATGGATTTTTCCCAGGAGCCTCTGGAAGGAAGACACCTTGATTTTAGTCCTGAAAGGCCTATTTCTGACTTCTGACCTCCAGAAATGTGCAATAATAGATTTGTGCTGGGTTAAGTCACTAAAATTATGGTACATTTAGTGCAATAATCTGGGAAAAGGGTGGAAAAGATTTTTGTCTGTGCAGAAAGTAAGGATCTATTTCAAAAAGATGATGCTCTAGAAAAGTAGCTGATATTTTTTGGGAGAGGCAGGAATGAGATGTTGTTCTACGTAAGCTGGCATGAAGCAGAGAAGAAAAACCAGGCAATGCTTCATACTAGCTGAGTTTTGTTAACGATGATGGTCTCCTCTTGCAATGATACTAAATAATACTTTTAAACTTCTATAAATGTACACTTTCCATTATATTCAAAGATGATAATCAAGGATGGAACTACTCTGCGTAAGTATCACCCCATACACATACAAATGCCATATCACTAAAGGTATTATGATTCATTCTTTCTTGTATTCATTTATTCCACAAATATCTATTAAGCACTTCTGCGCTTAATATTTCTTAATATTTCTTAATATTTCTCTTCACCTATGCTAGGTGAAGAGGAATAGAATGATAAAATAATAATAATGATAATAATTTCATTGTTCTTACAAACTAGTATGGAAGACGATTATTAAAAGCATTAGGAAAAGGAAGGAAAAGGTTTTTAGGAGCTCTCTTTCTACAGACACACACACACACACACACATTACCAAGGACGCACAACTCGGAAAGAACCAAAATTAATTTACATTTTGGTTTCATCATTTCTAGTCTTTGGTTTATGAAAAAGTGTATGTGTGCATATATTGTGTATAATACATATTATATTTCATACATAGTTACATATATATATATACAGTGGATAAGTATAAGTGCAGCTAATAGAATGAGGGATCAAATAAGGCCTCCTTAAATGTTGCTCTTTACCCATACTGAGGGTAACACTTAAGCTGAATCCTGCAAGATGAGTACAAGCTAGCAAAATAAAAGGGGAGAGAAGGAGGAAGGAGCATTCTAGATAGAGAGAATAGCACAAGCGAAAGTCCCAAGACAAAGGGAACATGGAGCCTTAAATGGAAATAAGAGGAAATAAGAGTAGAACAGAATGACTGAAGCACAGAATGCTGAGGGTGAGAGGAGTGCAAGGAAGAGGTAGGAAAGTAATGGGTAGTGAAGGTCTCAAATAAGACAAGGTAACAATTAAGACTTAATTCCAGGGCAATGAGAAATCACAAAAGGCTCCAGCGAGAGAAGTATCATGATCAGGTTTATGTTGTTAAAACCTGACTATGATTGCTATGTAGAGACTGGAATGCAGGCATGTTCAGTACGTGAAGGGTAAAAAGAGAAGGTGGGTGGTGACCATCAAATTCAGGGATCCAGGGGCTTGTTATTAAGTCCCAGCTCTCCTACTAAATAATGATAATGGCTATCATTTATTGAGAAGTCACTGAGTGCCAGGCACTGCTGCAAGTATTTTACCTATAATAACTTATTTTCTCCTTCAGAAACTCTACAAGTCAGGAATCATTACTATCTCCATTTAAAAAAAAATAAAAAGAAAACTGAGGCACAGAGAGGTTATGTACTTTGCTCCGAATCACTTGGGTAGTCAGTTACAGAGCTGGGATTTTAAACCAGGCAGCCTCGTTTCAGACTGTCTGCTAAACCACAGTACTACACTGCCTCTCATGCTCTACTGCATACCCCAGAGAAGTCATAAAACACAGTGTTTCCCCTGCCAGGTGGAGAAAACAAGGGGGTTGAGCTGAATCAACACTTATTTCAGACCTTCTGATTCCACTACTATGACTTTGCCTGGAAAACCAAGATTCTGAAGAAGTTTTTAAAATTTTTTTTAGAGACATGGTCTCACTCTGTTGCCATCCTGAAGGGCAGTGACAAAAATCATAGCTCACTGCAGCCTCGAACTCCTGGGCTTAATTGATCCTCCTGCCTCAATCTCCCAAGTAGATGGGACTACAGGCGCACACCACCATGCCCAGCTGAGTTTGTTGGTTTTTTAATATTTTTTTTAGAGATGGGCTCTTCCTACATTGCCCAGATTTGCAGCCTGTTCTTTACTCAGTGGGAATGTTTGGGGCCTGAGAGAAGTAACCACAGCCCCAGACTATGGCTGGACTGAGAAGCCAGCCAGGAGTCCCTAGAGACACAAGTAGATATCTACACCTTATATGCTTTTCTTTCTGATTTCAAGATCTGCTATATTACACACTTCCCACCCTACCCCTATTCCCAAGACAATTGACTACACAACACAGCCATCCTCCAAGACTCCAGTCTTCACCTTGATGAAACCAACATGTACATTAATTATGGTTACTTCTGAGTTGTAGAACCATGGTAACTTTTGTAATATCTCTCTCTCTTCATTTTCTTTTTAAATTTTTACATAAGGAACATGTGTTAGTTACTTAATTGAAAAAAAAATTTTAATGTATTCTTAGCAGGCATCTAACTTTTTTGGCACTCTGCTCAATGGTTATTTTCTGAAGACTCAATACAATAATTACATTTTTAATCTGGCTCCCCAAAGTAACATTTAATTTACAAAAGAGTCAAACTTAAAATAGGCCAGGCTATATGTCTTATAAGTAAGAAATAAAAAAAATTACAGAATCTTAGAGTTGAAAAGCTCTCCAGCATCATGTAGTACAGTGATCTTTAAACTGTGTGACTTTGAATCTTAGAGCTCTGTACATAAATGTCTTGGAGTTAAGGTAGAGAGCAGGGGAGATTATATGTGTGTGGATCTAGGTCTTCCATCTCTTCTGCAATCAAAAGATCCCCCTTTTATATTGTTTGTGTATAAAAGAAGTGTTTCTTGTTCTAGGATGTATCTGGAGTCCATTTACTTCTCTCCATCTCAATTGCCATCACTCTAATTCAAATACCATCGTCTCCATACTGGATTATCATTATAAACTTATTACTCAGTGTCTGCTTCTATACCTGTCTCTTTCTCCAATTTCATCTCATATCACTCCCACTTTAGACTTCATTTAATGTATTCAAGACATCCTTGCTTTTTATTTGTCCTCTAAATATACCTATATTAGCCAAAATAGGATAAGGTATACTAAGGTAACAAACAACCTGAAAGTGTCAGTGGTTTCATAAAATGATTATTTCTTACTCATATCAGGGCCTGATGTGCCCTCCTCTAAGAAGTGACTCAGGGATTCAGGATCTCTCCATTTGAGACATCATCACCTTCAACACAAGCATTCATGATTTCCTTGAAAAAAAGAAGATGGGGAGGGGGCTTCCCTGAGCCTAAAAAAGGAACAAAGACCATTGACCAGAGATCAGTCACAAGATCTCAACCTAACTGCAAGAAAGGCTGGCATATATTGTCTTTCAGAATGCCCAGAAAAGGAAATTGACACAATTGGTGAACAATTGATGAGCATACAGTGTGGTCTCTATCACACCAACTCAGCTAACCAACTTGCATTTGCTGTTACCTCTATATGGAGCATTCTTCCCATAGCTTTTTGCCTAACTAAATCCTTCTCATCTTTCAAATTTAAGCTCAGTTTTAATCTCCTTTAAGAGGTCTTCTCTAATCACCTTTACCAAAATAGTTCAATATAGCAGAGACTGCTAGTTACCTCTTATTATTGTTTCTCCCTTCTAGATTTGGCAAAGAGAACCTTTATGTATAGCAGAGCATGTGGTTGTGGAGCTAAAAATCTACATTTCCCATTCTTCTCTGCAGCCTGCTTTGGCCAAGTGGAAAAGTTTTGGCCAATGAGATGTAAGTGTTAGACATAAAACTTCTCGAAAGTTTCCATAAGAAAATTGAGTGCCTCGGCTTTCCTTCACCCCTTCCTCCCTTCTACTACCTGTGTGGATGGAGCCTGTATTAATCCCAGCAGCCATCTTGGACTAAGAAGCAACATTCTAAATAGGGCAGAGGATCCATTAGAGTGAACTTGTGTCTCTCGTGATTTGTGGTGCCGCTAGAACTGACCTGGCCTTCTAATCTCAAGATTTCTTGCATGAAAGAGAGAAATTAACTTCTATCTTGTTTAAGACGCTATTATTATCTGTAAACTACTGCTTCAGTACAACCTCCTAATAATGCAGATAAGGAAACTGAGACCTTATGGTTCTGTGGCCATAAAAATGGAAGTCTACGACACAATTAGTCTTCTGACTTCGGTTTAGTATTC
This sequence comes from Pan paniscus, assembly GCF_029289425.2. NCBI lineage: Eukaryota > Metazoa > Chordata > Mammalia > Primates > Hominidae > Pan > Pan paniscus. Next base: position 111,858,615 of record NC_073258.2, read on the forward strand.
TTTACACATTAACAGTCTTCGCGTGAAGATTTCAGGAAAAACAGAAAACAACCAAACACGCTGAATGACTCACATTTCTGTGAAGCACAGGCATATAAGACATATGTAATCCCTGCCCTTGTCATGTCAGATGGATAAACAAATAATTTTGATACAACATGGTAATATAATAGTAGACATTTGTACACATGCATGGTAGCACAGAAAACTGAGGGAAAGGGATTGTTTCATTCTGCCTTTCACTGTAAGAAGGCAAGAAGTAAATTGGAATTGGGCCTTGAAGGATGAGTAGGAATCTTCCAGGTATAAAGATAGAAGGTAGGGAGTGAGAAGTGTATTGCAGGCAGATGAAACCAGAGTACAGAGGCATGAGAAAACATAGAATATTTATGGAATGATAAGAGGGGGAAGAGCAGAAAAGTGACAGAGCAGAAACGTGACAGACGAGTCTAGAAATTTAGGCTACAGGCAGACTCTGAAGGTCCTTGTATGCAAACACTGGACTAGATCCCATAGGCAAGGAAAGTTCATAATATGAAAGTGACTCTAGTGGGTTTTATTGATTTTGGAGAGCTATTATTTCCCCTTCCTAAAAGATGCCTAATTTCTTTTATGACCTTTCACAATATAAATAGTCTGATGGGACCCACTGAGGGGATCCACTTGCCCTTGTCCCTGGAGAGCCATGTGACCCAAACTCAGCCAACCACATGCTCCTGTCTTCAACCTTGAATCTTGAGCAGAAAAACAGAGACCACAAACTGCTGTCTCTGCAGTCATCAGCAGGTCAGGGGCTTCACCATAACCCTCTGTCATGAGAATGTTTTGTGGCCTCCTCCATCCAACCTCAACTCAGCCAGCCCCCAGGGTGACTTGGTTCTTATCCTTTGTCCTAGAAGGAAATGTCTGTCTCCAGCTCCTGTGCTTTCTGTAAGAAGCAGTTTTCCTAAACTCTCCTAGCCTTGTGTCCCACCTTTCCTTTCCTGTCACCATAGAGGTGAATTAACTGGTTGGTCTTACATTTCTGACGCAGTGGGGCTAAAGTACTAACAGTCATCAGCATGAAGAGTATAGTCTCTTTATTCTTCCTTCTCCATCCAGACTGGGAAAAGAGTGATAAACCACACATTCCCTCAGTTATTGTTCCAGGATGGAGTTTGGGGAGGCAGAGGTTAGCACACTAATTTTGACTCTTTCACTAATCTACATCCAGCAACCTCAACTTTTGTCAGTAAATGTTTACTGACTCTTTATCTTATTCCTCAATTGGTTCAGAGGTTCATCAGCAAAGACGGGACTAATTCCTAGGCTTCCTAAAAGACCCCAACAACCTGTATTAGCACAGTTCACCTACAGGGCAATCCAATTGGGAAAGTGTTATCAATGTCCCTATAAACAACCGGAAACTCTGCCCAGGCAACAGAGCCAAAGCCTGAACTCTCATTTCCTAGCTCAAGATCCTATACTTTTTTCTTAAAAAAAGATCATCCAACTGGCTTTGTGACCCCCTCCGGTTACTATTCCAAAATTCTATTTTACAAATTCACAGGGGTCAGTGATCATTTTGTCTTTTTCAAGACAGGAAATTCATGTTTCCCATAAGGAGTGATGTAGGCCTGACCCAGATAAAACCAAGTGGGCTGTCTCTGGATCTTACTTTCCCCTAGATTCACAGAGCCAGGAGCAAATGCCGAGAAGGAAGTGTGCCTTAGCACAGGGTACATTGGATTCCTGAGTCTTCCTTAATTAAAAGGGGATTTAGGGAATTTATTTTTATCAAGATCCTCAGATGATTCAGAAAACAAATTTTTTTGAGATAAATGATCATGTTACCAGGAATAACAGGAGATATTATTAGGGGGTTCATAAATATTTAGAGAATGACAAAGAATTTAAGTGATGCAGGATACAATATTTTCCTTCCACTAAAAAATAAAAGTTCAGACTAAGGGAATATCTTGAAAGACATCGCAACTATTTCATTCCCATCCTTGCACAAAACTATGCAGATTAGGCCCTGAGATGAGGCTATAAAAAGGAGAGCAAATCATCCAACTTTTTTTCATATTTCATCCTGATTTTAAATGTTAAGTGAAATTCAAGTAAGTTGAACTGGAAAGCACCCTTTCAAGATTGTCTTTCTGGATTCATAGACAAACTCCCAAGAGAACACTAGCAGTTTGTATGCTCAGCCATTACAGTACCCTTATTAGTACTAGGTCTTGCTATTGTTCAGGGATTATCTGCAGTTTGCCATCTCTGTAAATCATCAAGTCATGTATTTCAGGACAGTAGCTGACTTTATAAATCATCTATTTCAACCTATGCGCTTGACCAGCAGATAAGCACAAACTAGAGCAGTAATCACTCATTCATGGCCAACCAGCCAATTAAAGGCACAGGTAGGACTCATCTCTTGCCCCTGGAAGTTGCAGGGTTTTTGTTTTTTGTTTTTTGTTTTTTGTATTTGGGATGGAGTCTCGCTCTGTCCCCCAGGCTGGAGTGCAGTGGCACGATCTCGGCTCACTACAAGCTCTGCCTCCCGGGTTCAAGCCATTCTCCTGCCTCAGCCTCCCAAGTAGCTGGTACTACAGGCGCCCACCACCACATCTGGCTAATTTTTTGTATTTTTAGTAGAGACAGGGTTTCACCATGTTAGCCAGGATGGTCTCGATCTCCTAACCTCGTGAAGTTGCAGGTTTTTTATTATATCACATGACACTTAAGGGAGGAATTAGAAGATTTTTTTCTCTTTTGACACTTGTAGATCAGGGTGGAGATGAGTGAGGAAAAAACCAGTTCTTCTAATAGCTGGTGATATTGTTTGGATTTGTGTCCCCACCCAAATCTCATGTTGAATTGTAATCCCCAGTGTTGGAGGAGAGGCCTAGTGGGAGGTGATTTCCCTTCCTGGTGGAAGGCGACTGGATCATAAACGCAGATTTCCCCCTTGCTGTTCTCGTGCTAGTGAGTGCATTCTCGAGGATTTGATTGTTTAACTGTGTAGCACTCCCCCTTCGCTCTCTCTTCCTCAGGCTCCAGCCGTGTAAGATGTGCCTGCTTCCCCTTCTGCCATGATTGAAAGTTTTCTGAGGCATCCCCAGCCATACTTCCTATACAGCCTGCAGAACCATGGGCCCATTGAACCTCTTTTCTTTATAAATTACCCAGTCTCAGGTAGTTTTACAGCACTGTGAGAACAGACTAATACAGTTGGTAACAACATTCCTCTTGGTGGCTGCCTTTATTTGAGAAAATACCTGCCATAAATAATACTGTAGACTGCCAGAAATAATTCCATAAATACTACCATAGACTGTTCAGGTTGCCATAAATAACAGTTGGGCCTATCATAAATAATACCATAGACTGGGTGGCTTAAACAACAGGTATTTATTTTTTCACTGTTCTGGAGGCTTGGAAGTCTAAGATCAGAGTGCCAGTAGGGTTGAGTTCTGGTGAGGGCTCTTTCTGGCTTGAAGGTAGCCGCCTTCCCACTGTGTCCTCACACAGCAGAAAAAGAGCACACACAAATTTTCTGTTGTCTCTTCTTATAAGTGTGTTAATCCCATGATGAGAGCCCCACTCATGATCTCATCTAGTCCTAATTATTTCCCAAAGGCCCCATCTCCAAATACCATCACACTGAGGATCAGGGCTTCAGCATTTGGATTTGCAGGGACACAACTTAGTTCACAGTATTAAGGCAGGTGGGAGGAAGCTGAGACTCTGAGGGCACTGGTGAGCTGAGACATCAAAATCAATCATTACACTGTTTTAGGTCAGGTGTGGCAGCATGCACCTGTAGTCCCAGCTACTCGGGAGGCTGAGGTGGGAGGATCACTTGAGCCGGGAGCATCGAGGCTGCAGTGAGCCATGATCACACCACTGCACTCCAGCCTGGGCAAAAGAGTGAGACCCTACGTCAAAAAATAAAAATAAATACATAAATAAGATCATTGCATTGTTTTGCATGAGAAAGAACTGTTCCACTTAAGAAAAAACAGTTAAGTGGAGGTGCTGTGTGTGGAGGTTATAAGAACTAAAACGACAAAGAATGTGAGAAGCAAGGCCAGGAGAGCCTTGCTGACTTGAGGCGGGGGTACCTTGTGATCAGTGATCAGGGGTGAATCCCTGGGTGAAATGCCTGAAGGACTTTGATGGGTGGATGACTGGCATTCAATTCTAAGTCTGTTTCCATTTGCTCTAGTGAAAACCCCTCTTCTACTCCTCAAAGTCCTGGTTGATTTTACCATACACAATATGCTCTGCAGAGTGGGTCTTTTTGTGGCAATCAAAGATGGAGCCTACTTTTCTATCTTAGCCTTCTGTGGACCAGGGAACAATATAGAGCTGATAAAACGAGCCATTAACTGTGAAAAACCCAAAGATGACCGGGTCAAGGTAACCCCTCTCGCTGATCCAGACTTCCACAGGGGCATGAAGCCAGGAGCAGGGAGACCCCAGCTCACTTGGGTTAAACAGGCAGAAATAGTGCAGGTATTTACTCAATGTGGAATTTATTTAAAGACTTTATCAAAGCCTACCTTTAGAAGATGCTGTATGGAGAAAGAATTCCCTCGTTGAGTATTTTCAGGTTGCGTCAAGACTCCCAGCTCCCTGCTAAGCATTTCCTCCTGAGGCAGCTGATATCAGCTGTCCTCTCTTCTCTCTTAGTCAGCAAGAAAAGCCAGGGGGTTCCTTTCTTTTCTTTTCTTTTTTTAAGGCTAACATATACATGGACTGTTTTCTTTCTTTGAGGGTGGGAGAAAGGGAAAACTTAAGTCATTTGTCTTTTCTTTCCCATAAGTGATCATATAGTATCAAATACTATTCAAGTATTTGCAAAATGGTTACACTTCTGAGACACATGTTGTTCCCCCTCCCAACCCTTCTGAAAGAGGACTCCAAATGTAATAAAGTGGGCTCCAGAGAAATCCGTTTGTTTATTCCAAATATTTCAGCTAACGAGAAAGCAAATTGGAACTCCCTTTCCTCAGGGGCTTTGCAGCCAAGCTCTCTGTCACGGCCCTTGGCACGGGCACTCTGGTCTGTTCCGTCTGCCTCCTGGGTCCTGTGGGGCTCACGCTCTCTCCAAGTTTGTCATTATGAGAAGCGCCATCCCTCACATGGGGCTCACTCCTGCAGATGCCCAAAGTGTGCCCCTCCCCCCCCCGCCAGCCTCTCCAGTCCTACCTCCCTCGCTCCACCGCAGCCCTCCCTCTCTGCATGGCTCCCTGCTCATCTGTCATCCTTCTGTGTGGCTCCTGGCAAGAAGCTTCTTTTGATGGATCCCACAGACTTCTGACCCCACTTTGAAGTCCCTATAGCTTAATCAAACATGCCTACCTCAAGACTCAGTGCTGCCCCTTTAACTGGCCTACAAAGTCTTTAGGGCAACCCGAGGGACCCGAGGGGCTCAGTTGCCTCCTGTGTGACAGAATAATAAGGAGGTCTGGGGGAAAAGAAGAGAAGTGAGTGTTATGTTATTTTCCAGGCAGCACTGAGAAAGCCAGGCTTCCTCTTGGAAGGAAATAGGGCTGCTGCTGCTAGCCACCACCCTCCAGCTCCAAGGACAGGAGAGCTCAGGCTTGGTGGTAGGCATGGGCTAGATCCCAGCTCTGTGCGGCTGTGACTAACCTTGGGCAGGCCACTTTGGCAGAGTTCATGACTGTTACTCACCTTTTAAGGTCATCGTGACTAAAGAATTTAGCATATGTACCCCATAAATATGTACAACTGTACCCCATAAATATGTACAACTGTTATGTGCACATAAAAAAAATTAAAGCAAGCTTAGAAAAACTTTAAGTACTTAGCACAGTATGTGACCAAAAAAAGTATGATCTCAAAAAGCATTCACTATTATTGTTACTTCCAGTGGTCAACCTCAGTGAACTATAAAGCATTTACTGGAGAGCCCACTTTTGCTGTTCCCACTGAGTTTTTAAGAGTCCAAGAGCAAGGAGAAGTAAATTTTTGCTGTTTAAGATTATACTGCATATTCATATCGCATTAATTATCAGTACTGCAAGTCCTAAGGTTACAGAATATTCATAATGATGATAATTTAAATGGCTACTATCCATTGTCCATTTGCCTTGGACTAGGTACTGGACTGATCTATTGAAATATACCAATACTATTTGGATAAGTTTTATACTTTACATTTTACATAAAAGGAAACCGAGACTCTGGAAATTTGCATGACTTATTTAAGGGTCACATCACAGCCTCAGCAGGAAATAGCACAGCCCATCTACACGAGATGATGATGCACCCGGAAACTAACAACAGTGAAAAGCTGTTATCATCCCTAGGCTCAAAGGAGTTGGGTGAGGGGTAGAGGGGAGGAATTATGTTATCACACCCCAGGGAGAGCTGGAGCCATAGAAGAGAATCCACCCACCATTACCTGCTGCCATAGCAGGGAGGCAAGGAAGGAACAGAGGGAAATGGTGCACTGGGGTTAAATACCCCATACACCAACCACTCTCTCCTCCCAATCTCTGATATCTTGCTGGTGCCTCCCACTGGCTGAACTCCATAGGAAGCCAGAGGACAAGGGAGCTGGAGTGATTCGGTCTATAGAGATCAGCCTCCCTGGGCACAGGGAAAAGCAGAGGAGGGATAAGAATGGATGGTGGCCTGAGGGGTGCAAATGAAGAAAAACCAACAAGAGTCGCCAACTTCTAAATGGGAAATCTAGGACCTCAATCAATTTGTTAGTTCAATACCAAGCACAGTTTCCACCACCAGAAGATAGTAAGTAATACAGGGTGGTTGAGTAAATTAGTCATCCTAGGGTGGAGTCCAACTATAAAAGTAGTGAGGGAAAATTACAGAATACTACAAAAAAGAGTATAAACCAAAAATAAAATGTTAAGCCCCTCAACTGACTGAGTGGATTCCCCTCTTGGCCAAAGGAATCCCAGAGAAACCTGAAAAAGTAGCTCAGGCCATGACACAAAGAGAGGGTTGGACATGCCTCATTATACCCTCCTCCCTTTGGAGTTTAGACACAACTGACCAGCACCAATATTAAAACAGAGATCTTGTGGTCAGGCATGGTGGCTCACACCTGTAATCCCAGCACTTTGGGAGGCCAAGGCAGGTAGATCACCTGAGGTCAGGAGTTCAAGACCAGCCTGGCCAACACAGAGAAACCCCGTCTTTACTAGAAAATACAAAAATTAGCTGGGTGTGGTGGCAGGTACCTGTAATCCCAAGTGAGAGGCTGAGGCAGGAGAATTGCTTGAATCCAAGAAGCAGAGGTTGCAGTGAGCTGAGATCGCACCACTGCACTCCAGCCTAGGTGACACAGTGAGACTCTGCCTCAAAAAATAAATAAATAAATAAATAAATCAGAGACCTTAAGACTGACAAAACAGAATCTCTGTAGCAATAAGATGCCAAATTTCAACTTGACTCTGGTATAGCATCACATGATGGATAACAGGCTCTGAATGAAATCAAAGTATTTTACCCCAAAATATATTCCTTTGACATATTCTAAAAAGGCCCTAAAAGGCTATCTGTTATGGGGAAAGTTTAATTCTGGAGAGAATCTCCTTCCTTTACTAGGTCTTTTCCTGGAGAGTTTGACACCTTTTAGGATCAGATGAGAGACATTCGCCATCTCTTCACTCTAGGTAGCGGTCTTCTTCTACAGGACAAGAATGTTGGCTTCTATGACTCCCTTATCTAAACTAAATAATTTATTTATGCTGAATTCAACTCTTTAGGCAGAGCTTACTCTTTCAACCAATTGCCAATCAGGAAATCTTGGAATCCACCTATGACCTGAAAGCCCCCACTTCGAGATGTCCTGCCTTTCCGGGCCAAACCAATGTATACCTTCCATGTATTGATTTATGTCTTTGCCTGCAACTTCTGTCTTTCTAAAAGTATAAAACCAAGCTGTAACCCAACCATCTTGGGCACATGTTCTCAGGACCTCCTAAGACTGTGTCACAGGCCATGGCCCTTAACCTTGGCAAAATAAACCTCTAAATTGATTGAAATGTGTCTCAGATACTTTCTGGTTCACAAAAGCAATAGAAAGAAAATAAATCTGAATCGAATTCAGGGTCCACTACTGAAACACTTTGTGACACTGGGCAAGTTTACTCAGCCTTCCCAAGCCATGGCTTCCTCATCTGTGAAGCTAGAAGAATTGTCCTAGAGCATATGTCTATTGTCAGAATTAAGTGACATAAAGGATAAAAAGTGAAAGGCACTGTCACATTGGTTACAAGAGCTGACTTGGGAACCAGACTGCCCAGTTCAAATTCTGGTTCCCCCACTTCCTACCTGGATTACCTGAGACAAGGTAGTGAACCTCTTGGTGACTCAGTTTTCTCTGCTGTGAAATAGACTATAATAAGAGCATGTCCCATATAGGGTTGTTGTGATGATCAGATGACTTTCTGAAAAACACTTAGTAAAGTTACTTGACACTTAATAAGAGCTCAGCAAATTTTGGCTGCTTTTACTGAAGTATTTCACACACTTCCTATTGCACCACGAGTAATAACCTGGAGTTCACCTTCTGGGTGGGGTAAGAGTAAGTATAAGATCTGTGCTTTTATGTTTTTTGTTTCTCTTCTTTCCAGAACCCTTGGACCCTATGTCAAAACCCAGATCCAAAGATTTATCCTTGCTTTGTTTCCCAGAAGGAAGCAAATGACTTTCAGTATCTCATTCATGTAGTAAGTTTTCTGACATTTTGTTGTAGACAGGCATTGCATTGCATGCCACACAGCTTCAGCTATGTTGTTGCCTCTCATCCTTCTCTTTGACTCCTTTGCATGGTGCCTGTCCCCTAGTTCTCAGCTCACTGTGAAACTGATAGTCCCCACTGTGCTTAGCACTGGAGAACTGCAGGCCAGTCTGTCACTAGCTGCTATTTTTGGGGAAAGCAGCCCTGCCAAGCCACCTGCCTCAGCCCACACCCCAACCCCACCCTCCCACACAGTAGAATTCTGGTGAATTCAACATTCTCCATCTGGCTACATGGCACTCAGTAGATTCAACAAACACCTACCATGTGCTAGAAACTCTTCAAGGCCCTGGAGATATAGCAATGAAAAAGTAGGCAATGATGCCTGCCCTTGTAGAGTTTATATTCTGGTAGGAAAGCTATGGAAAAGAGTGAAGCAGAGAAGGGGGATAAGGTGTTATAGCATAAGCATGAGTGGGGATTACAACTTTCAATAGGGTGGTCTGAGAAGACCTTATCAATACGGTGAAATAGTATGAAATGTTTCACAGATTTGCATGTCACAATAAATGTTAGTTCTTAATATTATTATCAGTCCAAGAAAACATAAGTTTCTGACAAGCTATATACTCAATTGCTTTCTCTCTACTGATGCTGGGGACATGTAACAGGCAAGGTTTGAGAATCACTGCCTGGATACTGGGGGGTCATTGCAAGGATAGAAGATAATATAGGGTAACCTGGAGCACCACAGACTTCTCTCTGTTCAGCTGCTCTCAGACCCAGCACTTTGAAGGCTGAGATATAGAGGAGCTGTCACAGAGAACTGGAACACTCTTGGGAATAGGGACTCTCAGCTCATGTAATTCATTTTTTTCTGAGTATAATTAGGAAGTAAGTGTTAGCTGGATTGCTGACATCCAATATGGACTCCCCTGTTGGGGAGAGCTTTGAAATAAGTCATTTCAGAGGCTGCAGCTTCCCTCATTGCCATCTATAGTTTAATGACCTTGGTTTGATGTGGAATAGGTCAGAATAGACCAGATTACACTGACGTAGTAAATTAACTGAATGAAATCCCAGGAGTTTAAGAGAACAAAGATTTATTTCTTCCTCATGTAATCTCCATGGTGGGTCTCACTGACCCTTTAGGACAGGTGTTACCCACAAGGTGATTCAAGGATTCAGGCGGCTTCAATCTTGTGGCTCCATCAATTCTATACAAGGTTCCCTCCTCAATAGCAGAGGAATACAGCACATCGGGATTTCACACCTGCTCCTCTGTGTTTCAGCCTGGAAGTGGTGAGCATGCCTTCTGCTCATATAGATTCATTGGCCAGGACTAGTAACATGGCCTCACCTTCTGAAGGTAAGGCCAGGTGATTAGTTGCCTACAGGAAAAAAAGTGAGCTGAATGTTGGGAAACATTAGTAATGTCTACTGCAGTCACTTGTCCCTTCTCCAGGCAAATGGGCAAGACAGTAGAAATGGTTGTACTCCATGCACATAGTTTCAGCCTTGCAGTTTTGTACAGAAAGAATGGCTTAGAGATATTTACTCTGGAAGGTATATGTTAGAGCTCCCTGGACAACTTCCCAGGACACACCCGAAATAAAACATGACTATAAGCTTCTTAAAAGTTATTTTCAAACTTAATGACAGTGTTATTTCTTAAAGAGGTAGTCCACAAATTTATTATGAAGACCCCATAGTTGTAGCTTGCCGAAACTCATACCAAGTGAATACATAACCTCGTCCCAAGAGCAAGGGATTATTTAATTAGCTTCCTTTAGGGGTTGTATTGATTAAACGACTCAGTTATACAAAACACTCATGACCCCTGGTTACCTATATCTGATACTTATTGGTTCCCACAATTTGCCAAGTATTAGAGAAGGCCTTCTAGAAGAGATAGTCTTAAGCTTTCTCTATCATGTTGATTTCCCACATTATGAGATTATCCTTGCCTCCAATTGGCACTAGGCAGTCATAGCATTAAAACTCACACTATGGGTTAGTTTTGGTGAGTGGAAGGGAGTGGGGGAAAGTTATGCTAACTCAATCATGAGTAGTGATAAGCACCTGCCCATCATATCACCTAAAGTGGTGCTATTACTGTTCATAGCATCTGCTTTCTCTAAACTCCTCTTATGCATGGGATCCCATTATACAAACTTGCCCTACACATTAATGACATCCACATTCAACACTGTCTTCATCAGCTTCACTTCGCTATCTTCTCTTAGTAGTGGCTCAGTAATTACTTAACATTTTCTGATATGTTAACATCCATAGGAAGGGTTCTTCTTGGGCACTTAGGGGATTCATGAAAGGACTTCTGGGGGGGATATAATCCTAGGGTGACCAACTGTTTCAGTTTTCCTGTCCTGGTATTAGAACTGAAAGTCCTGCATCCCAGGAAACCCCTCAGTCTGGAGCACACTGGGACGGTTGCTCACCCTACATAAACCCAAAGAAATTATGTGGATATTTTGGTGCATGTACAAATATACATTTTCCTAGAGAGAGAGTCCAGGGGCTTTATTTACATCCTCAAAGGGCTCATAAAAAGTGAATAAAGCCACCGATTTCCAATACTGTGGAAGAGCAGAGGATTACAAACTTCTAATACTCCTTCTCACTCCTACAACTCCACAAATGGCAGCATGATTCTATCTCTGTTAGCATTAGGATTAATCTGCAAATAATATGGACAGTACAGAGGACTGTGCAAATACTCATTTTACTTCCATTACTTATACTCATTCATTTATTCCACAAACACATGTTGATTCTGACCTATACCTAGGCAATAGAGAGGGAGCAAGATAGTTTAGTCCCCGCTTCCCCCAGCTTACAATCTCAATGGGGATTGAGATTTACAACAGTAAAGTAGTAACTTACTTACAAACAGTAAGTAGCGAGGAGATAAACACATTTTTTTTCAGACAACAATGGATACCATGAAAAATAGAAAGGGTAATGTGATACGTAGAGATTGGAAGACGCATACTTTAAGGAAGGTGGTTAGGAAAAGCCTCTCTAAGGTAGGAACATTTGTGCTGAGGTCCAGTGAGTCATGCAGAGATGTGAAGAAGGTTGTTCAGACAGAGGTGGTGCAGAGGCAAAGGCCTTGAGGGAGGAATGAGCTACAGAAAGAAGACTGGTGTGATGGGAACATAGAGAGAAGCAAGTGCAATGGTATCAGATGCAGTAGAAGAGATAGAGGCCATGCAAAGAGTCTGAATTTCATTTTATATCCAGTAGGAAGCAATTTGAAGTTTTTTGAGCAGGGTAGTGACCTGATCTGACTTCCATCCTTTTCACAATCTTCCTGGTTGCTATGAGGGAAAGGGATTACAGAGAACAAGAACAAAAGCTAGAGGACCCTTTCTTCCAGGTGAGAGAGAAGAGTGCCTTGGACTCGGGTGTAGGCAGTAGAACTGCAGGGACGCAGTCTGATTGGAGACATATTCTGGAGGTAGAGACAACAGAACTGGATACTGGGAATGAAGGAGAAAGGACAATCAAGAGTAATTCTGTCATTTATTTCTTAAATGCCTGTCTCCCCTTCGAGGCTGTGAGGGCCTTCCTGGCCAGAAGGGTACCTTTCCATGTGCTTCACCAACTAGCACAGGGCTTGGCATATGGTTCTTCTTTATAAATATTTGTAGGTAATGAATGGATAAGTGCCTATAAGACAAATAGTATTTGGTCTCTCTGCTCCCGAACACAAAAGAGAAAGGGGAAATGGGGTGAAGAAGAACTCATAATGTTTGTAGTTACAGCAGCAGCCACTGTTCTAACCAGGTTATAAAAACATAATTCCTGAGATCTGGTCTCAGGAAGATGGGAGATAGAATGAATCCTATGCAGACATAAGAAAGAAAGATGACCTGGGAGAAGCACTGTGCTTCCTAGGAAGTACCAAATGCTACTCCACACTGGCCCACATATGAGGTTCCTATGTTGACCTATTTAGTGTTTCTGAATTGCTCAAAGGTGACTCCTTATGTTGTCCTCCCCATCTTGTTTCCTGTCTTCCCTTCAAGGGATCTTTATATATTCTATGGATTATCTCCTGACAATAAGATTATCTAATTGCTCTTCTTTAACATTCTCCTTCAGATCTGAAAATGTTTCCCTGTTTCTCTCTGCAGACTTTGGCCAGAAGAATTTTTTTCCTACATTGACTCATCTAGTTCCTACTTGTTTTACAACATGACAGCCTAAATTTGAACTAGGAGATTTTACATATAATCTTCAGGGAAGCTTCTTCATTAACATTTTTAAGCAAGCACTGAAGAGTTTTCTCTCATCACAACAGATGGTGGAGTTATTTTATAGGTATGAAAATCAGTGCTTCATTTCTCAACAGCAGTAAGGTCCTCAGCACTGAAATATTTTAATACTTTGTTGTGGGCTTTAAGCACAAGTCCACAAACGCATTTAATACTTAAATCATGCCCAGTGCCTGGCACATAGTAGAAGCTCAGTAAAATGGCTATTGAATAACTGAATGAATGGATAAATCAATCAAAGCATATTTTTATGCAGCCTATAATTAATTACATCATTTCAGCAGACATGTCTGCCAGGCCTCCAACATCTTCTGAATTGGCTACAGATGAAAATGTTGAAACTGGACCTCACTTCTTAGCAGCTCCTCTTTTCGTAGCCAAATAGTCTCCATGCCTGTTTGTTTATGTATCACAGATGCCCATAGAACACATAGCACAGAAATGATTTAAATCCATCCAGCATCAATGAAATGGATGGTCGAGGCAGCACACCATGGGTGTGGCAGCCCAACACTGTCACAGGTGGTGACTCAACAGGTGTTTGATGATCCAGTTATTGCCCCTCCACAGAAGTTTCCTGAATGGAAAATAAAACTTGTGGGCAACATTCATAAAATTTGTTTTTATAGCATTATAAAAGTACATGTTCATGTCACAAATAATAAAACGTATATAAAATAAAATTTGTAAAGCCACTCCTCAACTCCCTTCCTTCCCCCACCTCCTCATACCCAATTCAAATGGCTACAAAGATTGCCATTATCAAGAGATTGATATTATCCTTTCACACATTTTTCTATGGACACGTGTTCTTTTCCTTTTATATAACTAGCTATACTATACATTTTCTGCAACTTGCCATATTTAGTTAACAGAAAGTTGTAGACATGATTCCATGTCAGTATAGAGAGATGTGCTTTCTTCTCTCTCATGGCTTTCACATATGGCATTGTAAGTTGCTTCTAGTTTTTTTGCTATGAACAAACAGCACTTTGTGACCATTTTTATACATATATCTTTGTGCATTAATTCATAGGATAAATTTCTAGAAAAAGAATTGCTGAGATAAAGGGTAGACACATTTAAAATTGTGATTGATAGCCCTTACAAAATGGCTGTACCAATTTATATTCTCAGAAAGTCTTTTATTTGGTAAATTTTCCTGAAAATAAAGGTGGAAAAGATGAAGAATGGAAACCAGGAATCTTGACTCGGGAGGTACAGCAAAGAAGCCACAAAAACAATGGCAAAGTCTCTTCACCATCTTGCCTCTGGCTGGACCTGCTGAGCTTGATGCATGGTACCAAAGAACTGAGAGAACAATCTGCTGGTTAATAAACACTTCTCAGCAAGTCAGGGCTTGCAAAGTCAGTTTCTCAGTAATAGATACTAAAAAAAAAAATAGAAGGCTTGAAGACAGAATATTTTCTAGTCTACCTATCTGGTTTTGTTCAAGGATCTCTGTACTTCACTCCAGGAGATGAGAGGGCTTTTGGACAAGACTTTCTTTCAAAAACAACAAGTACAAAATGTTTGAGTGGTGGTAATTTAATTCTAACACCCCTCAGAATTCCCAGAAGAAACAAGATCCAGAGCAATAGATGATTGAGTCATTCCAGCAAAATGGAGTTTAGGGGACTGATGTCGGTAAATTGGCTCTTTCTGGCCTTCCCTAGCTATATTAATAAAAATCTCATGAAGCCTTTTAACCCTTTGCTTGTCAAGCTCTGAAGCAATCCATTGCCATTGCCCTGCTTGAATTTTCCAAGAGTGGAACAAAAAGATATCTGATCCCAAGATAAAATCCCATAAGTACCATCACGTGTTGCCAAGAAACTTTCCTCTCGAAAAGCAGGAATGAAAATTAAGTTTGTAAAGGAAAAACAAATCCCAGAAGCAGGAAAGCTTGCCGCTGGTATTTTCTCAAAAGGATCACCTTCAATGTTAGAAAAACTAGCAACTCCATTTGTATCCCCTCTCCCTTTTCTGAAGTCATTGTCAGCCAGGTTTTTTCCTCTGTTGAGGAAAGAGTTTTAGTAATTCATTTCCATGACCCCTACATTATCCATATCAGCCTGATGAGTTGCCTGTCAATCATACAAATGAGAAACATCTAGGACATACAGGTCAATTATCATTATTCACAGTAGTTATAATCTATAAAGTTGCCACAAACACTGAATTCAAGAATACTATACCATTGCTCCGAGTGAAAATACAGGTTCAGTTCCTGCCAGCCTGTGGTCACATTTTCATCAAACGAGCAACACATAACCTTGTTTTATATATGTTTCTGTTTAAAGATATCTAGTTTAATATAGATTGTTGATTCACTAATATTGAACTCAGCCAACAGCACTGTGACTCATGCCTGAGGGAAGTTTAACATATATTATTTTCTCCCCAAGGCACATCATGGCGTTCTTGTACTTAAAACACTGGACAGCACTTTAGCACCACACTTGGGGCCATTTTAAATAGCAAAATCACCAGTACAAAGCACTAAAACACAAAAAACATGGCACTAAATACACCACATTTGTTTATAGCATGAGAGCTGAAAACAACAAGGTAGAGCACAGCCTTGTTCAGTCTCCACCAGGAATATGTGTTGGGTGGCTCAAATTTTTTGCCACTCTGTGCATGCTTGTGAATGGCCATGAAAGCACCATGAGTATTGATTTGGGGGTTACAAATACATTTTAGCAAGCAGGTGGATT
This sequence comes from Pan paniscus, assembly GCF_029289425.2. NCBI lineage: Eukaryota > Metazoa > Chordata > Mammalia > Primates > Hominidae > Pan > Pan paniscus. The sequence continues at coordinate 111,874,358 of NC_073258.2, forward strand.
CCCAAACATACACAGAATCTGCAAATATTGAGGATTCACTGTATTTCCACTCAGGCCCGGTCAGACCTCCCCATGAGGTAATCTACCCCTCTGTGGCTCTTCTCACCTCCTCTGGGTGTGGCCCAGTTTGGCCTGGACAGCTCCAAGAAGTGGGGCATGAGGGAGCCTCTTTGTGAAGGTGCCGACCGAGGCACTAAGGAGAGGCAATGTGGAATAAACCATGAAATAACTCTCCCCTCCTCCCAGGCTACTTATCAATACTGGGTGAGAAACAGGCTCACAAATAATGATGTGAAACCCAATGTAGTAAGTGGCATTAAAGACCAATCAGATGAAAGAGATGGTATGAAGTAAGAAGGCATGAGGTACTTCCTACAGTTTTCCTTAGTGTTCTTTATTCTTTTTTTAAAAATTCTCAGCTCTTATTTTAGATACAGGGGGCCTATGTGTAAGATTGTTACATGGGTATATTGGACTCAGGTAGTAAGCATAGTACCCAATAAGTAGTTTCAACCCATGTCCTCTTCCTTCCCTCCACTCTCTAGGAGTCTGCAATGTCTGATGTTCCCATGTTTATGTCCATGTGTGCTCAATGTTTAGCTCCCACTTACAAGTTAAAACATACAGTATTTGGTTTTCTGTTCCTTTGTTAATTTGCTTAGGATCATGGCCTCCAGCTCCACCCACATTGCTGCAAAGGACATTATTTCATTCTTTTAATGGCTGCATAATATTCCATGTTGTAAGCATATCACATTTTCTTTATCCAATCCACTATTAATGGGCACCCAGATTGATTTCATGTGTTCACTGTTGTGAGTATAATTTACTCTTAATTAAATTTCTTGTATTATAGCACAACAATAATAATCTTTTCAGATGAGATACTGGGAATAAAATTGTCAGATTCAGGAAATAAAAATATAGAACATCTAATTAAATTTGAATTTTGAATAAACAACAAATGATCCTTTAGTATACTTCATGCTTATACTAAACACTTTATACATATAGGTTGGTATCAGCATCCACTCCCATGAACAGCTGAGAGGGGGAAGAGATGGGGAGGTGGGAGATGCCTGGAAGCTAAGGGCAAGGGCAAGGTGAGGAGGAAGAAAGGTTTTTCTTCCTAGCTACATTAATTCCTAACCAAAAGTTACTTAGATTTTGCTAAACTACTGGGTTTTTTCATCTTTTTTTTTGTATTTTCTTAAATGTTGTTTTATTATGGTAATAACACTTAACATGAGGTCTGCCCTCAAATTCTTAAATGTACAATATGGTATTCTTGACTATATCGTACCACAGATCTCTAGAGATTATTTGTCTTCTTAAATGAAACTTTATTCCTATTGATTAGTCACTCCTTATTTCCTCCTCCCTCGGCCCCTGGCAACTACTGTTCCACTCTTGGATTCTGTGAATTGATTATTTTAGGTACTTCATATAAATGGAATCATACAGTATTTGTCTTCCTGTGACTGGCTTATTTCACTTAGCACAATGTCTTCAAGGTTCATCCATGGCATCACATATTGCAGAATTTCCTTCTTTTATAAGGCCAAATAGTATTCCATTGTATGTATATGCCACATTTTCTCTATCCACTCATTCACCTGTGGATGGACGTTTAGGTTGTTTCCACAGCCTGACTGTTGTGAATAATGAATGCTACAAGGATTGTTGGTGTGCAGACATCTTTTTGAGATCCTGATTTCAACTCTTTTCGATAAATAGCCAGAAATGAAATTGCTGTTCATCTTTTACATGGGGACCATTAACTCTTCCTCAGTAGGCCATTGGGGTGAACAAGTGAGTCAATGTCTGTAAATCCCCCGCATAGTGCCCCAAAATGAGAGACATTGCCATTAGTGCCATTAACCGGCAGGAGCCTAGGGCAAGAGGGAGAACCAGCACCTCTGTGGCCATCAGAAGCTATGGATGTTTTGGGTTGGTTTGGTTTTGCTTTGTTGTTTTTTTTTTTTCCCAAGGCTACTGTGGTGTGGGAAATGCCATCATAGATAGGTATCAAAAATTGCCATGTTTTTCAATGTAAGAGAAAATAGCTTGCTTTACAATTGTTCTTCTAATTTCCTTGAGGCTGGATCTCACCGTGAAAAGTAAAAATGTCAATTACATATCTGCTGGTATGTCGCATCTAACATCCAGATATTTGGAAATATTTGGATATCTAGATGCCAATGTTTCAATTTTTAAAATGGATGCTTGTTGACTTGGTATTCTATGACTGTGAAACTCCATCTGTTATTTTATACCTTTATTAGCATTTCTAAAGTGACTTCTCCACAAATTCGATGTACTTCTTTTTTATTCCTTTTTAAAAACTAAGCAACAATGGGGTCAAATTAAAAAGAACTAATTAAGAATCAAGACAGTTCACTCTCTAACTTCTCTCAAATGAAAGCATTGCTTTGTGTGGATTTTCTAATTTTTTATACTTGAGAACTCAGAGGTGGCAGCAACATCCTTAAGCAATAACAGTGGAAGTCATTAATCCATTTATTGAACAAATATTTATATATTGTATGACTGCAATGGGTCAGTCACTGGTCGATGCACTGGAGAAATAGCAATGAACAACAAAAAAGACAAAAATCCCTGGTCCTTTAGAGCTTACATTCAAGGAGCATAGGGGACAGATAGAGAGATAAATAGATATAACAATTGATTTTGATTCAATGCCCTCAATACACAATGCATCTTCTGACAGAAAGGGAGCTTAGAGCACAAGAGAGAAACAGGATGGACTAATAATATAGACACTAGGCCTTCCCACAGGTGTCCTCCACCAGAATGGGACAGACTACATATGGTGCTTAGCAATAGGCAACTGTTGAGGAAATTGGTCAAGATTAGGGTGAACCAATGTAGGCTAACACAGAAACACAGGCAGGGGCAGAGGCAGGGTTAGGATGTAAGGCTGTAGGCATGAGCCTCTCAGCCTTGGTAGTGTCCAGAGCCACTCTCCAACCCCTGCAAGGCCTGGCCAGAAGAGAGCAAGCATTCTGTCTTAGATGGCCTGGGGTAGAGAAATGATCACCAAGGTCTGAAGGTGAGCACAAGGAATGAGGCAAAGGCTCAGGTTCTACAATGGACTATCAGATTGGCAGCCTGACCATGGGGGTCGGGAATTCATTTATTCTGTCAATATTTATTGGGTACTATGTTAGTCCATTTTCATGCTGCTGATAAAGACATACCCAAGACTGGGCAATTTACAAAAGGAAGAGGTCTAATGGATTCACAGTTTCACGTGGCTGGGGAGGCCTCACAATCACATTGGAAGGTGAAAGGCATGTCTCACATGGCAGCAGATAAGAGAAGAGAACTTGTGTAGGGAAACTCCCCTTTAAAAAACCATCAGATCTCATGAGACTTATTCACTATCATGAGAATTGCACGGGAAAGACCCACCCCCATAATTCAATTACCTCCCATCAATTCCCTCCCAGAACTTGTGGGAATCGTGGGAACTACAACTCAAGATGAGATTTGGGTGGGGACACAGCCAAACCATATCAGATACCAACTATGTGCCAGGTACTCTTCTAAGTACTAGGGATACAGCAGTGAATAAGACAGACAAAACTCCCTACCTCATGAAGTTTGCCTTTAGAGATGGACAACAAACCATAAATAAATAAAGCAAAGTAGGAGCACTGAAAACGTGTCAGCGAGTTTAAACAGAGTGGTCAGGGTAGGCCTTACTGAGTGGGAAGAGGATATTCGAGTTATGCTCTGTGAAGATGTGTGGAAGGGAGATATGTGGCTAATGGGTGGAGGGGGGATGATTACAGACAGAGGAACCAGCAAGCACAAAGGCCCCAAGTACACCCAAGGCACAGGGAGGAGGTCAGTATGGCTGGAGCAGAGTCAGCTCTGGATCAAAGTTAGAGCAGTAATTGCCGAGGCCAGAGAGGCAATGGGAGAATGGGCATGCAAGGGAGAGGGGAGAGGAGAAGATACATAAGTCACTGAGTGAACTTTTGTTTTACTCTCCATGAGACTGGAAGCCCACTGGAGGGTTCTGAGCAGAGGAGCGTCATGGATGGACTTAGTTAGATTTAGACAAGCTCATTCTGGATGCTGTGCGGAAAGTGACTATAGTGAAGCCAGGACAGTTGCTAAACTCAAGACCTTAGTGAGGCAGTAATGTAAAAATGCCATTAACAGGAAGCTAAGTCAGCCCAGCTACTACCCCTGGTTTCTTGCATTCCTTTGTCTAACAAGATTGATGACAGAGCTAGGGGCAGGGCAGTGGCTGCTGCAGCTGGGGACAAAGTGACCCCAGCTGTGAGAGAAACAGGCCAAGAAGACAAGAGTCACAGAGATTGGTGGGCTCGGCTCTCAACCAGTTTCACATCATCACTTCAGGAAGCTTTTAAAAATATGATGGAAGACCATGCCCATAGAGATCTCTATTTAATGGTTCTTGGGTGGGATATTTTTATTAAGCCCCAGGTGAATCTAATGTGAGGCCAGGGCTCAGAACTAGTAATGGGGGCCATTGCAACCTGACACCACAAAAGAGCAGGTGGTCACCCAACCATTCATCACACATTTCTTAAATAGTTATTATGCCCAGCAGGGAGCTATATGGCCTAGCACATAGAAAGTGCTCAGCAGGTATTAACAGTTTATTGGTATAAACAGTGAAGAAGGTAGAAGGCTCTTGCCCTAGGGAGTGATATGGTTTATCTACACTTTGGAAATTTCATCTGGCAATGATAGGCAAAATAATTGTGTTTAGGAAGAGAACCTCACAAAAGGGAGAATGGTGATAGCAGGGTTCTCAGCCTTCAGCATGTACCAGAATCACCCCGCGGGCTTGTTAAACCAGACATTGCTGGGCTCTGCCACCAGAATCTCTAATCCAGGCCATCTGGAGAGGTGCATTTAAATATGCATTTCTAACACGTTCCCAGGTGATGCAATGCTGCTGGTCTGAACACTGCATTTTAAAACAACACTGAGTTAGCATTGGCTATTTCAAATTGTCAGGGGAGCGGTCACAGAAGGGGAAAAACAGAGAGATGCTGTGCAGGTGAATTCAGTGAGGACGCTGCAATGGTTGGCTGAGGAGAGGGTTGCGGGGAGGGAAAAGGAGAGGAAGAAGTGCATGATGATGCTGAAGTCCAGACGTGAGTTGTCCAAGATAATGAGCAGCCCCCCTTTTAAGTTTTTTATTTTAGCTCCTCTGTTAAAAGCAAAAGAGCGTCTTTGTTTTCTCTACACAGGCTCTTGCCTTTTTCCCTACTAAATAGTACAATAAATTCCACTGCCTTATTTGTTTCATCAAATAAAAGAATGCCTGCCAATATCTGTGAGGCTAATATTATAGCTCAATTCCAGAACATCTTGTAGTGGTTATTTCTAACATATTCTGGAATCTGTACTTAGGGTACTCAGTGCCTTAACCAACCCATATTTGAAATTGAGTTGCTAGTGCACAAGCTTATCAAGGTTATTATGCCTCCAGAAAAATTTATAGCAGATGCAGTCCAGGAGTTCCATCCTCTGATATTTCAATTATTTCAATAATCTATAGAATCAAAGTTGAAGATAGAGCAATAAATGTTATCAAAAGTGTTTTTCTATTTTTGACTGACTTTGCGGGTAAATGAAACAATACAAATGGTTTAAAATATGTTCCTCGTGAAGGGATATAAGACTGAAAGACACACGTCTACAATTTAATAAGTTGGCATAGTGTTCAGGTATGTGCAGTATTTTCCTCATGTGCTATTGGGCCACCTAAACATAATTTACTAACTTGTGTTCTATTTTTTCCTGATGATGAAAGATTCCAGTAATGATTTTACTTTTTTATTCAGCTTTATTGATGTACAATTGACATACAATAAATACACATACAATATATACACATATGAAATTTGATGATTGGTGACATGTGTAAACACCTGTGAAACCATCACCACAAGCAAGATAAAGAACATATTCATCTCCCCTTAAGTTTCCTTGGGTCCTTTTGTAATTCCTCTCTTACTTCTCTGTCACTAGAAACCATTGAACCATTTTCTGTCACAATAGATATGTTTGTGTTTTCCAGAATTTTAAATACATGGAATATTAGAATATGTACCGTTTTTCCTCTGGTTCTTTTATTTCACACACTTAGAGATTCATTCGTGTTGTTGTGTATATCACTAGTTTTCCCTTTTAATTGCTGAGTAGCAGCCTGTACCATAATTTGTTTATCCATTCACCTATTGATGAGCATCAGGATTGTTTCCAGTTTCTGGCTATTACCAGTAAAGCTACTATGAGCATTTGCACTCAAGCTTCATGTGTACATATTTTCAATTATCTTGGGTAGATACCTCAATGTAGAATGGCTGGATCATATGATAAGTTTTACTTTTTAAGAAACTGCTGAACAGTTTTCTTCAAAGTGGTTTTAATTATTGTACTTTTCTACCAGTATGAGTTGAAGTTCCTCCACGTCTTCACTAATACTTAAGGTACTCAATCTTTATCATTTTAGCCATTCTAATACATGTTAGTGGTGTCAATATGTGGTTTCAATATGTGTTTTCTAATAACCAGAGCTTAAGACTGGCAAAAATGTTATTCTGGTTTTCAAAGGTAAGGAAAGAATGGGATATAAATATAGAAGCCAGTAAAGTCAATATCAGTTCCTGTCAAAATTCCATAAAAATTAATCAACCAAGTAGTTAATAAATATTTAGGGAAGACTGGCACTATCACTGGCCGCCAACCTGGGTTTAGTATCAATAACACATACAGAGCAAAGACTATTAATATTTTGATAAGGTATTATTGATCAGTAGATTAGAGGGATGATGTAGGATATAACCACAAAATACAGTCATCAAAACATCACAGTTGCTTTTCATTATGAGAAATGTTTATGTGCTCCTAGGTTTTTATAACACGAGCACCTTTGTGTCTTTCTCTGTTTGCCAGCCTTGTGTGTCTCCATACTCTTATTCTGCTTCATTTGTTGTTGGGTTAAATCCAAGTCTCTCAACAACCTCATGTTTGATGATACTAATTTCTGTTTCAGTGTGTGCTTTTCCATTTACAATGGCCCTCTTCCAATTTTCTACATATTTTTCCATTAAATCTAGTTGTCAACTCAGTATATTTTATGAAAAATAATTTGTACATTGCTTGCCCATAAATTTTTATAACTTTCTAGCTGGATGGCTTAAACATAATAGCCTATTATATATGCTTGTTTATTACCTATCTTTTGAATATTCAGTTCAGGGGCAATCTTATTATCCTAGTCAAAAGGTCTATATCTGCAAATATATTATGATTTTCTTTATCCCTTTCATACATGAGTATTAAACTTGGTTCAATTTTAGCTTTATTTTCAGTTTTACTTGTGCCTCCTAATCCTAAAGCAGTCCTGAATTTAAGCAGGTCTTAATTTACATAGAGTGTCTTATTATTAAAGTTGAATAGTCTCCCAAACCTGCTTTAGTTGTCAGCAGGAAGCATATTAGAGGGAGTTTTCCTAAATGGGGAGGGGAAAAATAATCTCCTTATGAATAAAGGTGGTCATGGGGTCTTTCCCCAGAATACTCCCAAGATGCTTCCAGAAATCAAGCACGCTGTGCCTTGCTGCATATTCCTAATGGTTTCTAGAGGAGAAAATAGGACTTTAGCAGGTCAAAATGAGTAAAATTTTTTCTCCTTGGTCAAAAAGGAAGATGAGAAAGATTGTTAATGGGTGCAGCACACCAGCATGGCACATGTATACATACGTAACTAACCTGCACATTGTGCACATGTACCCTAAAACTTAAAGTATAATAATAATAAAATAAAAAAAGAAAGATTGTTCACTTTTCTCTCTTTCCCAAATCAGGAAACTATCAAAGAAATTGTCCAGTACAATGGAAAGAGCTAGTAAAGAAACTGGAGGTCACACAAGCTGCAATTACTGAAAGAGGAATCTCTAGGAGTAGAAAATAAAGCTGTTATGCAGATATAAAACAAGACCAGATTGGAAACTATCTATGTAGCCAGAAATATTTAAAAATTTATGTTTTTCATGTTTTTATGAGGATTATACCCCTTAGGTTATTAATATATTACAAAAAATGTTCTAAATATATTTAAGAAGTGAATTTGCAGTACCTGAAAAAGAAGATCACATCCAAATAAGACTTCAAGTATGTCACTTGCCCATTCCTTGCCTGGAAGGCAGTAAGTTTTCTGGGTGTTGTTTGTTTACTAATGTCCTGTAACTTGAATTAGTAGAGTTTATAGCAGCGTTCCTCAAACACAGAGTTCTAGTATTATAATCAGCTAAGGAGCTTGCTAAATCTAGATAACTTATGCTCACTACAAACCCTCTGACACTCTGGAGGGAAAATCTAGCATTTTTATCAAGTGTCCAAGTAATTCACATCCTCACTTAAGTTTGAAAACCACTGCTTTAAACCTTTGAAGAGGATGTGTTATAGGTACAGTCTGGTTCTAACAAATGGGATCATTACTGATACAAGAGTAATTATTGAATATTTTTTATTTTGAAACCAAGTTGTAGCTTTTAAATCATGCTAATCTATTATCTTAAATCTACTTACAGATTTGAAATTTCCTAAAGACAACTGGAGATTTTATTAGGATGAACTTCTGATATGTAATATATATATAAGGCACTCCACATTCAATTTCTTACATATGAATATGTACATCATGATCTGTCTTTACACATGAGTGCTTTGCAAGTGAATGCTTGATGGGACTATGGGACTAATTCATCTTAAACTTAAACTAATTCATCTTAAAAACTTTCTTCAATATGCCAAATTTAGTGCCTGGCATATAGCAAGCACTCAGAAAATATTTACTTAATAAGGAAATAAATGAATGAATGAATATTGCTCATCTCATCTTTTCTAGACTTTCCTGACCTCAAAATCTTCTGTGTATCTTCTCACAGTAACTAATATTATCATCCACCCACATTTCCAAGCCATCTTCTCATTTACATATGATTGGTCACTAAATTCACTCATGTGTGTTCGGGTAGAATTTTCTCACTCCCTCATAACTTCAAGGTTAGGTTATATGACATAGTGATAGAAAGAATAACTAATGAAATTAGGTAAAGATAACCAGCATATATGTACCTAAGAATATATCCAATAAACATATAAAACATCATGCTCAGAGTGAAAATAAATCATTATAACTCAATTTTAACCCAATACTTTTAGGATTTTTTTAATCAAGTAAAAAGGAGCAAAGATTATAGGAGACTTCAATAATATGATTAATCGTTACAAACCGATAGACATAGAGAAACTTACACACAACGGAGAATCCACAT